>NC_090934.1:238242320-238545351 GCF_040938575.1 Ambystoma mexicanum
TCGCTGTTGTAAACAGCAACCCTTTTCCGCACTCACGCCCTGCTTCTGCCCCCCAGTGGAGGCCTTGCCTGAGTCACGGGGATTAGTTCACCATCTTTTCGTCCACCTTTCTGAACTGCTTGATTTCCCTGAAGAGACTCTCCTTTGCCCGTTGGCACCCGCGTGTGCAGGTACTTTTGAGCACAAGGCTCCACTCTTCGTAGGGCTTGGACTTCCTTCTAGTTAGGTGGTCTCTGATGTCAAACTGGGTCTAACGATTACTTGCACTGCCTGTTTTCCTCCCCATCTAGGTGGTCTGCATATTTCGTGCTTCTAACTCTTTAGACCCCTCGGTCTTGTATATATATATATTGTATTGATTGTGATGTGTTGGTTTACTGGAGTTTTACCGTGATTCTTTACTATGATCGATGTTACAAAGGCCTTGTAATAAATGTGTCTATATTTTTAATATAACACCTGTCTGGAGTAATTTGTAAGCGTCCTTGCTTTGTGTGCTCATTGCGGGCTTTCAGTCACCCTCACCCCTCTTGAGACCTAGCCTTGACCGCCGCCATCGCTACCCTGATTGGTGTGGCTTGTCCGGAGGTTACCCTGTTCCAAGAAACTAGGCTGGCCTTCTGAACCTCTGCCCCTCCAGGACAGAGTTCAGAAATCCATCTTAACAAATTCCTTCATTAAGAAAACAGAAGACTGGACACTGAAAGAACATTTGCAGCAATGATCATCGTGAAGGCTCTAGGGAAGGTTTTCCTTGCGGCTAGATGCGGCTTTGTGGATTTGGCACCTTTTGCGGAGCACAGAAAAAGACAGAATATTGCTGGTCAGATTCTCGTTGTTTGCAAGGTCCAGCACTCTGGTGAGGGGACTTTTTGGACTGGAATCGTGCCTCTGGAGATTCAGCAGGATGTCCACGAAGTTTCAGCGAGATTCGGAATTTGGGAGACCATACACCGCACAATGTATCGAGGTACTGGGGTATTGCAGCCCTGCAAGGTTGCAGCACAGTGTGGGATGCCTCAAAATGCAGGTCTTCTTGAGTCCAGTGTATTTTACAGGTTCTGGGTTGCGGTCATCATTTTCTGGTTCCCCAGTTTGCTTATAAGGTAGGGCTATGGCAGGCTTCGGTTACACATCAGGGTCTCCGGTCACTAGAAATCGTTTCAGCTGCAAATTCTCCATCTTCCTCTTGAATTTTGGTTCTTGTGGTTGACTACCTCTTCAGCTTCCAGGTTCAGATTTTTATGCAGGAACCCAGTCAATCAAACAGCTTTGCAACATTCAAACTTGGGGGGTTGGAAGTCCTTTCAGGACAGCCAGCCTTCCAGTTTGAATGGGATTCTCACACTTAGGCTGGATGACAAAGGACTGCAGAGCTTTGGACTGCTCTCTCTCTTCCTGCCTTCACAGACACTCTGGAGCCTGGGAGGGGATTCCACAGGACTCCCGTTGAAGATAAAAATTGCACAAAGGAATTTCCCACCCTGGAGGTCAGGGGAAGGAACAAGAAAGGACAAGAAATAATAAAATGGTGAAAAAACAAGACAGGGGCCATTTTGGTAAAATGAGAACCTGTGGGTGCTTTAATCGGAGCTTTACAAACAGCACACGGTAAAGGTGCACCAAATTAATAAGAAGGTTTACTGCCACCAGACATTAAAGGTAAGTTTATCCTTGTAACATAAATGTTACTTTTAAAATGAGAAAAGGGATACTCAGTATCTCCCAAGCACCCCACATAAGGTGTGGGGTGCTGGTCTCACCTACTAAAATGTAAAAGGGATCAAAAGATCCTTTCTACCCTTGGGAACTGTAGTTCTCACTAGGTTAGCCAGAGAAAGTCAAAAGGGGAGCCCCTAGGGCAACCCAGCAACAACAGGCACCTGTTGCCAAAACGTTGTCAAAGAGGATAACTTTTAAAAGACACTATGGAGCCTCAGTATAAGGAAAAATAATCCACTGGTAAAATCAAAAAAGTTCTGGGGTTGACACAGGTCAGGAAGATTTATCATTACTGTGAGAATCTTATTTAACAGTGCTGGCATCTGTGAAACCAACTGTACTGTAATTACAGACACTTACATTGTGCTCCCCAATTAAGCATTTTCAAGATCGGTGCAGTAGTCTGCACTAGCTAGTCTATCTAGATACTACGGTATATGAACAGGACTCGGAGGAGCCATTTCTTAATGGACTGCCTGAGTGCGGGCTACTGAGTATTCGTGAGAGCTCGGTCTCCGTGTGTGTGCCGGTGTGTTAGGTCTTCCATTTTTCGGATGACCGCAGTGTCATTTTAAGTGTTCATTTTTCAGGTCATGTGACCGGCGGGGTGACGTGAGCAATGCAGATGACTCTGGGAGGATGTTGAACAAGTACTGCGATTTGCTGAAGTCAATGCATACAAATGTGGCCGTCATCTTTGAATACGTTTCTTCGTAGTCTTTCACAATGTTTGTATCTGGTAAAAGGTTCAACTTTCGTCTAAATGGCTTGTTTAGCATCTACAATGCATTTTGGTGATTTGGACAAATCCTTCGGGATTGGCAGCAAGGCGTATGCTGTGACATTGCCTAATAAGGTTGAAGTATAGGTCAACATATAATCATTACATAATTTCTGATAGGGTATTAATTATTCCTAGCTAGTCTCAGTTCTGGCTGGGAGGCAACGTTGAGGAGACTGGCTTGATGTGCTCAATGGCGCAAAATGCTGGGCTTGTGCATTTGCATGGCTGTAGGATTTCGGACTGTGCCCAGGGCAGCAAAGTGTGGTTTTGCTTGCATGGTGGGGGATGACATGTCCCCTGGCACAATAATCATTACACTGTGCTGGCCTTTTGATGGGGGAAAAAAAATATATACATTGAGGCCATGCGTGTGTGAGTACCTCCCTTGTTGTGCTGGTTAGAGATGGGATGAGTTGGTGTTTGCATGATTGATACAGTGGTGTAAACAGCGTCCCTGGTGTGCTATTGTTTTACGATCAGCAAGGATTGTTAGGATGATTAGAAAAGGGTGACCCAATTGATGTTGTGCAAGTGTCAATATAACTAATCATCAGAACTGATCAATATTTTCACTCAAAACAGGATAGTCCATAACAATTCACTTAGTTCATGGTCAGTGTTGAGGCAATGGAAAACCGTTCTATATTTGCAGATCATGCGTGCTTCAGACTGACGATGTTGTAGTTCTCGGTCTCTGCCTTTAATCCCACATGACACTGTCTTGAGTCCTGAAAATCTTCTTTCTGATCCATTTGGTGTGATTCTTGCCAGTGCCTGGAGATCTGGTATGTTGAATCCTGTGAGTTCAGCATACTAAGGTGTTCATGTATCTGGGTCCTGAGTTCCCTCATGGTGCTACCCATATATTTTTGCTTGCAAACACATATAATGCAATACATCACCAATTTCAATCAGCAATTTATGAATTCTTGCATGTGGTGGGTGGCTAGGTTCTCAAATTCCACTGTCTGTGTTGTTAGTGCATGTGCACACATACTGCACGTCCCACACTTGTGGAAACCTGCTGCCTGGCTAGATGTTAGCCAGTTGGTGCTAGGTTTCTTGTTGTCTGGTAAAAACGATAGAATAATAGATTTTTTTAGTGCCACCGCTTTGTGATGTGAAATACTGGGCAGGGGGCTTTCCACTTACTGATATTTGGGTCCAATGATAGGATGGGGCAATATTTTCTGGGGGTTCGATGTAATAGATGGCTGTCATTTCTGTACTGAGTGTGAGTCGTATTGTGTGATCGTCCTGTTTAGGAAACCTGTTTTTTGGTGTCAAAGCACTTCATGGCATCTGGGATGCTTGTTCTTCGGGTCGCACAATGGTGTTGGGGGCCTATCCTTGTGACTGGAATCTATCTTTCAGTAGGTTACATTCTTTTTTGAAAGAGGTTGCTTCTGAGCAGTTGGACCTGGCCCTGATGTACTCTCCCTTGTGGATGTTCCTGCAACTGTCTTCCTGTGGCAGCTGCTAGCATGGATGAAGACAGTGGCAGCTGCTAGCATGGATGACAGAGTTAACGTCAGTCGGTTTTCTGTAAGTCTCAGTTTCTAGTCCATGTGTGGTCACCTTGGTCCTGATGTCTAAGAAGTCCAATTTGCACAGGGCTCAAGGTGCAGGATAGTTGTATTCCAAAGGCGTTTGTGTTCAGGCATTCAACAAAGCTGAACAGTTGTTCATAAACTCCCTCCCATTTCAACTGGGATGTTGTCGATAAACCAATACCATTTTTTGATCCTGGATTTGTGTCGTTTATTGGTAAAGGCATGTTGGCATTCATACTAAGGCATGAAGAGATTGGCTGGGGTTGGGGCATAGGTGGCCCCTATTGTGATGCTGCTGGTTTGGCGACAGTATAGCCCATCGAACAAGAAACCATTATTGGAGAGTGAGAAGTCCAAGAATTCCTTGATCATCCCCACATGACTTAAATTGGAGGCTGAGTGTGTCTCAAAGCAAGCATCAACACTAGCAAGGGCTAGGTGATGTTGAATGGATGTGCAGAGGGACATCACATCTAGAGTCACTAGTGTGACGTGTGGATGCCATTTCACTGTTTCCAGAATCTTCAATGTGTGCATCGTAGCTCTCTGATATTGGAATCTTCAAGACTTCCTCCTCTATCGCTAGATTGATGTATTTGTCAAATGGTTCATTCACCCATCCATTGCCCCTTAGAATTGGTCTTCCCTCAGGTATTTTGATGTACGTCTTGTGCATCTTTGCAAGAAAGTAGATTGTCGCCATGCAGGGGTGTTTGACCCTAGGGAACAGGCCTCGTTGTATGTCAAGAGCCCAGTTCCAACCCACTTTTCGATCAGTTTGAGGGCATTATTATTGATCTGTTTGGTTGTGTTGAGCAATTTGACCTTTCTTTCTCCAAGCTAACCACTTGGGAACTTCGGGTGTGGCCCCATACTAATGCACATGTAGCACGCATTCCTGAACCCAGCATCGCTCACTGTACATGACATACGACCATCTCAGGTGATTAAACGGTTCATCGCCCGCTTTCCTTGATCCACAGTTTAAGTTACTTCACCATGCAGCTAGTAGTTTTGACCAATATTACCGAACTAATTTTTTTTAAATACACAATTTGCATCACATTTGATCAAAAACCTCCTCCTTTGGCACTACTCAGTCTGTCACAAAAGGAATGAATTGCCATTTGCAACTGTGGGCCACTTTTTCATTGGTGCCTGAGACAATGATATGCCCCAGTCTGACTCGGTCACCCATACAACTGGCCACAATCTCTCTCTCACACACACACACACACACACACACACACACACACACACACACACACACACACACACACACACACACACACACACACACACACACACACACACACACACACACACACACACACACACACACACACACACACACACACACACACACACACACACACACACACACACACACACACACACACACACACACACACACACACACACACACACACACACACACACACACACACACACACACACACACACACACACACACACACACACACACACACACACACACACACACACACACACACACACACACACACACACACACACACACACACACACACACACACACACACACACACACGTTTTACCTACCTTGTGGGGACTATGTGTGGAAACCAGCCTTGTGGGGACTAACCTTTCCCAATGTTCTGGAAATGTGTTAATAGCAGAAATATATTCAGAAAAAATTCATAATAGAGGATCCAACTTCAAATTTGCAAAAATACTTATTTTTAGTCGCGTGTTTGGTACCATCTTTGCGGGGACTTGAACGTGTGTTACCATCCTTATGGGGACTTACCACATTATTCTTATTTGGGATGGAATGTATAATGAGCAAATGAAAAAATGCTTACTTTATAGTACTTAGTATGCAATATATTTTATATACAAGTACATTCCTGATATCTAGGCACCACAACAGATGGATTAGGATGTTTTTGAATTTGCAAGATGTTTAATTTGCATGTGAAACTTAAAGGCAGTTTGTTCTGGCAGTAAACACTATTATAAACACTAAAAAAACTTCCAGGAAAGAGAACTGTGGCACAGGAGATACCATGATTGACCCAGGATTACACTTTGTGATAAAAAAGGAAGCAGGATTTCAAATTCAAGTTTCATTCTTCCACAGGCACCATCTTCCCTATTTACACATCTCCTCTTTAGGAATGATGAGGTGTTGCTATCTACTTTTGGATCATGTTTAATATTACTGAAGTTACCTTTCCAATAGAGATCATGTTTGATTATGGTCAATTTAAATTCTCCAAAGCAATTCTAAGTGATAATCATGATAAGGTCCCCACAGAGATGGTGTTCAATTATGACAATGGTATGGTCCCCACAGAGATGGTGTGTGATTATGATAACACCAAAGTCCCCACAGAGATGGTGTGTGATTACAATGGACTATGTGTGGATACCTGCCTTGTGGGGACTAACCTTTCCCAATGTTTTAGAAATGGGCTAATAGCAGAACTATGTTCATAAAAAATTCATAATACAGGATCCAACTTCATATTTGCAAAAATGCTTATTTTTACTCGTATGTCCGGTACCATCTTTGCTGGGACTTGGACGCGTGTTACCATCCTTGTGAAGACTTACTTTATTATTCTTATTTAGAATGGATTGCACCGTGAGCAAATGGAAAAATGCTTACTTTATAGTACTCAATATACATTATACAATGTTATTTGGACATGTGAGTACTTGCCTGCATTATAGCTATCACAACAGACGCATTTTGGGGGTTTGACATTTCCCACAAGATGTTTAATTTGCATGCAAAACTTAAAAAGGCACTTAGTTTCTGGCATTAAACACTATTATAAACACTCAAAATGTTCCAGAAAAGATAACTGCGACACAGGCGATGACTTGATTGACCCAGGCTGACACACAGTGGCCAAAAAGGAATAAATATTTCAAATTCAGATTTCATTCTTTCACAGGAATCATCTTCCCTTCTAACTCATATCTGCTCTTTAGAAATGGTGTAATGGAAATGATGTTGCTTTCTTCTTTTCGAATGTGTATAATTAGAGTTAAGTTAACTTTCCTATAGGCATCATGTTTGATTATGGAAAAGTTATATTTTCCACAGATCTCATGTGCGATAATCATGAAACGGACCCCACAGAGACAGTGGGCCTCATTCCGAGTATGGAAGTAGCCAGGCCGCTTTCAGAGGCATGGCTACCTCCATACGGGTACCAGGTCTGGGTTCCTTGAATGGGGAAATACCGGGCCATTCCGACCTTCGAAGGCCTGGTATTTCCATATTCAAGGAACCCGGACCGATACATCCCCATTTCCATTTCAGCCCCCATAGGGCTCAATAGGAATGGGGAGGATGCGATCAACGGGCCTGTAAATGACGGGCCCGCTGTTAGCATCCTGGTCTGCTCACGGGACCCGCAAGAAGACCTCGTAATGAGGCGGTAGAGGGTTGACGGGGCCGGCAGCTCTACCGGCGCTGTTAACCTCTACCGCCAGGGTCGTGATGAGGCCCAGTGTGTACTTGCAATCACGTTGAGGTCCCCACAGAGATGGTGTGTGATTACAATGATGGTAAAATCCCCATAGAGATGGTGTGTTATTTGGACTATACTCAAGCCCCCACAGAGACAGTGGGCCTAATTACAGGTCTGGTGGTAACCCTGCCGGTGATACCAGCAGGTTGCCGCTGGACCCGTAAAGAATTACCAGCGCCTGACTTCACGGTAACACCAGGGTATTACAACCCTGGCGGCCGCAAAGTCAGGCGCCGGGAATCCTGTTAATCCCCATTCCCATGGATGGGAGTGCGGACCACGGAAGCAACGGCACCATTAATTACGGTGCCGGTACTTCCGTGACGGTTTGCCTACCATGACCGCTGTGTCAGGCAGGGTTTGCCCTGTCGGGCACATCGGCTCCGGCAGGCAAACTAGTAGTATGCTGCTCCGGAAACAACAGTGCCCATTGTTTCTGGACCTGCATGTTTATAATGAGGCCCAGTGTGTAATTATGGTGCTGTTAAGTGCTTGCGCATTAGCCGCTATATAAATCTAAATATAATACAATTAATACAAATAGAAAATATGGTCCCCACAGATATGGCAAGTGATTATGATAAAACTAAAGCCCCCACTGAGATGGTGTGTGATTACAATGATGATAAGGTCCCCATAGAGATGGTGTGTGATTAGGATTATACTCAAGTCCCCACAGAGACAGTGTGTAATTATGATGCTGTTGAGCGCGTTTGGGCATTAGCCACTATATAAATCTGAATATAATACAAAAAATAAAAATAGGAAATATGGTCCCCACAGATATGGCAAGTGATTCTGATAACACTAAAGTCCCCACAGAGATGGTGTGTGATTACAATGATGATAAGGTCCCCATAGAGATGGTGTCTGATTAGGGCTATACTCAAGTCCCCACAGAGACAGTGTGTAATTATGATGATGTTAAGCACTCAGGCATTAGCCACTATAGAAATCTAGATAAAACACTAAACATTTACAAATACAAAATAAGATCCCCACAGATATGGTAAGAGATTATGATAACACTTATGTCCCCACAGAGATGGTGTGTGATTACAATGATGATGAGGTCCCCATAGAGATGGTGTCTGATTAGGAGTATGCTCAAGTCCCCACAGAGACAGTGTGTAATTATGATGATGTTAAGCACTCAGGCATTAGCCACTATAGAAATCTAGATAAAACACTAAACATTTACAAATAGAAAATAAGATCCCCACAGATGTGGCAAGTGATTATGATAACACTGAAGTTTCCATAGAGAAGGTGTGTGATTACAATGATGGTAAGATCCCCATAGAGATGGTGTGTGATTAGGACTATGCTCAATTCCCCACAGAGACAGTGGCCTCATTATGGGTCCGGTGGTAACCCCGCCGGTGATACCGGCAGTTTGCCGCCAGACCCGTTAGGAGTTACCGGCGCCTGACTTCACGGTAACACCGGGGCATTACAACCCTGGCGGCCGCAAAGTCAGGCGCCGGTAATCCTGTGAATCCCCATTCCCATGGAGTCCATAGGACTCCATGGGAATGGGGTCCACGGAAGCACCGGCATGGTTAACGGTGCCGGTGCTTCCATGACGGTTTGCCTACCATGGCTGATGTGTCCGGCATGGCCTGCCCTGTCTGGCACAGCGGCTCCAGCAGGCAAACCTGTAGTATGCTGGTCCGGAAACAACAGTGCCAGTAACCTTACCGGCACCATTGTTTCTGGACCTGCATGCTTATAATGAGGCCCAGTGTGTAATTATGATACTGTTAAGCGCTTGTGCATTAGTCGCTATATAAATCTAAATATAATACAATAAATAGAAATAGAAAATGTGGTCCCCACAGATATGGTAAGTGATTATGATAACACTTAGGTCCCCACAGAGATGGTGTGTGATTACAATGATAAGGTCCTCATAGAGATCGTGTGTGATTACAATGATAAGGTCCCCATAGAGATCGTGTGTGATTAGGAATATACTCGAGTCCCCACACAGACAGTGTTTAATGTGGTGCTATTAAGTGCTTGGGTTTTAGCAACTATAGAAATCTAGATAAAATGCTAAACATTTACAAATACAAAATAAGATCCCCACAGATATGGTAAGAGATTATGATAACACTTATGTCCCCACAGAGATGGTGTGTGATTACAATGATGATGAGGTCCCCATAGAGATGGTGTGTGATTATGACGATACTAAAGTCCCCACAGAGACAGTGTGTAATTATGATGCTGCTAAACGCTTGGGTATTAGTCGCTATATGAATCTAAACATAATACAAAAAATACAAATACAAAATATGGTTCCCACAGATATGGCAAGTGATTATGATAACACTAAAGTCCCCACAGAGACAGTGGGGGTCATTACAACCTGGGCGGTAGCCATGGAGCTATTAGCTCCATGGCTGCCTCCCATACCGTGTCCATGTCCAGTGTTGTTCAATGGGGACTTACCGGTGTAGTCCGACCCTGGCGGGACCGTTAAGTCCCCATTGAACAAACCATTCCTCATTCCCAATTGAGCCCCCATAGGGCTCAATGGGATTGGGGAGGGCGCTAATAATGGGCTCGCGACTTGCAATCCTGTTATTAGCGCCCTAGTCCCTTAGCGGGACCCGTAATGGATGTGTGGTCAGACCACACGTTCCTTACGGTCCCCGCCAATAGACCTCGGAATAGGGCGGTAAGCGATTACCGGCACCGGTCTCCTTACCGGTGCCCGGTATCCCTTACCGGCCAGGTCGTAATGACCCCCAGTGTGTAATTATGATGATGTTAAGCACTCATTCATTAGCCACTATAGAAATCTCGATAAAATACTAAACTTTTACAAAAACAGAATATGATCCCCACAGATATGGTAAGTGATTATGATAACACTAACGTCCCCACAGAGATTGTGTATGCTTATGGCAACATTCAAGTCCCACAGAGACAGTATGTAATTATGATGATGTTAAGCCCTTAGGCATTAGCCGCTATAGAATAAATAAAATTATAAAAAATTACAAAATAAGGTTTCCGCAGATATGCCATGTAAGTCCCCACAGAGATGTTGTGTAAATTCTAAGATGTTGAGGACTCCACAGAGATGTTATGCGATAATGATAACACTAAAGTCCCCACAGAGAGGGTGTGTGATAAGAATCTTTTTAAAGTTCGCCCAGGGGCCACACATAGGTCAACAAATAACTGGAAAGGAAACATTTAGTATTCAACTCCTCAATGGTTGTCCTAATAAATCATTAGACCTTCCCCATCTAAAATGATGTACCCCTCCTTCTCCTACCACCTTAAACTACACACACATATTCTACCCCAAACATGGCAGCCTTGTGTCTATTAATACAAAATTAACCTGATGCAGACTTGCTAAAGCACTCATCTCTATTTATTTGACTCAACCCCTAAGGCAGTGGAAAATCAAGTATCACAGTGCTGTCATTTAATGGATTGTGGGCTCTTCCATCTGGATAAATTAGAAATCCAATTGCCAGTGTCACAAACTACACAGATCCATCCTGGCATTGAGGACTCAGACACTGCCTCTGACCTTCACACATCAACAATGCTGGTTTTGCATATGATTCCCCCTCTAACCCACTAAGACCCCAACCCCACCAGTTTTCTAGAAAGAGTGCATGCAATAAAACCACGAAAATGCAAAAGGTTTACTATGGAAGACCAAGTTTCAATTCATGTATGGAGTGTGAAAATCATGTTGAAGTCCCTTAGAGATGGTATGTGATTATAATGGCTTTAAGGTCCTCACAGAGATTGTGTGTGATGAGCAAGTGGATGGAGTTAATCTCTGTTCCAGTCTCACATTTGACCAGCAGGATGAGTGCAAGTTACTGTTAAATCAGTTGCCTCCCTGTTCTTACTTTCACCAGGCTTGACCCCTTGAGGCCAGCATGATATACTCACTGGTGACTGTTTGCCTGTCAAAAGCAGGGGGTACAGAATGTCAGACAATGTAAGAACTCATATAAGGAATGAGGTCAACAAGATGCTTGATCTCGGGGTTATAGAGACCTCTACTAGCCCATGGTCTAGCCAGTTGTGCTTGTACCAAAGGCAGGATCCAAAGAGGTGAGATTCTGCGTGGACTGTAGAGCTCTAAATGCAGTCACAAAGACTGATGCCCATCCTTTGCCTAGGACAGATGAGCTGGTGGACAAACTTGGTGCAGCCAAGTACCTCAGCACATTTGACCAAACGTCAGGCTATTGGCAAATAGCCCTGACAGACCATGCCAAGGAGAAAACTGCATTCTCCACCCCAGCTGGCCTCTACCAATTCAAGGTAATGCCTTTTGGATTAAAGAATGCAACTGCTACATTTCAGAGGATGGTCAATCAAGTTCTGAATGGGATGGGGGACTTCTGCATGGCATACTTGGATGACATTGCAGTGTTCAGCCCTACATGGAAATAACACATTGATCACCTAGGCTATCTATTGCAGGCTCTGGAACAGGCCCATCTGACCACAAAGGCAGGTAAATGTTAAATTGGTCAGAGTACAGTGGTCTACCTTGGACATGAGGTAGGAGGAGGTGAAATAAGGCCATTGCCTAGCAATGTATAAGCTGTACAAAACTGGGCCACCCCTACTACTCAAAAATAATTGAGAGCCTTCTTAGGTCTCACTGGGTATTACAGGAACTTCATTGATAACTATGGGACCATAGCTTCACCCTTGAATGTCCTCTCCTCTCCCAAATTTCCTAAAAAGGTCAGGTGGAATGAGGAGTGCAATCAAGCATTTGAAGGTCTATAGAAAGCCCTTTGTCAGGCTCCAGTCCTAAGAGCTCCTGACTATCACCAACCCTTCATTGTACAAACTGATGCTTCTAATGTAGTTATACATGCAGTCCTTAGTCAACTGGATGAGAAAGGTAGGGAACACCCGATTTGTTTCATCAGCAGGAAGTTAAGGGATCCTGAGACAAGGTGGGCAACAATAGAACGTGAATATTTTGCTATTGTGTGGTCACTGAAGAGGTTTAGGCCATACTTGTATGGTTCTACCTTCATTATTCAGACTGACCACCAACCCTTGAGATGGCTGATGCAAATAAAAGGGGAAAACCCAAAGTTACTCAGATGGTCAATCTGCCTACAAGGATTTGATTTTTCCATTGAGCACAGAGCAGGAAGTCACCACCAAAATGCTGATGGTCTCCCTAGGATGTTTATAACCGACTATAGGTATGAGATCCATCCAGGAGTGGATTAAATCCTCCTATGCCTTAGTCTGCGGTGGGGGGGGAAAGTGTTAGGGAGAATTCTCATTCTATGGCTAATTTCCCTTACCTAGTGAGTCCCTCAGCAGCTTTGCTGGATTTCTGGAGCTTTTCCCCCCACTCTTACCTGTGTTTTGCCATGTGTATTTCATCTGTTTTTGTGATTGTGGACTCTGGAGTACATCACTTCAGTAGCCCCACGCTTTTGTGTGTTACACAGCACCTTCAGTGCAGTGACACAGGGTTGTCTTTTAGACTTCCCACCGACTCCATTTCTGGGGCTGACTCCTGTCCCCCAGAAAAGAGTGAAGTTGCCATTAATTTTACATAGTCATTTAACCACAGATCCAGTACACCCCATTTTACATGGAGAATTGGAAAGGGTTAAATCTTAGCCCTTTTTTCTGTACCTCTTGGAGCATTGTTTCGCTCCCTTAACATTAAGACTTGGCTGGTGGCAGTGGTATCTACCCTAATTTTCCTACCGCGATTATATTACATAACGTGGTACTGTTTTAGTCTATTTTAGTAGCCTCGAACTTTAAACCCGCTAGCCCAAATACTTTTTATTTCAGCTCCGTTTGGGTTTAATCGCCATTTCTTTTTGTTAACATCCTTTTTGGGTCTTTCTTTGCGCAGCAAACCAGGTTTGCCTCCTTTGTTCGCCGACCTCTGGCGGGCTTCTAACCAGAAGCTCTCCTTTGGCGTCTGAGTGTCTAGGTGGGCTGAATGTAAGGGCGGGGTGTAGTCACCCCCTACACAGGGTCTCCTTGGAGACCCAAGTCGCACTTTGTTTTGATTGGCTCAGGTGGTTATCCGGGCTGGACAACCCCCCTGCTGAGTGATTGACAGCCTGGCTGTGTGAATGGGGGATTTTGGCATAAAAGGCGGGACTCTTGAGCTAGAAGGCAGAGTCGGCTCTGGAACTACAAGGAACCAAAGAGAAGTGGAGAAAAAGACAGCTGCTGCAACCCCGAGTCCCGGTGAAGCCCTGCTGCAGTCCTGAGCTATCTACCCCTTCAACGACTAAGAGAAGATCCAGTCCATAGTCTTCTTCCCTTGAGCCTGGTAGGATCAACCAGCTCGTCTTTTCTTCAGTCATAGAATCCTCTCCTGGGTCGAAATCACTGCTGTGCTGTAGTGGTCCGGATAGCCATCAGAAGAGCCCTCTCCTGATTTAAAGGAGCGCACCTTTTATTCATTGTCTTTTTCGTTGATGCTGGTCTCATCCCTGGGTAGTGCAGATCACTCCAGACGTCCTCCTTCTTGTCCCCACAACTGAAGCTGCAGGAACCGTGAGTCTGCAGGAACTACCAGGAACAACTGTCGTGGCACCAGCTTTTCTCCAACGGAATAAGGTACTGTGTACATTTGGTCATTCTCTCTGTCTGACCGCCGGAATCTGGGTGAACCCTTTTCCTCCATGAAGATTTGTTATTTCTTCCCTCCCTCTTATAACTTTTCCTTTCATTTGACAATCTTTACGAACTCTTGGCATCTCGAATCTCGAACTGTTGAACGTGTGATCCTCGGCAACTGACCCTTTGCTCCATTGACACTGGCGCAGGCCTATTGACTTTAATCTGTATCTTTGAATAAGTCCTCGAGTCTACTTGCCTTGAAAAAGTATTGCCCATGATTTTTATTCACTTTTCCCTTGTTTGAAATTCTTAAGTACAAAGCGTGTTTTAACTTCGTGAGCATACCTATCCGCGGGTACGCGTTAGTATCGCAACACCGGTCTTTCAAATCCTAATGTACTTACCTCCAATTTGCTGGAACAAGTGGGATTGGTTGTGTAGTGTATTGTACGTGTGGTTTTGAATTTATAGAAGTGGTGTGTTTTATAACAGATGGTTTAAAAATAAATGTACTTATATTTGTTTACCTGAAACCTTGAGTCAGTGTTTGCTTGAGTCACAGTAATTGTGGTCCTTTGTGTAATCTCTACTACTGCACATTTACTCTTGAGATAGGTATGGCTGCTCCGCTACTGCTACCACTTTAACAGTGTAGTACAGGTTTGTACCAAAGGTGAACTTGCATTACCACTTGTAGTCTTAATTGTGTGTAGTTGTCCCTAAGGGCACTGCGCAGGATTCTGCCTAACAATGAACTTCTTTGAACTTGGGGAAGGGAACCCCTGTGTTTGATTGTTTGATGAAGGGGAGCTAATTACAAGCCAAAGTGCTAGTAGGAGCTCTGAACTTTACATTGAACACTATTCCTGTTTGATGCTGATATCCCTACATGTTGTATGCAGTTATTTGTGAAGCCAAGTATAGGTTTTGGACACAGACAGAAGTTTTACTTTGGACTTCCTGTAGACTATCCTTAGTTTCCTTTAGGTAGGGAAATCCCACCTCAGCATAAGGCAAGTTAGGCATCATTCCACCCTGCATTTAAAGTTAAATAAAACTTTGTTGAGAACATTTGAACCTGTTGTCTGTCTGACTCATGTTGCTTTCACAAATGGTGTCAGGGGTGGGAGACTCTGAATTGGTAAACATTGTGGAGCCCTTATGTTGCTGTAGTCCAAAAGCTCTCAGGGAAAAAAATGATTGTGAGAGTTCAGGCTCAGGCTAAAGTGTCATTAATCAAGAAGATAATTGCCACACATTTGCAGGTCCCGATTAAGTGTCAAGACTTTGTATAGCTCACAGACCCTTTGTGACATTCTTCCCTTGGCCACCTATTATTTGAAACATTGGGATCAAATTGTTTTAAACATCAGAAAACCACAAGTGTTTTCTCGACCCGGGGCATTAGGTTCTTTTAACCATGGAAAGGGACTCTCCCCTGCCATTCCACCTCATCCTTCTACAGAATTAGTCAAAGGGAAAGAGGGAAAAGGTAATATGAGTTCAATCAGCCCAACCAAAATGGATTCAGGCCCTGAAACCAAAAGGGACTCTGAATATTTGTCTATGTCCGATTCTGAAGAAAGTTCAAGTGAAACCATATAACCTCTAGACAGCATGTCATCCATAGATGAGGTGTTAGCTCAGCTGGCTGTGCATCAAATACAAGTGAAAGACAAATTTCAAATTGGACTGGAACGTCTGACTGCCGCTGATGAAAAAAAGAAGGGGATGATTTAGTACATTTTTCCTTGAACTTTGAAAGGTCAGCAACCCAGTTCCGATGGGGGGATGAGTTAAAACTATGCTATCTAGGACCTTTATTAAAAGGAGAATTGCAAATGTCTTACCAGTTACTAAACCTCCCAGGAACAGCCACCTTTGCTGAAATCAAAGAAGGTCTCTTACAAAGAGTGGGACAAACCAATCATTTCTATTGTCAGAAGTTAAGAAGTATTAAACTAAACTCCGGGGAAATACCAGTGGAATTGGGAAAGCGAGTTAAGAATACAATGTCCTTAGGGGTAGGAAAGAAAAGCTTACGGAAGTATTGGAAGCCGTAATCATAGAATAATTTATCAACTCCTTACCTCCCTCCTACGGGCCGCCTTACAACTGAACAAGCCCACACTCTCTTTAGCTATTGAAACCGCGCAAAATGTCACTGATGCCAACAAACAAATTAATTTACTATACTCATTAGAAGGGTGGAAAGAAAATAGAGGACCTCCCCACCCCAACTTTCCACAAAGAGAAAAAGTGAAATCCCAAAGCCAAAGAGGAAGTGAGGAGAGAATACAGTAGATCAATACAACCCATGAGCCCAATCTGTTTTACCTGCAATGAGCCAGGATATCTAGCTCGGAATTGTTCCCAAAATAAAAGGGAGGAACCCATGGAGATTGCATGTATGGTAGGAGAAGAATGGGAGGATCCATGTTTTTATGGAAACATTGACACCCAGAGCAATTTCTTTTGTGAGACATCATCTAAGTTCAGTCACACATCAGTTCTTGCGAGTGGGATCCTGGTACAGGCCTTAGTAGATTCTGGAAGTAAACAGGTGGCTGTGTGAGCTAATCTAGTAACACCTGAGCAATTAAATGGTGCTCCTTTGATGAGAATTACTTGTGTCAATCGAGATCAAGAGATATACCCCAAAGTTGCTATACCCATACATGTGCAAGGCAAAACTACAATTTTTCCTTCAGCTGTCTTTCTGGATCTACCAGAAGAAACGATCATTGGGACTGACTTTCCCAGATTTCCATCCATACTACATGAAGTCAGCCCAAGCCGTTCACAGTTTTTACCTAGCAAAAAATTGGCATGAAGAACCCTTTATAGCCACCACTTCTGTGTGGGATTGGTCCTCAATCCAGAGAGATTCCCAGCAAACCCCCACCCTGAGAAAATAAACTATTACCATATTTCCGTTATGCGAGAGGCCCTATTCTTAAGGGAAGGGTATGTGAGGCACCTGAAGGCATCCTCACTTATTTTTCCCAGGGATACTCTTCTGAGGGGGCCAGGGAAAGGCCATGGTTTTGGATCCTGACCCTGGGGTTGGAAATGTGAGAGAGGATCACCTGAGTTGAGGAGATTTGGGGAGAGGATATCCTTAAGTGAGACATGGTATCCCCCATTTCCCAACATGAACCCTCCATCCCCCAAGCCTTCATGAACTTTTGTCAACCCTTTTCTTGGGATCCCCTAAAATATGACCTAAATGGCATCAATACGGTACTTGAACAAAGAAGAGGATAACTAGAATAACATATCTTCATTTTGAGAAACAGAAAGCAACGATCAACCCCAGCCAAGTACTGGGACGAGGAGGAGAACAACAGGTGTAAAGCAAAACTACTGCTTTGTTGATGAGAGGTCTACTTCATTTTGTAATACAAATGGAGGTGGGAGCTTTAAAAACGGGAAACCTGAAACAAATGGAAGCCAAGGAAGAGGGAGAGGCAGAAGCCAAGGCAGCTATGGGAGCACAGCCAGCTGTGTGCGGAGAGATCTCTCTGGTGTGGCAGCATAGCAGGAGGAGTGCTTGAGACCCGTGATGCAGTGCAGAGCATATACAGCGGGAAGCAAAGGCATACGTAGCGGGAGGCCAATGTCAAGCTGTGAGAAGGGGGCCTGGCAGACCGAATGAAACGGTTTTGAGTATCCTGCTTCGCAAGAAATTTTTGCTGGGTATGCCCGAGCCACAAGAAGACCGCTGGACATGCACTTTTTGCCTCTGCTTTCCCCTCCCATCGCCAGATGAAGCAAACCCCCAGCTTATCCTTCATTCCACATACTGGTAATCAGGGCCTCCCAACCTAAATTGTCGAGGGGGATGCAAGAAGTTTCAGGTTACTGTTGCTTTCCACAACTACTAGATCTTTTGACATACTTGGACATGATGACACACTCTCCTTGTTAACAGGGGGACATATGCCAATACAGATCTTAATTTGTTGGCCCTCCGACCCTCGTAATAGAACACTGCCAGCACTTGTGTCCAGTACAAGGGTCTGATCTGCAGATAGAGCAAAGGACAACTGTTTTTTAAACTGTAGAGTCACTATGCAGTCTGAACTTGCCCCTGATGCTGGGAACATTTCATCTATCCATTTTGTTTCCCTCGAGATGCACGCTGTGTTTTTTCCATCCAGTCACTCAGGTCCCACCATGGAACACTGAAGACCATGCGCTCTCCACACATTCTAAGGATGAATGCCGGATGAATGCCGGATGAATGCCGATGGCTCAAAGGACATCGTCCAGTAGTCACTATCAGCAAAACAAAGTGATGTGTTTTGGGGCTACTCAATTGAATGCACTACCTGGACATATGCATGGGGCAAGCTCAAAAGTGAGCTCAAGGCAAGGGGGAAAAGGGGCAAAATACAACAAGCAACAACTAGCTGCAAATGTATCAGTATTAGCCAACTTCCAATACAATCCCTTTGCTAACTTTGCTAACTGCTACAATGTTGTACTAGCCAATTAAGTGGTGGCAAACAGATGGGAGTTACTGCAGACCTGCTGCCTGTCTCACTAGCTGTCTCACTAACATCTCAGTGGCCAAACTGATCTTCAGTCTACAGTGAGTCTCACCTGCTCCAGTAGTGGGCAATCACGGCGCTCACCAAGAAGTTGACCCGCTAGGTAATGTTTCTTCACAGGGGCACTGTAATCGGTGCCACACACTCGCTCGACACCTGCCGCTCGCCTCCTTCCCAGCCGGCCCACCCGCACTGGGCACTAGTCTCAGGCAATGACCAAAGTAGCTGTCTGGGCCGCCTTCATGCTCACAGCTCGCTGTGACTAGGCTAGAGCAAAGCACCCTGTGGTGTCAAGACGCACTGTGCAAAGTTCAATGGGGGAGAGCAAAGAATGGCTGCTTTCAACATCACTGGGCAATAGCAGTAGCGGTTAGGCTTTGGAATGTATCCTTCTCCATAGTTATCATAGTGCAGGTGTCTATTACTCCCATGATCTGTCGCCATTGACTACGATGGCTAGGGCTGGCTGGAGTTGAAGTTCAAATCATCTACATAACGAAAGGTTGCAGACCACTGTCTTAGTAGGTTGTTCACTATGTAGTAAGTACATAGGAGCTGCCACATTGTCTGTTCCAGAGGCATTTTCCTGTGCGGGTGTTACTTTGCGCGGAGCTGCAGACTAAAGTTTCATTGTTCAATATGGCAGGTTGCTTGCCAACATGCACGGGCAGCAGTGTTGGTTTATCTTCTTCCTTATGCTTCTGTGCCATAACCAATGCAACCAAGGGGCTTCGGAAAAGTGAATTGTTGCATGCTATCGCACTGCTGAGATCTGGAACCAGAATAAGTGTTTATGCTCCCACTTTGTATAGAGACCGCTGTATGCTGGATAGTGCCACAAGAGTGGGAGAGTACTGGCTTTTCCCTGACCTGAAGCTGTCCCCAGGATCACTCAGCCTGCCCAGCAATACTCGGGGATCAGAGAGGAACTGGTCCACAGAGTAGGTCCCAACTGTCCCAAGATTGGTAGAATGATGCAGAGAGCATAGGAATATGCAAACCTGCAATACAAAAGTAACATTACGGTGTCATACATTTCATATGCTTATCTTTGGTTCTGGAAAAGACTGATCTGTTCATTGCAGCAGCGACAGATAAGAAGAGGTCATGTTGTTTAGTTTTCTTCAATGCTACATTTTGGAAAGGGTAATACTAGGAGACTGTGATGAGATGGATGAGTGGATAATAATTCACACAGGCAACAAATACTTGGCAACTTTCGGTAACTCTAAAACTATTTTTGTACTTCAGGTATAGGTCAATGCTGAGTACTAAGAGTAGTAAGACAAATGCCCACAGACTACAGGCAGGGGCATTCTAGGTATTATTAGAAGGCAGCTGTCCATAACTTTTGCATGACTGTCCTGTTAACTGAGGCTGGCATGCTTGGTGCTTCTGAGTGGATTTGGGTGGATAAGGGATACAGTTTTGTGTATGTGTGCATGGGCTGCCTCCCTGTGCATGACTATAAATATGTCAGAATGAGCGTGTATGTATTTGCTTTGGCCTATGTGCATTTGTAAGAGCTTTTAGGTTTCCTCATTTAAGCTTTAAGTGGGTGCTCCATCCTGGTTTTTCCTTTGCATCCTGAGACTTGTAGTCCTAATTTTAAAATAGGAAAAGTACTTTTTCCAGAATCCAAAGACTGAAACAAGGAATTGATCACCTACACTGCATGGATTAGGGACATTTGAGATTGCCGCCTTTGTGCGGCTGTGTCTTGCTATACGTTTTTGCCTCTCTGTTTTCTTGTCTCTACCTCTCTTTGCACCTACCTAACCTATTGCAATTTCAAGGCAGTTGAAAGTCAGTGTTTTTAGTGGAACATAGCCTATCCAAGTGTATGGAATGGTACACAGATTTTGATAAACTCGAATTGAGTACAGGGCGAGTGACACCCACCAAATCTAGGTGCTTTGAGTGGTATGTTTGCCTGAGGATCTCTTTATGTGTGTCTGTGTGTGATAATAACAGTGTGTGTTTACTGCTTTTCATTTGTCCATCTGTTATGTTATGTTACTTTGTATTTATATAGCGCCTCATGTATCATTGGTATGATCTCAAAGCACTGGTAGGTTGAACGCCCTCGGGAACCGAAGTTCGAGTCAGTAGAGAGAGAGAGAGAGTCATAAGGTGCGTGGGTGCACCGGATATGTGTGCAGCTGGAGAGGTATTTGCGTGATAGCTGCTTATTAGCTGTAGGTGTGATGGTTTGGGAGGTCAGGAATATGTGTTCATTCTGGTGGGTTGATACCCAGAGTGATTTCTGGCTGTGTTAGGCCTGAGGAGACGCTTAGGCCGGTGGTGTGTGCTGAGCTGGGTGAGTTTGTTAGGATGATGGGCAGTATGTGGCGGGTGTTAGTATGAGAACAGCTATACTGAATGTGTCATAGTATAACTGTATTCTAGTTGAGTGGTGGTGTATAGGAGAGAGTAAGCGTGGTGGTGTGATATGGTGGGTTTCGGTGAGGCTGTGTCCCATGTGTTTTACTCACTTCATCAGTTCCATTTGCTGCATCCGTTCTATCCATGCCATCTGTTTCATCCACGCCATCCGTTCTATCCATTCCATCGGTTTCATCCACTCCATCGGTTTCATTAACTCCATCGGTTTCATCCACTCCATTGGTTCCATCCACTCTGTCGGTTCCATCCACTCCATCGGTTCTATCCACTTCATCGGTTCCAAGTACTCTATCCATTCCAAGCACTCCCTCTGTTCCATGCACTCCCTTCCTCCTATCCATTCCATGCACTTCTTCTGATTCCATGTACTTCATCCATACCATGCACTCCAACTGTTCTGAGCAGTCCAACCGGTCCAACCATTCCTTCCTCGGTTCCGTGCACTCACTCCATTCCATGCACTCTTTTCGTTCTATCCGTTCCATGCACTCCATGTGTTTTATACTTCATCCATACCCTGCACTTCAACCGTTCATGCACTCCAACCTATCCATCCATTCCATCTGTTCCATCCACTCTATTCTTTCCATCCATTCCATCCATCCCATCCACTCTATTCGTTCCATCCATTTCATCCGTCCCATCCACTCTGTCAGTTCAGTCCACTCTATCCGTTACATCCACTCTATCCGTTCCATCATTCCATTGGTTCTATCTACTTTATTAGTTGCATGCATTCTATCTGTTCCATGCACTCCCTGTTTCATGCACTGCCTATGTTCCCGGCACTCGCTCCGTTCTCTGCACTCATCCTTTCTATCCATTCCATGCACTCCATCCGTTATATGTACTTCATCCGTACCATGCACTCGAACCGTTCCATTCACTCCATCCGTTCCATCCACTCCATCCGTTGCAAGGAAGCCCTGCTGTGATTTTTTCTGCTGGTGTCCAATAGATAATGCTGTGAATTTGCTCCCAGATGTCCAATTCCATGACTCCCATTTTATCACATTGGGACCTTGTAGCATACAGACGTATTCTTATGGACAACGTTTAGTTGTACACTATGGAATCCCCCAAACTGGAACACATCTCTGTAACAACTTTCTACCTTTATAACCACTACTGCCATGTCTTGTACTCGTGTGTGAACTGAAGGGGCAGCCCATAACGGCAGAACCTGAGGCTGAAATGAGCAGTGTATCACATTGGTGGTAACCGCCTAGCAAAGTTAAAACATACTATAAATTCGGTATGTGATTAGTTGTATTTGAATAAGTGGTGTTGTCAGAGATACACCATTAATTCAAAGTCATGATGTATTCTAAAACTCCTAGGGGTTAAACAAAACCAGTGAATTGTTTTGTGAAGGTATAGTCTATATAATTGGGAAAGACAATTCTTATCTTTAGTGGTGCAATTTTTAATCCACACGGTTTCCTATGTCAAGACAGCTGCATATTAATTACGGTGTCTCAAAAGGAAGAACTGAGAGTAACACATAAGGAAAAAGAAAACTGTAAACAATAGTTGAGCATAAGTCTCAGATCTGTGCCACAGTTGGAGAAATCAAAATACAATGTACTATGTACAGGTAGAAGAGCAAAAGTGATTCAATTCTAGTACTCAGATCCGAATCAATGTCTGCTACACATCTCTTGGGTGTACAAGCTTTTTGCATACATTAACAGAGGCATTGAAGGTTAGAAATTAATTTCCATCAAATTTTAGAAGGGGTGTCCCATATGAAGCTGTAACAAGAGTGGAGTAGAGCAGACTGGTGAATGTTAGTAAATAGTGTGTCTTGTACTCGTTCCGGTGTTGCACACTGACAGCCAGGATCAGTCGCTGCGTACTTCCATTGCCAGAAAACATGGCGCCTCAGGGCATCCATTATCAAAATACCTTAACCCAAGAGCACAACTTGCAAAACATTGCCATACAAATTGCCCACCAGGCCAGCCACAATCTTAGCATCTATGCTACCATAATATTCTCAAAGTAACTTGCACCCAGCAATTAAAAAAACCACAAACAGAACCCTAAACAATGTACATATCAGTCCAGGCCTACAATTCCTAGCACCAGAGGCACACAACGGTCTGCTTAGGACACATGCGTATGTGTATAGTGTTCACGAAAATTAGCTTGCACGCTTCTCTGGGAGATTGCCTGCAACCAGTGCCACACAGCCCTACAGACAAGGCGTGTACCAGTCGGGTTTACTCCCCTAAAATTGGAAATACGCCCAAAAATACCATCTTGCTCCCAACAACAAGATTGAAAACACATACAAGAGTCCACTGCTCTAATTCACCCAAAAAGCTCCATGGATAAGATTGGAACAGTTGTACACTTGGGACCACATCTACGCACAAATCAGGTCAAAAACAGAGTTAAAATATGTTTACACTTCAATAAAATACCCCCATTGGGAATAAGACGCACTTTTTGTCATGATGCCTACCTCCAAAGAGCCAGGCCGGGCCCAGCAACCCCAGAGGCAGACATCATTTTCCCCAGGGAAGTCTCAGCGGGCCCAAGTCGGGGCCCTTTGGACTCAGTCCTGGCGCCTTAGGCGCCAGGCTCATAGCGGACCCCAGTCCTGGCGCCTTAGGCGCCAGGCTCATAGAAGAGGATATGTGTTTAAGTGCTTGGGTGCACACTTACCTGATGCAGACCTTGCTGCTTCATCCAGGCCCTCTTGAGGCCTGAATGGGACTACTTTACCTGTAGGACTACTTCACCACCCGGGTGTGGTCGGGGAAGGATACATACCTGATTGGTGGAAGGATACATACCAGGAACTTCTTCCAAGGCTATTTAAACCCCACCCGAACAGCCACACGTGCTTCGCGTTGTTCTGCACCTAGCAGCTGGACGCTCACCGTGTCAGCTCCTGCATCCTGACTTCAGCCACGCCTGCCAGCACCCTGGAACACCTGCAAGGGGAGAAAGGAAGAGAATAGGAGAAGAAAAGCCCTTACCTGCTAAATCTGCATCCCGGAGTCATTTCTCCAACGGCCCTGAAAAGGAAGACATCATTTTAAAAGCATTTTGTTTCGATCGCTGCAGCGCTGCATTTTACTCACCTTTGCAAGGCGCTTCCATCTTCAGCAGCAATCTTCCGGATTCATCTACGCCCCGGCGCCTAGAGGAAAAAAGACAAGAACAAAGGTGAGAGGGAGAAAAGGAATAAGGAAAGCTCAGTTTCCTTTTAAGTCTTACCTGTTGGATTATTCCCACTGCATTTCGGGTCCTGCCGCTTCCTGGCATCTCCGGACCCCGGCCCCTATGGGGAAAAAAGACAAAGACATTGAATGAGCGAATGCAAAGACATTACCTGAGCGCTCATCCAGAACTGTTTCACTTCGGGTTGGCGCCATATCTCCGGCACTCCGAACCCCGGCCCCTAAGGGGAAAAAGACATAAGCATTAGCGCTTGCTGCAATTAGACAACGAACATTATTATTAAGCTTGAACTTTTGAACAGAACTTTTACAGCGCCTTACCTGAACAGTCAAGCTTACCTGAACTCCCATCAATCCTCAATCCAGTGAAGTAACTGGGTTTCAACGCGCCCCTGCATCAGAAGCAGGATGGAGAGCTCATCCTTCCAAACCCTAAGGTGAGGCTTCACAGGGAATCGTGGAGGAGGTATCGTGGAGGGTTGGAAGGGAGTGGGAGGCTTGAGCATTGTTCCACAGTTGGTAATACTCCCTTTTCACGCACAGGAGGGTATCCAACGAGGCAGGGAAGCCAGAATAGAGGGGCCCTTTCTGTCCATCTTCAGAGTTCTGCGCCTTCGACGCCGCGCCTCCGTGGGAACCAGGTGAGCGTTACAGAACGCGAAGCCTTACCACAATTTCCCACCTGGGCGCTATGGAGACTTCCGAGACAGATCAGCTGGCCCATCTTTTAGGGGAATTACGGGCAGAAGTGCACTCAGCCCGCCAGGAGACTAATGCTCTCAGAAGGGAACTAATCCTATCCAAGGAAAGAACTGATGATCTGGCTAAAAGGTTATTGCAGGGCCAGGCAGAGCACACTCCTTTACCTGTTTCCGGAGATATTTCTACAACAATGGGTTCGAATAACCCGGTACAAATCAATCTACCTGGACACATGCCTTTGGCCCCGCCGGAACGTTTTGCGGGGGATCCCAAGAAATATGCCGTTTTTATGAACCAATGCCGTTTACACTTTTTATGCAGGCCCGGGGCCTTCCCCAACGACCAGACCAAAGTAGCCTTTGTACTATCTTACCTCAGTGGCTGCGCTGCCGATTGGTCTATTCCATTGGTAAATCAGGATGATCCCATTCTCCGGGATTTCCAGGGCTTCCAGGCCAGCATGGAAAGATTGTTCGCTCGACACTCGCAGGGACAGGCCCTTGACAACGAACTGCTATCCTTACGACAAGGTAACCAGGATCTTTTGTCCTATATCGCCACCTTTAATAGACTAGTTGTGGAAACCGGATGGCCTGAAAATAAAAGGATCACATTATTTCATCAAGGCCTGCGCGGAGAGCTTAAAGATGTTATAGCTCAGATAGTAGATCCACCCCAGGCCTGCGCAGACTACATAGACTTAGTGGTTCAACTTGATCACAGACTTCAAAATAGAAAAGCAGATCGGCTCAAGTATGAAACCAGAGTACCTATCAAGACCCACGTTAACTCCAAGAGTACTGACGTTTCCGAACCTATGCAAATTGGCAGTGTTAAAGGACCATTAACGCAGATGGAACGAGAGAGAAGGCGACAAATGCAACTTTGTCTGTATTGTGGAACTTCCGGTCACTTTCTTCAAAGTTGTCCAGTTAAACCACCCAAGAAGGTCGTTGGAGCCACTGATAATGAGTTATTGACACCTGGTTCGGGAAACGACCTAGCCCGACAAGCGTAGGGGTCCGCTTGCCGAGCTTGAAAACAAACTCTTTGACCTCGCATTTTGTCATGCCAATGGTGCTTGTGAACCCAAAACAGCCTCAGCAGTTGCATGCTATAAAAGCATACATAGACAGTGGAGCTATGGAAATTACATAGACCGTGAATTGGCTTCCAGGATTAAGCTTCCTCTCCGCCCGAAAGTAACCCAAGATGTAATTACTACAGTTGATGGAACCGAAATAGCCTCAGGGCCTGTAACGCATTCCACAGTTGAAATCACTCTGGTGGGTCAGGACGGACATCGGGAAACAATCGTGTTTGATGTGATCAAGGCCCCACAATTTCAAGTACTTCTTGGTATCCCTTGGTTAGAAACACATAATCCGAGAATACACTGGCGAGCAAAGAAGATAACTTTTCCTGATTGTGAACCAACCTGTTACCCAAGGAATCCAGCTATGGGTCTAGCCTCTGTAACTTCCACCCCTGTACAGCTACCATCTGAATACCAAGAATTCCAAGACGTTTTTCAGAAAGAGCAGGCTAACACCTTACCTCCCCATCGATCTTACGATTGCCAAATCGACTTGGTACCCAATGCACAACTACCTTGTAGTAGGATTTATGCTCTTACTGAACCTGAGAACCTGCATTTGCACCAGTATTTGGATCAATACCTGGCCAATGGCTTCATTCGCCCATCAAAGTCACCAGTCTCTTCCGCTTTGTTCTTCGTACCTAAAAAGGAAGGAGACCTTAGGGCCTGTATTGACTACTGCGCCCTAAATCAGATAACGATTAAGAATCGTTACCCTTTGCCCCTGATACCTGAGCTTATCGACCAAGTAAAAGATGCTCGTGTGTACACCTAGCTAGATCTCCGAGGAGCTTACCACCTGGTACGTATAAAAGAGGGCGACGAGTGGAAGACTGCATTCCGCACCAAATTTGGGCTCTTCGAATATCAAGTAATGCCCTTCGGTTTGTGCAACGCACCTGCCGCCTTTCAGTACTTCATGAATGATGTTCTTCGGGAACTTATCGATGTTTGTGTCATCGTTTATATTGACGACATCCTGGTGTATTCCTCCTCAGAATCTGATCACAGAAACCATGTTAGGGCAGTTCTTGAGAAATTGCGCCAGCACAAATTATTTGCCAAGCTCGAAAAATGCGTTTTTCATACCACAGAAGTGGAGTTTCTCGGATTCATCCTGACACCTCAAGGAATCCGAATGGATTCGCGGAAAGTGGACGCCATTCTCAACTGGCCATCTCCTAGCTCTGTGAAGGTAGTGCAAAGCATGCTTGGCTTTGCCAATTTCTATCGAAGGTTCATCCCGGAATTTTCTCGAACTGTTCAACCCATCACAGGTCTCCTAAAGAAAAATAAACGCTTTGAATGGACTCTTGAGGCTGAACAAGCCTTTTAGGACCTGAAAACCAAATTCACCTCTGCACCTGTATTGAAGCACCCGCGCCCAGATCTCCCTTACATCGTGGAAACCGATGCATCCATTTCGGCCATGGGGGCTGTCCTGTCGCAAAGAGACCCAGAAACTCACCAACTACACCCTGTAGCCTTTTGGTCCAGAAAATTCTCTCCACCTGAACTCAATTACGCAATTACCGACAAAGAACTACTGGCTATTAAATCAGCTTTCAAGGCTTGCCGTCACTATCTTCTCGGTGCAAGACACACCATCACCATAATTACGGACCACAGAAATTTGCAGTATTTAAAGACGGCCAAAGCTCAATCTTCGTGACAACTCCGATGGGCTTTATTCTTTGCGGAATTTGATTTTGTAATTACCTATCGCCCAGGCTGCAAGAATGGTAAGGCAGATGCCTTATCCCGGATAGGCATGGAAGAACCCAATTCGAGTTTAGAACCTGTGCCAATCATACCGGAACAAAGAATTCTGGGCTTGACTTCATTGCAAACCATTGAGGACATCCAAGCTCAAGTAAAACAGCTTTTTGACTCTTCTGCCTTACTGGAATGGAGTCAAAAGGGTCCTCACTACACCGTTACGCATGATTTACCCTACTTCCAAGAGCGGTTATTTCTGCCAAGTAAAGAATTGCAGGAACTTGTCATTACCCGTCATCATGAATCATTAATGGAAGGACACCCCGGTATCGCGAAAACAGAAGAAAAGATCAAACGCCACTTCTTGTGGCCTTCTTGGAGAAAAGACATAAAGTGATTTGTGTTGTCTTGCGGAATCTGTGCCCAAAATAAGAGTCAAAAGAAAAGGCCAGCCGGCCTACTTCAACCTTTAGACATTCCACCAGCACCTTGGCACACCTTGTCAATGGACTTTATAACTGACCTGCTCCTTGTGGTGGTTACAACACGATTCTCGTAATAGTGGATCTATTCTCCAAAATGGCCCATTTTATCCCTTTAAAAGGATTGCCGTCAGCTTCCACCTTGGCCAAGGAATTTATGGAAAATATAGTGCGGTTACATGGTTTCCCTTCCATATTAGTCTCAGACCGTGGAAGTCAATTTATCTCCCACTTTTGGAAGAAATGTTGCCAACTAGCACAAATAGACGTGCGGTTATCCACCAGCCACCACCCCCAGACCGACGGACAAACCGAGAGAACCAATCAGACTCTCGAGCAATATCTGCGGTGCATGTTACACCAATCTGAGTTAAATTGGAAAGACATCCTTTGGATTGCAGAATATGCATACAACAATTCAGTGCATTCTGGAACCGGACAGACTCCTTTTTATACCCTGTATGGTCACCATCCTCGGACCTCTGACCTAGATCCACCTCTGACCCTGGAGATGCCTGCAGTAAATCACCTACATTCCACAATAACCCAAGCCTTCAAAGAAGCTACAACCCACTTACAGCAAGCCAAGAAAAAGTATAAAGAAAACGCTGATTTGCACCGAAGTACAACTCCTCCTTACCAAGTAGGAGATCAGGTATGGCTAGCAACTAAACATCTACCCCTCAAGGGTCAGCGAACTTTTAATCCCAGATTCATTGGGCCTTACCCCATCAAAGCTATTATCAACCCAGTGGCCTTTAAACTCGATTTACCATCCAACATGCGGATTCATCCCGTTTTTCACGCATCTCTTCCAAAACCAGTACAACCTGGAACCAGACTGTCTGAGCCCCCAGGCCCTGTCCAAATTGATGGAGAATTAGAATTCGAAGTGAAAGACATTTTAGATTCCAAGATAGTTAAGTCGAAACTCTTCTATCTTGTTGATTGGAAAGGATATGGACCTCAGGAAAGATCTTGGGAACCCAGTAACTATGTTCACGCACCACGATTAATTCAACGATTCCATCGAAGTTTCCCGCACAAACCAAAACCCCCGGAGGAAATGACCTTGGTAGGGGCCTTGAGGGGGGGTACTGTCATGATGCCTACCTCCAAAGAGCCAGGCCGGGCCCAGCAACCCCAGAGGCAGACATCATTTTCCCCAGGGAAGTCTCAGCGGGCCCAAGTCGGGGCCCTTTGGACTCAGTCCTGGCGCCTTAGGCGCCAGGCTCATAGCGGTCCCCAGTCCTGGCGCCTTAGGCGCCAGGCTCATAGAAGAGGATATGTGTTTAAGTGCTTGGGTGCACA
This sequence comes from Ambystoma mexicanum, assembly GCF_040938575.1. Taxonomy (NCBI): domain Eukaryota; kingdom Metazoa; phylum Chordata; class Amphibia; order Caudata; family Ambystomatidae; genus Ambystoma; species Ambystoma mexicanum. The sequence continues at coordinate 238,271,988 of NC_090934.1, forward strand.
CTTACCTGATGCAGACCTTGCTGCTTCATCCAGGCCCTCTTGAGGCCTGAATGGGACTACTTTACCTGTAGGACTACTTCACCACCCGGGTGTGGTCGGGGAAGGATACCTACCTGATTGGTGGAAGGATACATACCAGGAACTTCTTCCAAGGCTATTTAAACCCCACCCGAACAGCCACACGTGCTTTGCGTTGTTCTGCACCTAGCAGCTGGACGCTCACCGTGTCAGCTCCTGCATCCTGACTTCAGCCACGCCTGCCAGCACCCTGGAACACCTGCAAGGGGAGAAAGGAAGAGAATAGGAGAAGAAAAGCCCTTACCTGCTAAATCTGCATCCCGGAGTCATTTCTCCAACGGCCCTGAAAAGGAAGACATCATTTTAAAAGCATTTTGTTTCGATCGCTGCAGCGCTGCATTTTACTCACCTTTGCAAGGCGCTTCCATCTTCTGCAGCAATATTCCGGATTCAGCTACGCCCCGGCGCCTAGAGGAAAAAAGACAAGAACAAAGGTGAGAGGGAGAAAAGGAATAAGGAAAGCTCAGTTTCCTTTTAAGTCTTACCTGTTGGATTATTCCCACTGCATTTCGGGTCCTGCCGCTTCCTGGCATCTCCGGACCCCGGCCCCTATGGGGAAAAAAGACAAAGACATTGAATGAGCGAGTGCAAAGACATTACCTGAGCGCTCATCCAGAACTGTTTCACTTTGGGTCGGCGCCATATCTCCGGAACTCCGAACCCCGGCCACTAAGGGGAAATAGACATAAACATTAGCGCTTGCTGCAATTAGACAACGAACATTATTATTAAGCTTGAACTTTTGAACAGAACTTTTACAGCGCATTACCTGAACAGTCAAGCTTACCTGAACTCCCATCAATCCTCAATCCAGTGAAGTAACTGGGTTTCAACGCGCCCCTGCATCAGAAGCAGGATGGAGAGCTCATCCTTCCAAACCCTAAGGTGAGGCTTCACAGGGAATCGTGGAGGAGGTATCGTGGAGGGTTGGAAGGGAGTGGGAGGCTTGAGCATTGTTCCACAGTTGGTAATACTCCCTTTTCACGCACAGGAGGGTATCCAACGAGCCAGGGAAGCCAGAATAGAGGGGCCCTTTCTGTCCATCTTCAGAGTTCTGCGCCTTCGACGCCGCGCCTCTGTGGGAACCAGGTGAGCGTTACACTTTTATGCTCACAAAAAAACAAAAAAAACAAGCCGAACTTAACCCAGCTACAATTTTCAGATCCACCAGACGACCACACAACTAGCAGCTATCTAATCCTCCCTCATGCCCAACATGCAACAAAAAGTGCATCCACACTGTAGGTGATCAGAATCCACCAAAACCGATTTAACTTGAGGGCTGCCTCTCCAGACTAAACCCATGCAGTTATCCACTGAATAAAAGGCACGTTGTCAACAAACAGCCCAAAACGACCACTAACCTGTTTGGGCAACAGCATTTGTTAGTACCAATTATCAGCGTGAATCAAGTAGCAGCATCAAATAAGCTGAACATAGAATGTTGCAAGCTACTAGCACATCAGTCATTTGCCATCCTCAATTCAGCACATGCACACATTCATTACTGGCCAAGAGACCATCATTAACTCGCTAATGGCGAGCGCATGGCAGCTTTGGATACATGAACATTGACAATCAACAGTCTGCTATCTCCCGAGAGCATAAAATAACAGATTCTCAAATATGTAAGTTCAACATCCAAAAGTATTGGGTTTGCGAATAGAGACATGTAAAAGAGTGCCAGATAACGTGCACATAATTTAATAACAGAATGGTCAAGTAAAAGTTGCATCATGAGCACATGCATTGAAAACCAGCTATTCCGATTTACAAGCTCATTTGGGTCAGAAATGCATCAAGCCACTGCTCGAGATGCAGATCGAGGCAGATTCACATTTAGCGTATAAACTACCTAGCTTAAAAGTAAAGTAAACCACTATTTGGCCATGCTGTCTACAGCACAGAGCAATGAATGCAGCTAAATTCATTGAGCACAAAATAGCTCAAAAGCTGCTGGGTGGAAATTAATAGGCCGGTCATGAAACTAAGAACTCGCTTCAAGAGCAAAACGGCGCACAGAGAAAGGCAAACTAAGGCACCCTTACGACGCACCAAAGAGATAAAGATGCAAAGTAGTGATTTTTATACTTTAGGTAGGGTGACCAGACAGCCCCGGGAAATCACCCTCCATCCTGGGGTCCCTGGAGTTGTATGGTTGGGCGGCTATGGTAATTAAAAGTGTATTCTTTTTTTCACAACACCTTCAGAATGTTGGCGCTGGAGGATTGGCTCGAACCCACAACCTTTCAGGTGCAAGTCAGGCTTGGAAAAGGTTGTACAGCAAGTCATGTAATATCAGTTATAGCAAATGCTTGTTTTGCATTAACATGCCAAGATTCACAAACAAAACTGCACAAATGAGATCATATACAGTTTATAAAAAGAAGTGCTGGAAATATGATTGGGTGGTGGTTGTGGGGGCATGTTGGGGAGGGGCGGTAATTGGTGGGCTGCGATGAGGTAGTCCCTCTTTTATGTTGTTGGTCGTCCCGTTTTTTCATTTTGGAAATCTGGTCACCCGAACTTTAGGTGCTCGCATGTGTGCATCATGAATTGAAACCTGTGGCGTGTCCTCATGCAGCTATCGGTACGATAATAAGAGTTCATTCTGATAATAGGAGTGGTAAAATAAAAAAAGAGAAGACTTACATTGGTAATATTAAGGGATGCTAAAGGAGGTGGTGTTTCTGTGCGGTCGGTGAGTACTTATATATCTGAGACATAGGGCCTCATTAAAAGAAGTGCAGAATGGATTTAACGGCGCCAGTAATGGTGCCGGTGCCGTTAAACCCACTTCGCACTATTACGAGGTCCCCTCGTGGGACACGCTCTGGACGTCTGGTTTTTCCAGATGTCCATAGCGGGTCCCGCGAGGGACCAGGGAGCTAACAATGGGCCTGTTCGTAATGGGCCCGTTGTTAGCTCCCTCCCCATTCCCATTGATCCCTATGAGGGCTCGAATGGGAATGGGGAAGGACCGGGCGCGGGTTCCCTGAAAGAGGAAATACCGGGCCCTTCATACTCGGAATGGTCCGGTATTTCCCCATTCAGGGAACCCGGACCCGATTTTGGAGGCAGCCATGCCCTTATTAAGGGCATGGCTGCCTCCAAAGTCGTAATGAGGCCCATACTGTAGATTGAGAAGCAAGATTTCTGCATGATTGGCTTTGCCACTGGAGGAAAGACATTTAAGCGCCAGCATCTTTTAATGTTGTATTAAATCCTTAACTTTATTTCTTGTAATCATGACTGATTATGAGAAATAAAATGACCCAGTGTATTTAAAATGCACCATTTTACATATATTTTCCTAAAAATATGTTGGAACATAGCAACTACACAAAAATCTGCCAAACTATCTTTAAACCCGATCGAGCTGTGACCAACGTTACTTATCAAGTTCGCTTTAAAATGTGAAGCCGGGTTAGGGCATAAAGTGCTTTAAAATTAAGCATTTAGGACAACAGAATGAAAGTGGTGATAAAGAGCAAGGTTTTTTAATTAAGCCAGTACAGTGTAAACTATATAACAGTCGTAGTATTACTGTTAAATGGGTTCTGGCAAAATGCATTATGCCCTAAAAATGACTCTCAGAAAAGCACCCATTTTAAATGTAATAAAAAAGTACATGTTTATTAAGAAAATGTAGCATTTTGCTCTGACACGGAAAATGTTTTTGAAAAGCCCGTCTGAAACCACTCTGGAATTCCCAGCCCTCTCCCTCTCCTTGCTTCCTCTCCCCTCCTCCACATTAGTGTTTGGTCTAAGCTCAAGGCAGGTGTGAAATTCCCCAGGGCAGGGCCCCTTCTACATGACAATAGCCTTGAAGCTGAAGCCGTTGTTGAAATGCAATCCCCAGTGCGAGCCCAACCCAATGTTCATTGAGAGACAAATACTTTAAAAGAATCCTTGCATTTAGGGTGATACAGTTTGTCAGGAGTATAGTGGTTAGTTTAGCATAGAAGTATTTAAAGTGCACAGTTCTTTAGAGTAATTAAAACATGTTATGGTTTCTTATTTAAAACATATTGTGCCTAGTTTAACATGAATGCACGGAAAATGCTAAGTTTTAAAAACGTAATCTTTCATGATGCCACACGTTTATCTATTTTGAATATTGGCCAGTGTCTGCACTCTTCACAACACAAGAATCCAGCCTACCTCATCACTGACAAGTCTTTTTCCAAGCCCGCAGATACGCAGAGTGAAGCCAGTGGCTCTGATCATCATTAGCGCGTTTACAGGTCGTATTTGCTGAGCCTATTTTTTCCCGCGTTTGAGCGATTTCTTTGCTCATCCTATTTTCTTTCTTCTGGCCTGAAAGGGACACAGCATGAATTAAGTGGCCATGACTATTATTTGGGTGGGGGCCCCCACTGTTATAAGGAGGCTTTCTACCTGCTGGACACACTATTGTTTTCCAAATGGGCATCTTACACTCAGTAAAAAAAACGTAATTTCCAAACTCAATCATGCTGCTTAAACTTGCATTCGCTAGTTTTCTTTGAAATGTGTTTCTTTTTTTATCTGACCACCAAACAAATACCCTGTAATTGTTGTGCCTCTTCCTTTGTGTTTTTTATAACAGGTTATATTTATAAAGATGTTAAATGGTTGTCAAACTGCTTAATCACAAATACATGTTTCTGTTGAGCTGACAGCAGTTGTTAGGAAATTAAACACTGGGATCATGGGTGCCAGCTTTGGATTTTCACTACAGGTGCAGAAATACCCCCACCTGTTCCCTGCATAAATATATATATAAAAACCAAAGCTGGCATCCATGATCACAGTGTTTAATTATATATATATATATATATATATATATATATATATATATATATATATATATATTATAAGCAAGCAACCAGCTCAACCCATCCCAGGGCCAAACACATTTTGGCTCATGCCCCCCACCCCCCCCGGTCATGCCCCATGTCTCCCTGCTGTTGCCCCCCACCCCCGCTCATGCCCCGTGTCTCACTCCTGTTACCCCCCACCCCCGCTCATGCCCCGTGTCTCTCTCCTGTTACCCCCACCACCCTCTCATGCATCGTGTCTCTCTCTTGTTACCCCCCACTCCCCGCTCATGCCCCGTGTCTCCCTCGTGTTCCCCCCACCCCCTGCTCATGCCCCGTGTCTCCCTGCTGTTGCCCCCCACCCCCCGCTCATGCCCCGTGTCTCCCTGCTGTTGCCCCCCACCCCCCGCTCATGCCCCGTTTCTCTCTCCTGTTACCCCTCCACCCCCCTCTCATGCCCTGTATCTCTCTCCTGTTACCCCCCACCCCCCTCTCATGCCCCCTGTCTCTCTCCTGTGGCCCCCCGCCCCCGGGTCATGCCCCGTGTCTCCCTGCTGTTGCCCCCCACACCCCGCTCATGCCCCGTGTCTCTACTGTTCCCCCCACCCCCCGCTCATGCCTCGTGTCTCTCCTGTTACCCCCCACCCCCGCTCATGCCCCGTGTCTCCCTGCTGTTGCCCTTCACAACCCGCTCATGCCCCGTGTCTCTCTCCTGTTACCCCCACACCCCTGCTCATGCCCCGTGTCTCCCTCATGTTCCCCCACCCCGCGCTCATGCCCTGTGTCTCCCTGCTGTTGCCCCAGACCCCCACTCATGCCACGTGTCTCTCTCCTGTTACCCCCCACCCCTTCTCTCATGCCCCGTGTCTCTCTCCTGATGCCCCCCACCCCCAGGTCAAGCCCTGTGTCTCTCTCCTGTTGCCCCCGACCCCCCAGCCATGCCCTGTGTCTCTCTGTTACCCCCCACCCCCCCGTCATGCCCCGTGTGTCCCTGCTTTTGCCCCCCACCCCCGCTCATGTCCCGTGTCTCTCTTCTGTTACCCCCCACCCCCCTCTCATGCCCCGTGTCTCCCTCGTTTCCCCCCACTCATACCCCGTGTCTCCCTGCTGTTGCCTCCCACCCCCCTTTTATGCCCCGTGTCTCTCTCCTGTTACCCCCCACCCCCCTCTCATGCCCCGTGTCTCTCTCCTGTTACCCCTCACCCCCCGCACATGCCCTGTGTCTCTCTCCTGTTGCCCCCCACCCCGGTCATGCCCCGTGTCTCCCTTATGTTGCCCCCCACGCCCCAGTCATGCCCTTTGTCTCCCTGCTGTTGCCCCCCCACCCCCCGCTCATGCCCTGTGTCTCTCTCCTGTTACCCCCACCACCCTCTCATGCCCGATGTCTCCCTCATGTTCCCCCCACCCCTGCTCATGCCCCGTGTCTCCCTGCTGTTGCCCCCCACCCCCCGCTAATGCCCTGTGTCTCTCTCATGTTGCCCCCCACCCCCGCTCATGCCCCGTGTCTCTCTCCTGTTACCCCCCACCCCTCTCTCATGCCCCGTGTCTCTCTCCTGTCGCCCCCACCCCCGGTCATGCCCCGTGTCTCCCTCCTGTTGCCCCCCACCCCCCGCTCATGCCCCGTGTCTCTCTACTGTTACCCCCACCCCCTCTCATGCCCCGTGTCTCTCTCCTGTTACCCCTATCCACTGCTCATGCCCCGTGTCTCTCTCCTGTTACTCCCCACGCCCTCTCATGCCCTGTGTCTCCCTGCTGTTGCCCCCCACCCCCCGCTCATGCCCTGTGCCTCTCTCATGTTGCCCCCCACACCCCCGGTCATGCCCCGTGTCTCCCTGCTGTTGCCCCCCACCCTCTGCTCATGCCCCGTGTCTCTCTCCTGTTACTCCCCACCCCCCTCTCATGCCCCGTGTCTCTCTCCTGTTGCCCCCACCCCCCGGTCATGCCCCGTGTCTTCCTGCTGTTGCGCCCCAACCCCCGCTCATGCCCCGTGTCTCTCTCCTGTTGCCCCCCACCCCCCGCTCACGCCCCGTGTCTCTCTCCTGTTAACCCCCACCCCCGCTCATGCCCCGTGTCTCCCTCTTGCTCCCCCCACCCCCCGCTCATGCCCCGTGTCTCCCTGCTGTTGCCCTCCACCCTCCGCTCATGCCACATGTCTCCCTGCTGTTGCCCCCCACTCCCGCTCATGCCCCGTGTCTCTCTCCTGTTACCCCCCCACCCCCTCTCATGCCCCGTGTCTCTCTCCTGTTACCCCCCTGCTCATGCCCCATGTCTCTCTCCTGTTACCCCCCACCCCCCTCTCTTGCCCCGTGTCTCTCTCCTGTTGCCCCCCACTCCCCGGTCAAGCCCCGTGTCTCTCTCCCGTTGCCCCCATCTCCCAGTCATGCCCCGTGTCTCTCTCCTGTTACCCCCCACCCCCCTCTCATGCCCCCTGTCTCTCTCCTGTGGCCCCCCACCCCCGGGTCATGCCCCGTGTCTCCCTGCTGTTGCCCCCCACACCCCGCTCATGCCCCGTGTCTCTACTGTTCCCCCCACCCCCCGCTCATGCCTCGTGTCTCTCCTGTTACCCCCCACCCCTGCTCATGCCCCGTGTCTCCCTGCTGTTGCCCCTCACAACCCGCTCATGCCCCGTGTCTCTCTCCTGTTACCCCCACACCCCGTGTCTCCCTCATGTTCCCCCACCCCGCGCTCATGCCCTGTGTCTCCCTGCTGTTGCCCCAGACCCCCACTCATGCCACGTGTCTCTCTCCTGTTACCCCCACCCCTTCTCTCATGCCCCGTGTCTCTCTCCTGATGCCCCCCACCCCCAGGTCAAGCCCTGTGTCTCTCTCCTGTTGCCCCCGACCCCCCAGCCATGCCCTGTGTCTCTCTGTTGCCCCCCAGCCCCCCCGTCATGCCCCGTGTCTCCCTGCTTTTGCCCCCCACCCCCCGCTCATGTCCCGTGTCTCTCTTCTGTTACCCCCCACCCCATGCCCCGTGTCTCTCTCCTGTTGACCCCCGACCCCGGTCATGCTCCGTGTCTCCCTGCTGTTGCCCCCCACCCCCCGCTCATGCCCCGAGTCTCTCTCCTGTTACCCATACCCCCGCTCATGCCCCGTGTCTCTCTCCTGTTACCCCCGACCCCCCCTCATGCCCCGTGTCTCTCTCCTGTTGCCCCCCACCCCCTGGTCATGCCCCGTGTCTCCCTGCTGTTGCCCCCCACTGCCCGCTCATGGCCCGTGTCTCTCTCCTGTTGCCCCCTACCCCCGCTCATGCCCCATGTCTCTCTCCTGTTAACTCCGACCCCCCGCTCATGCCCCGTGTCTCCCTCGTGTTCCCCCCACCCCCGCTCATGCCCCGTGTCTCCCTGCTATTGCCCCCCACCCCCTCATGCCCCGTGTCTCTCTTATGTTGCCCCCCACCCCCGGCTCATGCCCCGTGTCTCTCTCCTGTTACCCTCACCCCCCGCTCATGCCCCATGTCTCTCTCCTGTTAACTCCGACCCCCCGCTCATGCCCCGTGTCTCCCTCGTGTTCCCCCCACCCCCGCTCATGCCCCGTGTCTCCCTGCTATTGCCCCCCACCCCCCTCATGCCCCGTGTCTCTCTTATGTTGCCCCCCACCCCCGGCTCATGCCCCATGTCTCTCTCCTGTTAACTCCGACCCCCCGCTCATGCCCCGTGTCTCCCTTGTGTTCCTCCACCCCCCACTCATGCCCCGTGTCCCCCTGCTGTTGCCCCCGACCCCCGCTCATGCCCCCTGTCTCTCTCCTGTTACCCCCCACCCCTCTCATGCCCGTGTCTCTCTCCTGTTGCCCCCCACCCCAGGGTCAAGCCCTGAGTTCCTCTCCTGTTGCCCCGACCCCCCAGCCATGCCCTGTGTCTCCCTGTTGCCCCCCACCCCCTGGTCATGCCCTGTGTCTCCCTCCTTTTGCCCGCGGCTCATGTCCCGTGTCTCTCTTCTGTTACCCCCCACCTCCCGCTCATGCCCCGTGTCTCCCTCGTTTTCCCCCCACTCATGCCCCGTGTCTCCCTGCTGTTGCCTCCCACCCCTGCTCATGCCCCATGTCTGTCTCCTGTTACCCCCCACCCCTCACTCATGTCCCGTGTCTCTCTCGTGTCGCCCCCACCCCCCGGTCATGCCCCGTGTCTCCCTCCTGTTAACCCCCCAACCCCCGCTCATGCCCCGTGTCTCTCTGCTGTTACCCCCACCCCCCTCTCGTGCCCCGTGTCTCTCTCCTGTTACCCCTCATCCCCCTCTCATGCCCCGTGTCTCTCTCATGTTACCTCCCACCCCCCGGTCATGCCCCGTGTCTCCCTTCTGTTGCCCCCCACCCCCAGTCATGCCCCATGTCTCCCTGCTGTTGCTCCCAACCCCCCGCTCATGCCCCGTGTCTGTCTCCTGTTACCTCCCACCCCCCTCTCATGCCCCGTGTCTCCCTCGTGTTCCCCCCACCCCCGCTCATGCCCCGTGTCTCCCTGCTGTTGCCCCCCACCCCCGCTCATGCCCTGTGTCTCTCTCATGTTGCCCCCCACCCTCGCTCATGCCCCGTGTCTCTCTCCTGTTACCCCCACCCCCCTCTCATGCCCCGTGTCTCTCTCCTGTTGACCCCCACCCCCGGTCATGCTCCGTGTCTCCCTGCTGTTACCCCCCACCCCCCGCTCATGCCCCGAGTCTCTCTCCTGTTACCCATATCCCCGCTCATGCCCCGTGTCTCTCTCCTGTTACCCCCCCCACCCCCTCTCATGCCCCGTGTCTCTCTCCTGTTACCCCCCTGCTCATGCCCCATGTCTCTCTCCTGTTACCCCCCACCCCCCTCTCTCTTGCCCCGTGCCTCTCTCCTGTTGCCCCCACCCCCCGGTCAAGCCCCGTGTCTCTCTCCCCTTGCCCCCATCTCCCAGTCATGCCCCGTGTCTCTCTCCTGTTACCCCCCCACCCCCCGCTCATGCCCCGTGTCTCTCTCCTGTTACCCCCTGCTCATGCCCCGTGTCTCTCTCCTGTTGCCCCCCACCCCCTGCTCATGCCCCGTGTCTCTCTCCTGTTAACCCCCACCCCCGCTCATGCCCCGCATCTCCCTCGTGTTCCCCCAACCCGCTCATGCCCCGTGTCTCCCTGCTGTTGCCCCCACCCTCCGCTCATGCCCCGTATCTCACTGCTGTTGCCCCCAGCCCCCGCTCATGCCCCGTGTCTCCCTGCAGTTTCCACCCACCCCCTCTTATGCCCCGTGTCTCTATCCTGTCACCCCCCCACCCTCCGCTCATGCCCCATGTCTCTCTCCTGTTACCCCCCACCCCCCTCTCATGCCCCGTGTCTCCCTCGTGTTCCCCCCACCCCCGGCTCATGCCCCGTGTCTCTCTCCTGTTACCCTCACCCCCCTCTCATGCTCAGTGTCTCTCTCATGTTGCCCCCCACCCCCGGTCATGCCCCGTCTCTCCCTGCTGTTGCCCCCCACCCCCTGCTCATGCCCGAGTCGCTCTCCTGTTACCCTCAACCCCACTCATGCCCCGTGTCTCTCTCCTGTTAATCCCCCACCCCCCTTTCATTCCCCGTGTCTCTCTCCTGTTACCCCCCACCCCCCGCTCATGCCCCGTGTCTCTCTCCTGTTGCCCCCCACCCCCGCTCATGCCCCGTGTCTTCCTGCTGTTGCCCCCCACCCCCGCTCATGCCCCGTGTCTCTCTCCTGTTAACCCCCACCCCCTGCTCATGCCCCGTGTCTCCCTGCTGTTGCCTCCCACCCCCCACTCATGCCCGTATCTCCCTGCTGTTGCCCCCCCACCCCCCACTCATGCCCCGTGTCTCTCTCTTGTTACCCCCCCACCCCCCTCTCATGCCCTGTGTCTCTTTCATTTTACCCCCACCCCCCAGTCATGCCCCGTGTCTCCCTGCTGTTGCCCCCCACCCCCCGTTCATGCCTCGTGTCTCTCCTGTTACCCCCACCCCCACTCATGCCCCGTGTCTCCCTGCTGTTGCCCCCCACAACCCGCTCATGCCCCGTGTCTCTCTCCTGTTACCCCCACACCCCTGCTCATGCCCCGTGTCTCCCTTGTGTTCCCCCCACCCCCTGCTCATGCCCCGTGTCTCCCTGCTGTTGCCCCTGACCCCCGCTCATGCCCCCTGTCTCTCTCCTGTTACCCCCCACCCCCCTCTCATGCCCGGTGTCTCTCTCCTATTGCCCCCCACCCCAAGGTCAAGCCCTGAGTCCCTCTCCTGTTGCCCCCCACCCCAGCTCAGGCCCCGTGTCTCTCTCCTGTTAACCCCCACCCCCTGCTCATGCCCCGTGTCTCCCTGCTGTTGCCTCCCACCCCCCACTCATGCCCGCGTCTCCCTGCTGTTGCCCCCCCACCCCCCACTCATGCCCCGTGTCTCTCTCTTGTTACCCCCCGCCCCCCTCTCATGCCCTGTGTCTCTTTCCTTTTACCCCCACCCCCCAGTCATGCCCCGTGTCTCCCTGCTGTTGCCCCCCACCCCCCGTTCATGCTTCGTGTCTCTCCTGTTACCACCCACCCCCACTCATGCCCCGTGTCTCCCTGCTGTTGCCCCTCACAAACCCGCTCATGCCCCGTGTCTCTCTCCTGTTACCCCCACACCCCTGCTCATGCCCCGTGTCTCCCTTGTGTTCCCCCACCCCCTGCTCATGCCCCGTGTCTCCCTGCTGTTGCCCCCGTCCCCCGCTTATGCCCCCTGTCTCTCTCCTGTTACCCCTCACCCCCCTCTCATGCCCCGTGTCTCTCTCCTGTTGCCCCCCACCCCAAGGTCAAGCCCTGAGTCCCTCTCCTGTTGCTCCGACCCCCCAGCCATGCCCTGTGTCTCCCTGTTGCCCCCCAGCCCCGGTCATGCCCTGTGTCTCCCTCCTTTTGCCCCCCACCCCCTGCTCATGTCCCGTGTCTCTCTTCTGTTACCCCCCACCCCCCGCTCATGCCCCGTGTCTCCCTCGTTTTCCCCCCACTCATGCCCCGTGTCTCCCTGCTGTTGCCTCCCACCCCCGCTCATGCCCCGTGTCTGTCTCCTGTTACCCCCCACCCCTCACTCATGCCCCGTGTCTCTCAAGTGTCGCCCCCACCCCCCGGTCATGCCCTGTGTCTCTCTCCTGTTGCCCCCCAACCCCCGCTCATGCCCCGTGTCTCTCTGCTGTTACCCCCACCCCCCTCTCGTGCCCCGTGTCTCTCTCCTGTTACCCCTCACCCCCCTCTCATGCCCCGTGTCTCTCTCATGTTACCTCCCACCCCCCGGTCATGCCCCGTGTCTCCCTTCTGTTGCCCCCCACCCCCAGTCATGCCCCATGTCTCCCTGCTGTTGCTCCCAACCCCCCGCTCATGCCCCGTGTCTGTCTCCTGTTACCTCCCACCCCCCTCTCATGCCCCGTGTCTCCCTCGTGTTCCCCCCACCCCCGCTCATGCCCCGTGTCTCCCTGCTGTTGCCCCCCACCCTCGCTCATGCCCCGTGTCTCTCTCCTGTTACCCCCACCCCCCTCTCATGCCCCGTGTCTCTCTCCTGTTGACCCCCACCCCCGGTCATGCTCCGTGTCTCCCTGCTGTTGCCCCCCACCCCCCGCTCATGCCCCGAGTCTCTCTCCTGTTACCCATACCCCCGCTCATGCCCCGTGTCTCTCTCCTGTTACCCCCCACCCCCCCTCATGCCCCGTGTCTCTCTCCTGTTGCCCCCCACCTCCTGGTCATGCCCCGTGTCTCCCTGCTGTTGCCCCCCACTGCCCGCTCATGCCCCGTGTCTCTCTCCTGTTGCCCCCTACCCCCCGCTCATGCCCCATGTCTCTCTCCTGTTAACTCCGACCCCCCGCTCATGCCCCGTGTCTCCCTCGTGTTCCCCCCACCCCCGCTCATGCCCCGTGTCTCCCTGCTATTGCCCCCCACCCCCCTCATGCCCCGTGTCTCTCTTATGTTGCCCCCCACCCCCGGCTCATGCCCCGTGTCTCTCTCCTGTTACCCTCACCCCCCTCTCATGCCCAATGTCTCTCTCATGTTGCCCCCCACCCCCGGTCATGCCCCGTCTCTCCCTGCTGTTGCCCCCCACCCCCTGCTCATGCCCGAGTCTCTCTCCTGTTATCCTCAACCCCGCTCATGCCCCGTGTCTCTCTCCTGTTAACCCCCCACCCCCCTTTCATTCCCCGTGTCTCTCTCCTGTTACCCCCCACCCCCCGCTCATGCCCCGTGTCTCTCTCCTGTTGCCCCCCACCCCCTGCTCATGCCCCGTGTCTTCCTGCTGTTGCCCCCCAACCCCGCTCATGCCCCGTGTCTCTCTCCTGTTAACCCCCACCCCCTGCTCATGCCCCGTGTCTCCCTGCTGTTGCCTCCCACCCCCCACTCATGCCCGTGTCTCCCTGCTGTTGCCCCCCACCCCCCACTCATGCCCTGTGTCTCTCTCTTGTTACCCCCCCACCCCCCTCTCATGCCCTGTGTCTCTTTCCTTTTACCCCCCACCCCCCAGTCATGCCCCGTGTCTCCCTGCTGTTGCCCCCCACCCCCCGTTCATGCCTCGTGTCTCTCCTGTTACCCCCCACCCCCACTCATGCCCGTGTCTCCCTGCTGTTGCCCCTCACAACCCGCTCATGCCCCGTGTCTCTCTCCTGTTACCCCCACACCCCTGCTCATGCCCCGTGTCTCCCTTGTGTTCCCCCGTCCCCCCGCTCATGCCCCGTGTCTCCCTGCTGTTGCCCCCGACTCCCGCTCATGCCCCCTGTCTCTCTCCTGTTGCCCCCCACCCCCCTCTCATGCCCCGTGTCTCTCTCCTATTGCCCCTCCCCAAGGTCAAGCCCTGAGTCCCTCTCCTGTTGCCCCGACCCCCCAGCCATGCCCTGTGTCTCCCTGTTGCCCCCCACCCCCCGGTCATGCCCTGTGTCTCCCTCCTAATGCCCCCCACCCCCGCTCAGGCCCCGTGTCTCTCTCCTGTTAACCCCCACCCCCCGGTCATGCCCTGTGTCTCCCTCCTTTTGCCCGCGGCTCATGTCCCGTGTCTCTCTTCTGTTACCCCCCACCTCCCGCTCATGCCCCGTGTCTCCCTCGTTTTCCCCCCACTCATGCCCCGTGTCTCCCTGCTGTTGCCTCCCACCCCCGCTCATGCCCCATGTCTGTCTCCTGTTAGCCCCCACCCCTCACTCATGTCCCGTGTCTCTCTCGTGTCGCCCCCACCCCCCGGTCATGCCCCGTGTCTCCCTCCTGTTGCCCCCCAACCCCCGCTCATGCCCCGTGTCTCTCTGCTGTTACCCCCACCCCCCTCTCGTGCCCCGTGTCTCTCTCCTGTTACCCCTCATCCCCCTCTCATGCCCCGTGTCTCTCTCATGTTACCTCCCACCCCCCGGTCATGCCCCGTGTCTCCCTTCTGTTGCCCCCCACCCCCAGTCATGCCCCATGTCTCCCTGCTGTTGCTCCCAACCCCCCGCTCATGCCCCGTGTCTGTCTCCTGTTACCTCCCACCCCCCTCTCATGCCCCGTGTCTCCCTCGTGTTCCCCCCACCCCCGCTCATGCCCCGTGTCTCCCTGCTGTTGCCCCCCACCCCCGCTCATGCCCTGTGTCTCTCTCATGTTGCCCCCCACCCTCGCTCATGCCCCGTGTCTCTCTCCTGTTACCCCCACCCCCCTCTCATGCCCCGTGTCTCTCTCCTGTTGACCCCCACCCCCGGTCATGCTCCGTGTCTCCCTGCTGTTACCCCCCACCCCCCGCTCATGCCCCGAGTCTCTCTCCTGTTACCCATATCCCCGCTCATGCCCCGTGTCTCTCTCCTGTTACCCCCCACACCCCCTCATGCCCCGTGTCTCTCTCCTGTTGCCCCCACCCCCTGGTCATGCCCCGTGTCTCCCTGCTGTTGCCCCCCACTGCCCGCTCATGCCCAGTGTCTCCCTCGTGTTCCCCCACCCCCCGCTCATGCCCCGTATCTCCCTGCTGTTGCCCCCCACCCTCCGCTCATGCCCCGTGTCTCCCTGCTGTTGCTCCCCACCCCCGCTCATGCCCCGTGTCTCTCTCCTGTTACCCCCCACCCCCCTCTCATGCCCCGTGTCTCTCTCCTGTTGCCCCCCACCACCCCGGTCATGCCCCATGTCTCCCTGCTGTTGCCCCAACACCCCGCTCATGCCCGTGTCTCTCTCCTGTTCCCCCACCCCTCGCTTATGCCTCATGTCTCTCCTGTTACTCCCCACCCCCCGCTCATGCCCCGTGTCTCTCTCCTGTTGCCCCCCACCCCCCAGTCATGCCCCGTGTCTCCCTGCTGTTGCCCCCAACCCCCCGCTCATGCCCCGTGTCTCTCTCCTGTTACCTCCCACCCCCTCTCATGCCCCGTGTCTCCCTCGTGTTCCCCCCACCCCCGCTCGTGCCCCGTGTCTCCCTGCTGTTTCCCCCCACCCCCGCTCATGCCCTGTGTCTCTCTCATGTTGCCCCCCACCCTCGGTCATGCACCTTTTCTCTCTCCTGTTACCCACACCCCCCTCTCATGCCCCGTGTCTCTCTCCTGTTGACCCCCACCCCCGGTCATGCCCCGTGTCTCCCTGCTGTTGCCCCCCACCCCCCGCTCATGCCCCGAGTCTCTCTCCTCTTACCCCTACCCCCCGCTCATGCCCCGTGTCTCTCTCCTGTTACCCCCCACCCCCCTCTCATGCCCCATGTCTTTCTCCTGTTACCCCCCACCCCCCTGTCATGCCCCGTGTCTCTCTCCTGTTAACCCCGACACCCCGCTCATGCCCCGTGTCTCCCTCGTGTTCCCCCCACCCCCCGCTCATGCCCCGTGTCTCCCTGCTGTTGCCCCCCACCCTCTGCTCATGCCCCGTGTCTCCCTGCTGTTGACCCCCACCCCCGCTCATGCCCTGTGTCTCTCTCCTGTTACCCCACCACCCCCTCTCATGCCCCGTGTCTCTCTCCTGTTACCCCCCACCCCCCTCTCATGCCCTGTGTCTCTCTCCTGTTGCCCCCCACCACCCTGGTCATGCCCCGTGTCTCCCTGCTGTTGCCCCCCACCCCCTGTTCATGCCCCGTGTCTCTCTCCTGTTCCCCCACCCCTCGCTTATGCCTCATGTCTCTCCTGTTACCCCCCACCCCCCGCTCATGCCCCGTGTCTCTCTGCTCTTGCCCCCCACCCCGCTCATGCCCCGTGTCTCTCTCCTGTTACCCCCCACCCCCCTCTCATGCCCCGTGTCTCCCTCGTGATCCCCCCATCCTCCGCTCAAGCCCTGTGTCTCTGTCACGGCTCGCTCCCTTCGCTCCCGTTCCCGCCACTTGGGGGCATGTTTTGGGGTTTATTCCCTACTGGACATTTCCTTCGAACCCTATGCTACAGTGTTCTGATGAATTGGGAACGTTAAACCCTTATAATCCAAGTTACTTCCCTTCCGGATCCATTCCAGGTTTTTGGCAGCCAGCATGTTACTTAAATCAAATGACTATGTTTCCCGGAATGCCTTGGCTCACTGCTTCGTCTCCTCCCTTGCAGCACAAGGCTGGGTGGAGAATAGGCAACACCTGTGGCTGCAGGTGCAGCAGGCGGCACGCCTGAGGGGTGTGCTCCTTTAGCAGCTTTAAAAGCCTCAGTTTGCTTCAGTCCAGCGCTGGTCATTGTAGCAGTGTTCCTGTTGTGACTAGTCTCCTGTTCCTTGTTCCTGGTTTCTGTGCCTTGTACCTAGTTCCAGTCCCTAGCTTTTGTGCCCAGTTCCTTAGCTCCTGTATCTTGTTCCTCTGCCCTGGATTTCGGATTATGTGCTAATTGATTTATGCTTTTCCCTTTCTGTCTTCCTCTGTCTGCAGACAGCCTTTCTCTGTGCTTAACTCTAAGTTGCAGCCCAGGTTTCCGGTGCGTTCTGTCTCTTTATGCTGTCCTGGTTACTGAAAAGCTTGATGCATTAATCTTACCTTAGTAGTATTTATTTACTGCCTTTTTCCCTTGGTTGGGTGGGATAGGTTTCCTTTTGTAATAGTGTTTCCCCTGCTCCTGATCCTACTTCATTCAGAGTCCATTCCATATTTTCCTTTGCACCTCTGCATTTACTTTCCATCGTATATTAGGTGTGGGTGTTGTTGTAACATGTTCCAGTGTGTATCCCCTTTTGTTTTCTTCACAAGTTAACATCACAATTCATACTTTCCCCTGACTAAGGTTTTATGTATTTTGTTATCTTTAACCCTTTGCTTTTACAGCCTTCTGGGTTCCTGTTTGATCTACAGGGTTCGTGATATTACTGACATTCTAGTGGTCTTTCCGGTCCTCGTGAGTACTGTTTGAATGTTCCTTATTCAGTATTTTACAGAGTGTCAGTTCACAGAATCTGTACTTGCTTGCCCGCTACGTGGGTTTAGCGCTGTCAGTATCTGTAAGAGCATAGTGGGTAAAGAGTTTGCAGACTTTCCTTTCAGTTATAAGGAGGTCTTAAGTGTTTACCCTACATTCCTTTATTGTATATTGGTAATACTTTATTTGCACTCCTGGGTTATACATACACAAGCCTTGGGTATTTCATGCACGTTGTTAGATCCTAAGTTGTTCCCTGTGCAATTCTGTGCACTTTACCTCTTGCCATAGGCAAGGCCTTCTTCCTTTCTTAACAGAATGACCAGCCATTATTCCCGTCTGAATAGGGCCAGTTTAAGAAAGAAAGGCAGCAAGGTCACTAGCAAGTTAGTACAGAAGGTTTCCCCTAAGTCTTCCTGTGACAATCAAATCATTGATCCTGACTTAAAGGAACTCCTTGATACAAATGGGTATTTACGTGCTGAGTATTTTTTCCATAGGATGGCCCATCGTACATTGCCTGATCCTAGTTCTGTCTTTAATTTCGATCCAGATATGTCCGCACAAGCCTTAGCAGCGGAAAATAAAACACTGTTAGAATTACTAAATACGAGTACATCTGTTGTTGAACCCCATGATTCCGGTTGTGCTTTACCTCAGATTGAACAGTTTCATGATTCAAACATAAAGAATGAAGGGGTTCATTACATATCTTCAGTTTTCAACCCTCAGTCAACTGCTTACTCCTCTGCACAAGTACTTACTGTAGTCCCTAATGTCAAGAGGTCTGATGTCAGTAGTTTACTTGAGGGTAACACAGACCAAGTCGGTAGGAGAGAGTATAGATCACAAGACTTGCAAGCAGTAAATGACAATGTACAATCAGTAAACGTCCGTATGACTAGGGTAGGATCCAGCCCTGATGTCACCATGCCTTCCCTTGTGCCTACTGATAGGGATGTACAGTTAAGCCTGGGCATGCTAAAAGCTGAATTTGAGGAGTTAAAACGAGAATACATCAGTTTACTAGAGGAGAATAAAACTTTACGATTTTTGCTGACTACACCTCAAACTTTATCCGTTGATGAAGTGAAGACTGTTCAATCTCTGAGTGAGGGGGTTTTAGTAGGTCATGATACTTGTCAATATGAAAAATCTATTGGAAGTGAAAGTCCTCTTTCTTGCACAGCACTTATTCAGAGCACAGACTCTGACAATTGTTCTACCGTTTGTCAGGAATTGCTATCAGTTGAGGATTTACAAGTCACTCCTTTACCTAAGATTTCCTCTGTAGCAGTCAGTCATAATTCAGAGTTTGAATACATACATGCTTCTGGTTCCCAAACATTATCCACAATGGTGGCATACACAGAATCAGTCACTACCGTAGGCTTAGGTTCTGCCCTTGATCTAGCTGCTGAGACTGAAGTAAACATTCAAGCTGATGTGGAAAACGATGCTACCTCTGTGTTCATTCCTTCTTCTGCCAAATTATGTCACAATGAACAATCAAAGACAGTACATAATTCTTGTTTTGATGAACTCATTCCACAGTATACTAAAACAAAGACCCGGCAGGCGATTCCTGAACTGTTGATTGATAATCTGCCACCTTCAGAAGTTGAGACAAAGGAATGGACATTTGACGAAATCCTGATTAACAGAGACTTTACTACGGTGATCCCTCTGGTTGAATTTGATTCTTACAAAGGAAGAGACTCTGTGTCATCCACTAAGGAGAGGGACGGCATGGTTACAGCTCAGTCTCTTGTTATTGGTGCCAAGGAGTCAACCGCCCTAGAGGTGCATTCCATTCCTGAGCCACAAATGTGTTTGTTGACTTCTGGGACTTCTGTTTGTCCTCCTACAACCATTGACTCTTCGATTATCCAGTCCACGGCTCTGCAGTCATCTTTGTCTAACGTGTCTTCAATCAATGAACAATTGCTATGTCTGCCAATCACTCAAGAGCCTTCACCATGTACGTGGTCAGAGTCAAAGACTTTGACAAGTTTGTCATCAGCTAACGTGACGGCTCCAGCTTGCATGCCCTCAGCCTCTGAATTTCCTCTGGCATGCCTGTTTTCGGCTACAGTGACTCATCCAGCAGATTATTCTTTAGCCACGGAGCCTCCGGTAGCACATCCTGAGTGCCTGTCTTCGGTCCCTGAGCCTACTGCTAGTTTGGCTCCAGCTCATGAAAAACCTGTATTCTGTTCAGCCTCGCTGCCAACATTGGAGGTGCACCTGTCGGCTCCGTTTGATCGTGTTGCAGATTCATCTACTTCAGAGCTACCTCCTAAATCACAACCATTTACGGATGAACGTCCAATCTGCCCTTCTTATGCTTCAGGAGGATCACCAGAAGGCCTGCCTCTTACACAAGTTAATACTCCCAACTGCTTGACTGTAGAATCAGCACCTCCCGCATATGCTACATCTGAGTCTGAATCCTCTGCCAGAAACATCAATCTGGATCACGACTCGGGAGGGTCTTACATACAAGGCCGTTGGTCTTGCCTGGAGTGTTACAATTGGGAGACGGATACCATCCGCCATGGCCCAGACATCGAACAAGTAGCCAACCAGGATAACGGGCTGGACGGTTCACATTTGGGGACCGGTTTGGATCAGCCGTTTGACAGCCTTTTTGTTGCCGGATCACACATGAGCCTGAAGGAAGGGACGGGCACGGCCCCCCAACTGCTGCACCATTCGGGTGCTAGCAGCCAAAGGAAGGACATTACTACTGCAGTTCAAAATGTGCCCGCTTTTACTCCAGCTGCGAATGTGCCTGATGTGCTACGTACTGCGTCTATCACTTCTATCGGTATGCCAAACGTTCCTGCGGTTGTGTACCATGAGCAACAAGGTGGCTACATGACTGACATCAGGAGTGCCAACCTCGTACAACCCATTGGACTTCCAGGTCCCCAAGGCGTGGGACAGATGCAGTCGAACCTTGGTCACCCTCAACCACAGGCCTTTACTCAAATGGATGATGGGAGAAGATCTGAACCTCTACCTCGGCCGCCACCTTCTTTGTCTGAACATGAACGTTTCCTGAAACCTGCTGATTTCTCACCTCCTGTGTGTCCGCTCACAGCAGGGGGGCTACCAGAGCATCAATCATTGTCCAAAGCATGTCGCACCAGCCTGCCTCCCTCCTCAATGTGGTATAAGTGTTCGCTTCCAGAGACTGAGCTTCCTGGACCTTCCAAATCTGCTTCAGGTCCTGCAAGTCCTTCTTGCCTTTCTTCCATCCATGAGTCTCTTCCTCACCGAAAACCTGCCTATGGCTCTTATAGACTGCGGCTTGATTCTATTCACTCCAGTCCTTCTGCTTCTCCCCGTGGGTCATCGTCTCCGTCAGTGCCACTTCTGAAGACGAAGCGCTCCTGTCGTGGAAAGAGGACGTTTTGTGCGAGTTACGGCCGCCTGGAGTCGGCCGTGGGAGGGGGTGTAGTGTCACGGCTCGCTCCCTTCGCTCCCGTTCCCGCCACTTGGGGGCATGTTTTGGGGTTTATTCCCTACTGGACATTTCCTTCGAACCCTATGCTACAGTGTTCTGATGAATTGGGAACGTTAAACCCTTATAATCCAAGTTACTTCCCTTCCGGATCCATTCCAGGTTTTTGGCAGCCAGCATGTTACTTAAATCAAATGACTATGTTTCCCGGAATGCCTTGGCTCACTGCTTCGTCTCCTCCCTTGCAGCACAAGGCTGGGTGGAGAATAGGCAACACCTGTGGCTGCAGGTGCAGCAGGCGGCACGCCTGAGGGGTGTGCTCGTTTAGCAGCTTTAAAAGCCTCAGTTTGCTTCAGTCCAGCGCTGGTCATTGTAGCAGTGTTCCTGTTGTGACTAGTCTCCTGTTCCTTGTTCCTGGTTTCTGTGCCTTGTACCTAGTTCCAGTCCCTAGCTTTTGTGCCCAGTTCCTTAGCTCCTGTATCTTGTTCCTCTGCCCTGGATTTCGGATTATGTGCTAATTGATTTATGCTTTTCCCTTTCTGTCTTCCTCTGTCTGCAGACAGCCTTTCTCTGTGCTTAACTCTAAGTTGCAGCCCAGGTTTCCGGTGCGTTCTGTCTCTTTATGCTGTCCTGGTTACTGAAAAGCTTGATGCATTAATCTTACCTTAGTAGTATTTATTTACTGCCTTTTTCCCTTGGTTGGGTGGGATAGGTTTCCTTTTGTAATAGTGTTTCCCCTGCTCCTGATCCTACTTCATTCAGAGTCCATTCCATATTTTCCTTTGCACCTCTGCATTTACTTTCCATCGTATATTAGGTGTGGGTGTTGTTGTAACATGTTCCAGTGTGTATCCCCTTTTGTTTTCTTCACAAGTTAACATCACAATTCATACTTTCCCCTGACTAAGGTTTTATGTATTTTGTTATCTTTAACCCTTTGCTTTTACAGCCTTCTGGGTTCCTGTTTGATCTACAGGGTTCGTGATATTACTGACATTCTAGTGGTCTTTCCGGTCCTCGTGAGTACTGTTTGAATGTTCCTTATTCAGTATTTTACAGAGTGTCAGTTCACAGAATCTGTACTTGCTTGCCCGCTACGTGGGTTTAGCGCTGTCAGTATCTGTAAGAGCATAGTGGGTAAAGAGTTTGCAGACTTTCCTTTCAGTTATAAGGAGGTCTTAAGTGTTTACCCTACATTCCTTTATTGTATATTGGTAATACTTTATTTGCACTCCTGGGTTATACATACACAAGCCTTGGGTATTTCATGCACGTTGTTAGATCCTAAGTTGTTCCCTGTGCAATTCTGTGCACTTTACCTCTTGCCATAGGCAAGGCCTTCTTCCTTTCTTAACAGTCTCCCTGCTGTTACCCCCCACCCCCCGCTCATGACCCGTGTCTCTCTCATGTTGCCCCCCACTCCCGCTCATGCCCCGTGTCTCTCTCCTGTTTGCTCCCCACCCCCTCTCTTGCCCCGTGTCTCTCTCCTGTTGCCCCCCACCCCCGTCAAGCCCTGCGTCTCCCTCCCGTTGCCCCCCACCCCCCACTCATGTCCCGTGTCTCTCTTATGTTACCCCCACCCCCCTCTCATGCCCCGCTCATGCCCCGTGTCTCCCTGCTGTTGCCCCCACCCCCACTCATGCCCCGTGTCTGTCTCCTGTTACCCCCCACACCCCGCTCATGCTCCGTGTCTCTCTCCTGTTACCCCCCCACCCCCGCTCATGCTCCATGTCTCTCTCCTGTTACCCCCACCCCCTCTCATGCCCCGTGTCTCCCTCCTGTTGCCCCCCAACCCCCGCTCATGCCCCGTGTCTCTCTGCTGTTACCCCCACCCCCCTCTCGTGCCCCGTGTCTCTCTCCTGTTACCCCTAATCCCCCTCTCATGCCCCGTGTCTCTCTCATGTTACCTCCCACCCCCCGGTCATGCCCCGTGTCTCCCTTCTGTTGCCCCCCACCCCCAGTCATGCCCCATGTCTCCCTGCTGTTGCTCCCAACCCCCCGCTCATGCCCCGTGTCTGTCTCCTGTTACCTCCCACCCCCCTCTCATGTCCCGTGTCTCCCTCGTGTTCCCCCCACCCCCGCTCATGCCCCGTGTCTCCCTGCTGTTGCCCCCCACCCCCGCTCATGCCCTGTGTCTCTCTCATGTTGCCCCCCACCCTCGCTCATGCCCCGTGTCTCTCTCCTGTTACCCCCACCCCCCTCTCATGCCCCGTGTCTCTCTCCTGTTGACCCCCACCCCCGGTCATGCTCCGTGTCTCCCTGCTGTTACCCCCCACCCCCCGCTCATGCCCCGAGTCTCTCTCCTGTTACCCATATCCCCGCTCATGCCCCGTGTCTCTCTCCTGTTACCCCCCACACCCCCTCATGCCCCGTGTCTCTCTCCTGTTGCCCCCACCCCCTGGTCATGCCCCGTGTCTCCCTGCTGTTGCCCCCCACTGCCCGCTCATGCCCAGTGTCTCCCTCGTGTTCCCCCACCCCCCGCTCATGCTCCGTATCTCCCTGCTGTTGCCCCCCACCCTCCGCTCATGCCCCGTGTCTCCCTGCTGTTGCCCCCCACCCCCGCTCATGCCCCGTGTCTCTCTCCTGTTACCCCCCACCCCCCTCTCATGCCCTCATGCCCCGTGTCTCTCTCCTGTTGCCCCCCACCACCCCGGTCATGCCCCATGTCTCCCTGCTGTTGCCCCAACACCCCGCTCATGCCCGTGTCTCTCTCCTGTTCCCCCACCCCTCGCTTATGCCTCATGTCTCTCCTGTTACTCCCCACCCCCCGCTCATGCCCCGTGTCTCTCTCCTGTTGCCCCCCACCCCCCAGTCATGCCCCGTGTCTCCCTGCTGTTGCCCCCAACCCCCCGCTCATGCCCCGTGTCTCTCTCCTGTTACCTCCCACCCCCTCTCATGCCCCGTGTCTCCCTCGTGTTCCCCCCACCCCCGCTCGTGCCCCGTGTCTCCCTGCTGTTTCCCCCCACCCCCGCTCATGCCCTGTGTCTCTCTCATGTTGCCCCCCACCCTCGGTCATGCACCTTTTCTCTCTCCTGTTACCCACACCCCCCTCTCATGCCCCGTGTCTCTCTCCTGTTGACCCCCACCCCCGGTCATGCCCCGTGTCTCCCTGCTGTTGCCCCCCACCCCCCGCTCATGCCCCGAGTCTCTCTCCTCTTACCCCTACCCCCCGCTCATGCCCCGTGTCTCTCTCCTGTTACCCCCCACCCCCCTCTCATGCCCCATGTCTCTCTCCTGTTACCCCCCACCCCCCGGTCATGCCCCGTGTCTCTCTCCTGTTAACCCCGACCCCCCGCTCATGCCCCGTGTCTCCCTCGTGTTCCCCCCACCCCCCGCTCATGCCCCGTGTCTCCCTGCTGTTGCCCCCCACCCTCTGCTCATGCCCCTTGTCTCCCTGCTGTTGACCCCCACCCCCGCTCATGCCCTGTGTCTCTCTCCTGTTACCCCACCACCCCCTCTCATGCCCCGTGTCTCTCTCCTGTTACCCCCCACCCCCCTCTCATGCCCTGTGTCTCTCTCCTGTTGCCCCCCACCACCCTGGTCATGCCCCGTGTCTCCCTGCTGTTGCCCCCCACCCCCTGTTCATGCCCCGTGTCTCTCTCCTGTTCCCCCACCCCTCGCTTATGCCTCATGTCTCTCCTGTTACCCCCAACCCCCCGCTCATGCCCCCTGTCTCTCTGCTCTTGCCCCCCACCCCGCTCATGCCCCGTGTCTCTCTCCTGTTACCACCCACCCCCTCTCATGCCCCGTGTCTCCCTCGTGATCCCCCCATCCTCCGCTCAAGCCCTGTGTCTCCCTGCTGTTACCCCCCACCCCCCGCTCATGACCCGTGTCTCTCTCATGTTGCCCCCCACTCCCGCTCATGCCCCGTGTCTCTCTCCTGTTTGCTCCCCACCCCCTCTCTTGCCCCGTGTCTCTCTCCTGTTGCCCCCCACCCCCGTCAAGCCCTGCGTCTCCCTCCCGTTGCCCCCCACCCCCCACTCATGTCCCGTGTCTCTCTTATGTTACCCCCACCCCCCTCTCATGCCCCGCTCATGCCCCGTGTCTCCCTGCTGTTGCCCCCACCCCCACTCATGCCCCGTGTCTGTCTCCTGTTACCCCCCACACCCCGCTCATGCTCCGTGTCTCTCTCCTGTTACCCCCCCACCCCCGCTCATGCTCCATGTCTCTCTCCTGTTACCCCCACCCCCTCTCATGCCCTGTGTCTCTCACCTGTTGCCCCTCACACCCCGGTCATGCCCCTTGTCTCCCTGCTGTTGCCCCCAACCCCCGCTCATGCCCCATGTCTCTCCTGTTACCCCCCCCACCCCCCTCTCATGCCCCTTGTCTCTCTCCTGTTGCCCCCACCCCCGAGTCATGCCCCGTGTCTCCCTTCTTTTGCCCCCCACCCCCCAGTCATGCCCCGTGTCTTCCTGCTGTTGACCCCAACCCCCGCTCATGCCCCGTGTCTCCCTCGTGTTCCCCCCACCCCCCGCTCATGCCCCGTGTCTCCCTGTATTTGCCCCCCCCACCCCCAGCTCATGCCCCATGTCTCTCTCATGTTACTCCCACACCCCGCTCATGCCCCGTGTCTCTCTCCTGTTACCCCCACCCCCCTCTCATGCCCCGTATCTCTCTCCTGTTGCCCCCCACCCCCGGTCATGCCCCGTGTCTCCCTGATGTTACCCCCACCCCCCGCTCATGCCACGTGTCTCTCTCCTGTTACCCCCACCCCCCTCTCATGCCCCGTATCTCTCTCCTGTTGCCCCCCATCCCCGGTCATGCCCCGTGTCTCCCTGATGTTACCCCCACCCCCCGCTCATGCCACGTGTCTCTCTCCTGTTACCCCCACCCCCCTCTCATGCCCCGTGTCTCTCTCCTGTTGCCCCCCACCCCCCGCTCATGCTCCGTGTCTCTCTCCTGTTACCCCTCACCCCCCTCTCATGCCCCGTGTCTCTCTCCTGTTACCCCCAACCCCCCACTCATGCCCCGTGTCTCTCTCCTGTTACCCCCCCACCCCCTGCTCATGCCCCGTGTCTCTCTCCTGTTGCCCCGCACCCCCGGTCATGCCCCGTGTCTCCCTGCTGTTACCCCTCACTCATGCCCCGTGTCTCTCTCCTGTTACCCCCCAACCCCCTCTCATGCCCTGCGCCCTGCCAAAGTATCCCTGAACTCGCAGGCACCTGCACTAAAGAAGAAAGAATGGAAAACTTAGGATCAGGCAATGGGAAACTCACATTGGACCCCCGGTGAATCCTATGTTAGTTTCATGACAGTCGTGCTCTCCCTGGTTGCAGGATCAAGATCAGCCGGGGCCTCATCTAGGGTTTATTCCTGACCCAGCGATCAACCCTGTACCAAGTCAGGCTCCCTATATTCCAGTGGAGGAATGGGTAAGGGTAACCTGCCACATCCAATTTACCAGGAGCAATGGGATCAGGATTAGTCTCGAAAGAACACTCTCAGAGTCGGGTTCACGTCCTCTTCTCTCACTGCCAGTGTCAGCTCAAACTCATCCTGGACTTGGAGCAGATGGTTCCATTGCAAGGTCTTGATGTTTCTTGGCTGTCCTCATACCCATAGTCAGTAGACAGGCAGCACTACTAATTGATGCTCAATGTTGAATGGTTGAGACTCCCACTTGTTACTCAGCTTGTTCTGTCCACTCTTTTTCCAGGCTGTGGATCAACACACAATCACCAGGTGGAAGACTTGCATCAATGTGCAAGATGCAAGGCAACTGAGGATCTGTGTAGCCCAGAATTGGTTTGAGTATTCGAGGAGCTCAAGTAGTGAGGATCTGCCTCAGCTCCTTGAATGCCTCCTGGCATTAGTCGGTCCACCTATCATCAAAGGGCTCATGTGGATGGTGTAAATGGTCTGCAGAGTAGTCCTGCCACTCCTCTAGTTAGGCAGGTATCCTTTGATGAGGTCCACAAGCGGTTGCACGATGTTGGCATATCCCACAACAAATCTCCAGTAGCTGTTAAAGAAAGGAAACTCTGTAACTCCTTCAAGTTCTGAGGTCTTGACCAGGTGAGGAAGGCTTCCGTCTTTGCGGGATCTACAGGAATGATGTCTGCAGAGATGATGTTTCCGCTGTATTTGCTGCTTGTCCAGCAAAACTGGCACTTGTTCACACTGACCTTTAGCCCTTGCTCCCTTAGGCAGTAATTCTGCCAAAAATGCCCCATAGAGTCCAATGAAAAAAAGGGATCATACTCCGCCACCACCACGTGTAATCCACCTGTAAATCTGCCAAACTAAGTGGTGGCAACGGTAAGTCCAGTGGATTTACAGACAGAATACTGCCCAACTCGTAATCACCCCCATTGTCAGGTGAGATTTCGTTCAATTTCTGATTTGGCCATGTACTAAGCAGAGCATGATGTAACATTACCATTACATGAGTTCATGTTAACATAAAACACACTCAGGCCTATAAATACTTTCTTAAATGATTTCAACATCTTCACAAAACCTCTCTTTTACTTCCTTGAAGCATTACATATCTGTAAGGCATTTAATGTCAAAGAGCCCACATACAAAATGTTTAATATCATAATACATCTTCATTAAGGAGACTTCAACATCATCACACACCATCCATGTGAGGACTTCAATATCATCACATATCAACCCTGTGGGGACCTCAACATCAGCACACACCACCCATTTGAGGACTTAAATATCATCACATATCAACCCTGTGGGGACCTCAACATCAGCACACACCACTCATTTGAGGACTTAAATATCATCACATATCATCCCTGTGGGGACCTCACCATCAGCACATACCATCCACGTGAGGACTTCAATATCACCACATATCAACCCTGTGGGTACCTCAACATCAACACACACCATCCATGTGAGGACTTCAATATCATCACATATCATCCCTGTGGGGACCTCACCATCAGCACACACCATCCATGTGAGGACTTCAATATCATCACATATCAACCCTGTGGGGAACTCAACATCAGCACACACTGTCCATTTGAGGACTTAAATATCATCACATATCATGCCTGTGGGGACCTCACCATCAGCACACACCATCTATGTGAGGACTCCAATATCATCACATATCATCCCTGTGGGGACCTCACCATCAGCACACACCATCCATGTGAGGACTTCAATATCATCACATATCATACCTTTGGGGACCTCACCATCAGCGCACACCATCCATGTGAGGACTTCAATATCATCACATATCAACCCTGTGGGGACCTCAACATCAGCACACACCATTCAGTTGGAGGATTCAATATCATTGCATTCCATTTCTATGGGACCTTCAGCATAAATACACACTATTCTTATATGGCCTTCTATACAATGACACACCATCCCTGTGAGGACCTCTATGTCATCAAACAACATCCCAACGGAGACCTCAACATGACCACACACCATCCTTTTGGTGGACTCAGTACCATCATATCAGCTCTATTGGGACTTCAGCATCATTACATACTATTCGTATTCACATACCCTTGTATGGCCAATTGGGTGCATCTGTGGCTTCATTTGCATCACCTGAATGCATTTTCCTTCACCATTTGGGTATTTTTGGTTGAATTGGCCACTATTTTTGGCAGTGTTTCGTTCGGTATTTTTACCTGAAGATAGGATGGAATTAGCATTTTTATTTCCAGCTCTAATTCCACTGGAGGATTTAGCCCCGGGGGAATTATCACTGGTTTTCATTACTTATTCCTCCAGCGCTCATTTCTTCTGGGTTAATTTCACCAGAGGAATTAGTGTCCATTTTCAATAACCCTTATATCAGCAGATTGATCAAAGTGGCGCTAATTCCATTACTGCCACTTTTTTCCCTTAGAGATCAACTTGTAAGGAAACCAAATGAGTATCAATTAAACATCAACTTTGTGAATATTTTTTGAATAATCACCCCACACCACCCCTATGGGGACTTCAACAAAATCACAGAAAAATAAGAAAGTAAAGTAAGTCATATTGTGATTCGTTTATTACAAAAGTAGTCAATGCTTGAAATGAATCTGGAAGTGTGTTGTGCAATCAATGAGGGAAGATTTACATTGCATATCAATTATATCCAATTCTGTAAACATACAAAATACACAAAAAACAGCTTAATTTCATTATTTTACATTTAAACGCAGAGTTCAGGCCATTTAAAACACAATTGTATTTGTGTATAAATGGTTCCCATGAATCTGCTGTCTGCTGCCTAAGCATGTAGGGCATCTGATTTATCAAGTGTGTTTAAATTCCTGTCCGTGTGTTGATGACTGCAATACCACACCCACCCTGCGGGGGCAGAGCTGAGTAAAAAATCAACACACCAAAATAAACACAGGTCCCCACAAAGCCATTTTTTAAAAAGTTCTAAAAATTGGCACAGATGTCTTTTAAGTTGTTTTAAGTCATTTGGAAGGCATTACCATGTGGGGACTTGGGTTTAGGTCCCCACAGTGAAATCAAGTCCCCACAGCGTGTGCATGTTTACACACCCAAGTCCCCACAAGGATAGTAACACAAACTCACACACACACACACACACACACACACACACACACACACACACACACACACACACACACACACACACACACACACACACACACACACACACACACACACACACACACACACACACACACACACACACACACACACACACACACACACACACACACACACACACACACACACACACACACACACACACACACACACACACACACACACACACACACACACACACACACACACACACACACACACACACACACACACACACACACACACACACACACACACACACACACACACACGTTTTACCTACCTTGTGGGGACTATGTGTGGAAACCAGCCTTGTGGGGACTAACCTTTCCCAATGTTTTAAAAATATGCTAACAGCAAAAATATATTCAGAAAAAATTCCTAATATAGGATCCAGCTTCAAATCTGCAAAAATGCTAATTTTTAATCGCGTGTCTGGTACCATCTCTGTGGGGACCTGAACGCGTGTTACCATCCTTGTGAGGACTTAAATATTCTTATTTGGAATTTAATGTATCTCTATGCAAATAGCAACATGTTTGTTTCATAGGCATCTTTGTAACTTGCACAATTCTATTTCTATATATGAGTACCTACCCACACCGTAGGTATACACAATAGATGGATTGTAATGGTGGTGTATTTTCAATAAGAACCTCACTAAAAATGTACTAAATTTGGCATGAGACTATATTATAAAACACTCCAAGTATGTCAGAAAGGAGAACTGGGGAACCAAAATATTAGGTGAATGGCTCAGGATCACACAATGTGGTCAGGTATAGAAGCAGAGATTTGAATACCGGTTTCATTATTTCACAGTCACCATCTTGTCCACCAAAACACATCTCTCTATGATTGGTGTGATGACAAATATGTTACAGTCCCCATTAAAATGGTGTTTGACATTGGTGATGTTGAAGTCCCAATAGAGATTGTCTGCCATGATACTGATTTCAGGTCCTCACAGAGATGGTTTGTATGAATAATCGTATTAAAGACAGCATTCCTATGTTGTTTTATAATACTGTTGTTAAAGTCCACATAGAGTTGGTGTGTGATTAACATTATGATAAAGTACTAATACACATGGTGTTTGATGTTGGTGAAGTCCCAGCAGAGATTGTATTTTGTGATACTGATATCAAGGTCCCCGCAACGATGGTATGTGCTATTTATGGTAAAGTCCCCACAGAACTGATGTGTGTTTATAATAACTTTAAAGTCCCCACAGAGATGGTGTGTGATTATCTTGATGCTAAAGTCCCCACAGAGATGGTGTGTGATTATCTTGATGTTAAAGTCCCCACAGAGATGGTGTGTGATTATCTTGATGCCAAAGTCCCCACAGAGATGGTGTGTGATTATCTTGATGTTAAAGTCCCCACAGAGATGGTGTGTGATTATCTTGATGCTAAAGTCCCCACAGAGATGGTGTGTGATTATCTTGATGTTAAAGTCCCCACAGAGATGGTGTGTGATTATCTTGATGTTAAAGTCTCCATATATGTTGTGTTTGATGTTGGTGATGTTGAAGTACCAATAAATATTGTATGTCATGATACTGATCTCCAGGTCCTCACAGATGTGGTGTGTGATATTTACGTTAAAGACCCCACAGAGCTGGTGTGTGTTCATAATAACTTTAAAGTCCACAGAGTGATGGTATGTAATAATAATGATATTAAAGTCCTCACTGAGATGGTGTCTGATTATCTTGATGCTAAAGTCCCCACAGAGATTGTGTGTGATTATCTTGATGTTAATGTCCCCACAGAGATGGTGTGTGATTGTCATGATGTTAAAGACCCCAAAGAGAAGGTGTGTCATTATCCTGATGTTGAAGTACCCACAGAGATGGTGTGTGATTATCCTGATGTTGAAGTACCCACAGAGATGGTGTGTGATTATCCTGATGTTGAAGTACCCACAGAGATGGTGTGTGATTATCTTGATGTTAAAGTCTCCATACATGTGGTGTTTGATGTTGAAGTACCAATATATATTGTATGTCATGATACTGATGTCCAGGTCCTCACAGAGATAGTGTGTGAGGTTTATGTTAAAGTCCCCACAGAGGTGGTGTGTGATAATTATGTTAAATTCCTCACATAGACAGTGTGGTATGTTCATGATGTTAAGGTTCCCATAGACATTGTGTGAAGTTGGGGATGTTAAAGTCCCAATAGAGATTGTGTGTCCTTATACTGATATTCAGGTCCCCACAGAGTTGGTGTGTGATAATAGAGATGTTAAAGTCTCTCTTGAAGGTAGTGTGTTAAAAATAGGGCATACAAGTCTCCATAGAATTGTGTGTGTTTGGAAAAGGGGTGATGATGACGATAATGATGCTCTTGGTTATGTTGCAGTCCCAACAGAGAGTGTGCTTGTTAATAAGGATGTTGAAATCCCCAAACTGATTCTTTGTGATGAAAATGGTGTTACAGTCCACATAGGGATTCTATGTGGTTATGATGATGTGAAGGACCCCACAGAGATGGTGTATCTGCCCTCACAGAGACAGTGTGATTGAAAATGGCAATGTTGATGTCCCCCAGATAACTTGAATGTGATAATAATTATGTTAAAATTCCCTCTGACATCCTGTGTGATATTGAAGCCCCTCCGAGATGATGTGTGATAGTAATGGTGGTCAGGTCCTCAAATGAATAGTACGTGATAATGGTAATGTCAAAATCATTGCAAACATGGTGTTTTAAGTTCTGATTTCTCTGCATTGATAGCTTGTGATTATCTTGATGTTAAACTTTCAACAGAGATTTTGTACGAGATGAGGAGTTTTGTGTCACAAGAGGTGTGGAGCATAATAACAGGAAAGAAGAGAACAATGTAGTATAAGTCAAGATTCAGTGATCCACTATCATCAAATGAGCAAATAGACCATCTCTACTACAGAAAGTAGACTACATATTTTTAGTACTTGTTTGATGTTAGTTACATGTTCAAAATAGATATACTATGTCATATTAGTGATGTCAAATGTCTGTTAGGTAGCCAACGATTAAGCACAAAGAGATAGCACCAACACCTTGGGGTTCATTACAAGATTTGCGGTAAAAATCAGACAAAATCTCTGTTAGCGGCATCATGCAATGCGCTCACACCTCCTCTGCCTACCACTAAATAGCGGGCACAGTAATAGCGGGCACGGTAATAGCGGGCACGGTAATAGCGGGCACGGTAATACCGGAACCCGGAAGTAACACCGTCGAGCCGGAACGGGAAAGGCAACGGCAGCCATCTTGAAAAACACAATCCATGGCAATCCTAGGGACACAGGACCTGGATCCATACACCAGCAACTACAACTCCATCCACTACACCAGCAATATGCCCAAGGCCCCTAAAAAAGGCGCAATGAGCCAGCGAAAGGTGCGATTTTCGGAGGAGAAGTTGAACATGCTGGCTGACACCCTGGCTGAGAATGAGGACATTGTTTTTGTGGCAGACCTCAGGCGGCTTGCCCAGCTGAAAAAGAAGGAAATTTGGGAGGAAGTGGCCCAAAAGGTCAGTGCGGTGGGCACCACCCCACGCACTGTTAAGGAATTAAAAAAACACTGGGACGACCTGCGCCTCCGTGTGCGCAATATCCTTTCTGCCAACCGGAGCCAGGGCCTGGCAACAGGCATCGGACCCAACTCCCCAATAAAAATGACACGCTGGGATGAAACCTGCGCCAGCACCATAGGCATGGAGGCCATAGAGAGAGTGGGCGATATGGAGCGGAGAGCGCCGTCATCGGCAGATGGAGGTGAGTGTCCACACAAACCACTGTAATGCAAAGCATGGTGATGGGCCACCAATGTGACAGTGACATGAACCAATGCATGGCCCATCACACACACACACGGACACATCCCTGCATACATGTTGTCCCCAGCACCATCACATCTACATGCATGCGGCAAGTCAAAGCCATACCTGAGACACACCCCACAAGCAGGAAAACGGCATGTGTCACATTGCACACATTCCACAACAGAAAGGCATGTCACACAGCATACACCACCTCAGACATGTGTGAACCGGATGTATGCCTGAATTATCCCCCCATATATCAAGCAACCTGTATGTCACAACTCCAAGTCAGAAATCCATCAAATGTGTAGAACTGCAACAATACCAATGTATGCATGATGCATGTAGAACCATCACTGATGCCGTCCCTCTCTCCATCCCCCACAGGCTCAGATTCTGACAGCGATGCACAGGACTCAGCAGCACAGGCTACGACACCATTGAAGAATGCCAGGGGCAGGGAAAACACCAACAGGCCTTCTACGTCGAAGGGCCCAGGCAAGGCACATCAGCCACTGAAGGCAAAGGCGCTACAGGACGCAAAGGCACTGGGGCGGCAAAGGGCCCCCACAACAGCAACAGTGCTAACAACAGGTGTATCCACTGCAGAGGAGCCAGTGGCAGATGGGGCCCTCTCTGCTGCCAACAGCTCGGTTGGGGAGGCAGCTGCCACCGCGCCCCTGAGTGACGACAAGGAACAGACACATGGCGAGGTGTGTGTCCTTGAGGATGACGTGTCATCTGAACTCCATGGCACACCCAGCCCCCGGCTATCACCCCAGCTCACCCAAATGATCACCCCCACTGGCGCATGAGCAGTCTGGAGGAGAGTCAGGACCAGAGTGCTGGAGCCCCACAGAGGACAAACCTGAATTGGGACCCTTGCCAGATGCACCATCCACCTCCACAGGTGTCCGGGATGGGGAGTGGCGAATGGCACAGATGGAGAAGCAGCAGGAGGAGCTGATTGGGCTTGTCAGACAATACGTGTCGGATGGTGCCCTGACAAGGCAGGTGGGCCGGGAGAACACTGCGGCAATGAAAGATGCCATAGAGTCCAGCACAACTCGCATCTGAGAGGAGCTGTCGGCAGTGAGACAGGTCCTTGGCAGAATTGCGGATGCCCTGGAGGCACAGTGTCCTGGCCCGAGAATGGAGCAAGCGGGCACGGGCTCGTCCTAAGCTCCACACAGACACCCCCCTGAGCAGGTCTGCGCGTACCTTGCAGCGCTCAGACATGCCGCCACCAGAGGCGGGAAGAGGACAGAAGTAGCAGGGGCATCCTGCACATGGCAACTGATGCATACCCGTGCTACATTCCATTGCACCCCATGTGTGGGGGAGTTGTGGGGGGAGGGGGGAAAGGGGGTGTGTGTGGGAGTTGTGGGGGGAGGGGAGAAGGGGGTGTGTGAGGGAGTTGTGGGGGGAGGTGGAGGGGGGTCTGTGAGGGAGTTGTTGGGGGAGGGAGAGGGGGAAGGGGGGCATGTGAGGGAGTTGTTGGGGGAAGGGGGGGAATGGGGTGTGTGTGAGGTAGAGGGTCATAGCACTTTGTTCATTTCTCATGTTTAATACACCCGTTGTGTACCAAAAAATCACATGACTGGACATTGCTTATTCTGTATGTGTGTTTTATTGGTTTACAGTGCACAGTGTCCATGTATCCCCACACCCAGTGCCCTGAGTCCCACATCCATGGCACCTTCTGCATCCATGTGTCTTATAATTTTTGGCCTATCACAGACTGGCACACAGCACATCCCTCCTGTGCATCACCACCTGGATGATGTGCAACCACATCTTCTTCATCATCTTCATCATCACCTGGTGGTTGCTGTTTAATGTCAAGGGACAGAGGCACGTACCGTCGGATGCACATGTTGTGCAGCATGGAACATGCCATGATGATCTTGGCCTCCTTCTCATGCCCGTACAGGAGTGCCCCACCAGACCTGCTGAGGCAGCGAAACCGTGCCTTCCACAGGCCAAAGGTCTGCTCAATCACCACACGGGTACGGGTATGGGCACAATTGTAGTCTGCTTCGTGCTTCTTCTGCGGGTTCCGGACAGGGGTGAGGAGCCACAGCTTCAAGGGATAGCCAGCATCACCTGCATGGGTTCAAAATGAGGTATGTGTAAGTCATTCCTGCAATGACACCTGTACTTATCACTTACATGCCTGCAGATATTTGTTGTTCACACGCACATGTCCCTGGATGAATGCAAACATTTTAACTTGACACAATGTTTGCTGTCCCATGGTCTACAGGTGTGGGTTGCATCATCCAGATGATGCAAGGTGTCCACTTCCTTGCTGGTGTTCATGCACCGTGGTTACCTACCGCAATAATTGCGATCATCTATGTGATGTGTATTGAATCGTGTGCATTGATCCTGGCACTGTTGCCACTAGTCCCATCATGATCTCCCATTCACTGCTTGACATTCCCATGGTGGCATGCTGTGCTACTGTGGTGGTGGTCCAGTAAAAATCTGTGAATTCCCTTGGTGTGAATTATTTCTGCACACTCATGGATGCATGTCCGGTGTTGTGTTGTTGTGCGGTCATTTTCATTGTGCATACTCACAGCATGTTGCTGCATTGTGTTGCAGAGGGTACGGTCTGATGGTTTGCAGTGTACGTGTTGAGGGATGTGGGCTGGTTGCAAGTCTGGCATTACTTCATTGTTGTGCAGCTTACGTCTTTCATATGCGTTTCAGGTGTCATGTTCAGTTAGGGATGCTTTGGGGCACAGTGTATTGCAGTATGGGCATTGTCCAGTCACCCCCCCCCAATCTCACCCAGGTGGTGTATGGATCCCCCCCATTACACTGCCATCTGCCTGTCATGCAACTTACCAAGCATGCAGGCACATCGTCCAGCATGTCGCTCCATGTAGCATGGTATCGCAGAGTTCTGCAGGACCATTGAATCATGGGTTGATCCGGGATATCGGGGACAGCAATGTGTGATGATCTTGCTGGAGTCACATACCATCTGCACATTGACAGAGTGGTATAGGTTACAGTTGCAGTAGGCCACCTCCATGGCATGTGGGACCATCAATTCCACATGGGTGCAGTTAAGGGCACCGATGCAATTTGGTATGCCTGCCAGTGCATGGAAGCCAATTTTGGTGTTGGAGATCTCCTGGGCAGTCCGTGGTAGGGATATGTGGTCGCTTGAGTGCTTCAGGAGGGCATCGAGTACTTGGTTCAGCGTGCGTGAAAATAATGGTTGGAATACACCATGCATCTGCCCCACTGTGTGCTGGTAGGTGCCTGTGGCCAGGAAGTAGAGCAGAGACACCACCTTCAGTAGAGGGGGGATGGCAGTGCGGATGTCAATCAGGCTGACAATGTCATCATGTACCAGGCGGTACAGGGTGTGGATCTGCACAGGAGTTAAGTTGAGGGGATTGGCTCTGATGCAAGGTATTGGTGGCTGCCTGCGTGGTAACACTGGCTGCACTGGTGGGACTTGCTGGGCCTGTCTCACCCTCCTTCTCCTCCTGCGTCTCCTCTGTTGTGCCTGTTGTAGTTGTTGCTCATGGCGTAGCTGTGCAAGCATGCCCTCCAGGCCCAGTATCGCAACAGCAAGTGGGATCATTTTGTTGTGGGAAGGGGTGTGGTGTGTGTGTGTGCTCCTTTTGTGCTGGTCCAGACTCCATTGCCTCCACCTGTGATGATTGTGTGCACCTGTGGCAGTTGGTAACACAGCAGATTGCTGTTAGCGGGTGATCTGCGATGCCGGTAATACCGGCATCGCAGTATCTGTAATTACCGCACTCGTGGCAGCGGTAGGAGCATGTATGCGTGACTTGTGATGTCCTCCTGTTAGCGCCATCCCGGTAATGCCGGGCCGAAGGGGCGCGTGACCGCGCAGATGCCGGTACGGGAGAGCACGGTATCAGCGGCGGTGCTAATACCGGGATGTGGACTCGGAATGGGCCGGAGCAGTATGCAGTGCTGGTATTCCCTTAACGGCATCATTTTTAGATTACCTCCAAACTCGTAATGACCCCCCTTGAGTCAAACTAAGTTTATTTACACAACCAAAATATAAGGTAAACAACAGCATATAAGTTAAGTCTCTTGAATCACAGTCTCAGGCTTAAGAGTTTCCCTGCACACTTCTTCACATACCACAGGGTCAATGCCAATGTTTATTCATCCGGCTTTAATGGGGTTCCCACATTCTGCCAGTAGGCAATGCTGTTCTCTGATCTTCTGTCTGTAATTGCTGCCCAACTAAACAGGTACATGTAGAGTGTTTCAGATGTGGTCAAGGAACACTGGGTTGGAGCACCTCTCGGATGGCAAGTCTTATTCTGCTGCCCCTCATCATTACTCCTCTGCTTGTTCTTTACCTCCTGATTACTGTGCAATGGTCTCATTCCTCCTTTCACGATGGGTGTAATTCCTTCAGACTGGGATTCACCCCTACCTCCTGTCTTGGGCCAAGATCTCCCACTCTGTCCTTCACTGGCTGTGTAACTAGACTCTTTGTTAACTCCTCCAACCGTTCACTTCTGCCTCCTCCTAATCACTAACTTCTTCCTCCACCTCCTGTTGTACACCTCCAACCACTTCTTGCTCTTCATCTTCAACCGCTTACTTTTGCTCATCTTCAGTCACCTCATGCAGGACACCTCCAGCCAACTCCTGCTATTCACCTACCGCCAAACATGCTGTTCTTTCTCCTCCTATAGTGGCTCTCCCTCTTCCAATTTTTCCAAACACTCGCCAATGGGTAATTGGCTGAAGTCCTGTGATTGGTTGTTAAATGATTGCCCCGAGTCAAATGGGAACCTGGGAGATTGGGTAAAGTTTGAATATTACAAAATGCCCATCTTCCAAACCCCTTTGCTTTGTGTGCCACACTGCAGACATCCTGGATGTGGCTGTTCTCCAGAGACCAGGTTTATGAGCAGTGAACAGGCAGATCAATGGCAAACAATGACTAAAAAATCATTGGAGCATGGCACTGGTTTCCTGTGAGGTTGTGGCAACTTTGTGTTGCAGGGAACTATGTGTGGAGCCCCTTTAGTGAACAAGCTTTCTAGACAGATGTCAATGAGAATTGCAACATTGTTATGTTTACATTATTGGTCTGTGAACCGAGTGCATAGTGTCAAGAACTTGTGGTCCTTCATGTATTATTTCCTGGCTCACTATGTCAGAGTCTACAAAAGTACTGTGGCGCTTGAGGCGAACGTCTAGGAACCCATTCCGTTCTGTATATTGCCACACACGAACACGAGAGAAGAAGTTCCTCTCTGGTAAAGGGATGCCATTGTACGTTATTAACGGCGTGAGGTACTTTCCTTGAATAGAAGGATGGTGGTCTCGAGCAGAAGGCTTGTGACCAAACAGTTCAGGCTGGAATGTCCCTTTGGTGTGGGACCAAGCCTGATATTGCATATGGTTGTTCCCCTTTTGTAATGGCTTGGCAGGTGAAGAACGATATTCTGCAGGGTTGCCCAGAGCAATGCCAGACGTTAAGATTAACTCTAAACCTTCCATCACCCCTTTTGTTCTGCTATAGTTACCGTGAGTGGGACAGGTACACCCAGACATGGGTCTCGTGCCTTTTGGGCTTAGAGACCCACACAACTCCTCACAGATGTGACCCAACAAGGCTGAAACATGTTTGCAGATGCTTGTGGGCTCGTGCATAAGGGATGTGACCAAGCCGTTCAGGCTCGACTGTCCCCTTTGGGGTGGCACCAAGCCCAATTTTGCATATGGTCTTTCCCCTTCTCTAATTGCTTGGCAGGCGAAGAACGATGGACTGGAGGGTTGCCCAGAGCAATGCCAGAGGTGAAGGTTAGTGCTATACCTTCCTGCCATCACCCCTTTTATTTTGCCATGATGGGTGTGGGGCATGATTCATTACCGGAGCAAGTGTTTGCTTCATCTCAATCAGATCTTGCTGTTTAAAGTGTTATAGTTATGAGACATTTAAGTTGTTCGACTTTATTCCAATGGTGTTGTTATGCTACATCTCACTCGACCTGTGGTATTAAGACACCATGGCCCATTGGCAATGGACTGTGGCCACGTTGCAGCAATTAGTGATTAGGGACAAACGTTTATGCTCCTCTGGCTGTGTTCTAGCAGACATTTAGAAAAGGCTTCCTTGTGTCCCGCTTTTTTATTCTCACTAGATTTACTCATGGAATTTAACCACAAATAAATATCTCAAGATTATAATTGTGGTTTCCGATTGCCATGAGAATTTCCCACGACCTGGCTTCACAATAAAATTATATTTTTTTACAAGACTCCTCAAACTTTACATGTGCACACATCCTCTTTTATTGTTTACCCAGATCCATCCTGAAGGCAAAGTGCCCCCAGGCTATCTGCCAATATAATTTTAACAATGTTTAATTTTGTGATGCACATCCAATTCCTGTGAGAACCCTGCAGTTTTTGTGAAGTGGCAGTGAAAACGGTACATACAAAGCAACAAAAATGGAAGGAACTAAATATAATTTCAAAGTCCTCCCTATGTCATGACCTTATCTCCACCGTATGGTAACGGGACCCGAAAGACCATAAGACCATATTTGGCCCCCCTCGGATCCCTTGGAGTCAGTCCTGGCGCCGTTGGCATCGGACTCAAATACCAGGATGGGGTTTCAATGGCCAACAAACAAGCATGGATGCCCCCATGAGGACCAATGGGGAACTGCAACTAGCAGTCTAGCATTCATGTCGGGGCCCGCCCCGAAGCTCCTGGGATACCTGCTGGGTATTTAAACCACGCCTGGGCGAGGCACGCGCTTCGCGTTATTCTGCTCTTGCAGCGTGACTTTCACCGGGTCCTGCTCAGCATCCTGGCCTGCACGGGCGAGAGAAGACAAGAACTGCTGTCATCCTTACCTGGTCAGCTGCAGCCTCCATCCAACCGAAGTCCTCCAGACTTCATCATCTTCCTCCAGCTACATTCCTGGAAAGAAGGGCGTGAAGGAGATATTGTTTAAGCTTACTTACCCAGCCCATCTGGAAGGCCATCGCCAACTGCACATCGTCCGTCGGCTTTGGGTTCCGGTTGGTCCATTCTTCCCGGATTCTCCCAAAACCTGCAAAAAACAAGAACACAGGTTAGCCAATTGCAAGGACGCTCTTAGCGCCGCTTTGCGCTTCCATCCTTACCTTCTCGAACTCTGCCTCCAGCATCCGCTCTCCGCCTGCAGCATCTGCAAGATAAGAGGAGAAGGTTATTTGGTGCACCATCCAATACATACATTATTCTTAATTTCAAGACTTACCTGAAAATTGGAGTCGCAGCCGGTCTGGACTTCGGGCCCACGCCAGTGAAGAAACTCAGCGGAGTCACTGACAACGCGTCCCTGCCCTACGCGGCAGGGCGGAGAGCGCATCCTTACAGAAATCAAGGTGAGAGAAGCCCCAAGGGGAACAGCGGGGGGAACACCGGGAGGTGGGTCACGAGAGAAGGAATAGTAGCTAAACCTACCCTCCTGTCTTCTAGAACTGATCCTCGGCAGCGTGAACCCCTGTGAAGGTGCAGAGTCCCAGAAAGCATCCAGGGCCTGTCGAGGGGCGTCCCTTTGGATACAAGGTGAGCGTTACACCCTAATTTCCAAACTCACCAATTAGACGGTTTCACCCTCCTCTCATCCACCCTGAAGGAATACATTCCTTTACTTCATTCCTAGTATAATTTTAAGCACATTTCTTTTTCTGTCTTTGCAGGAATTCTTGCGAAAACGTCTCACACTGAAGGGACAAATGTGTACATTTTAATTTCTGAAAAGTCTTACTTGCTTTAATGCACCACAGGAGATATACAAAGATTTTGGTGCCAGTAGCACCCCAATATCCACATAAAAAAAACAAATACTGGATGGATTTGTACCAAACTACCACGAGGTACAACTGCATTGCTTCCTGCCCAATTTGTTTTGTATTTGAAGCAAATCCATGGAGCTCTTTGAGTTCTGAGACTGTTTAATGATGAACTATTGGAAAAGCAATACAAAAGATGAAAACCACCCCTTTCTTCAATGCCTTATAACTTTTAAACCGTTAGATGAATTTGCAAAAAACTTTCCATTTTAGGGGATGGTGGTAGAAAACATATTTCGAACATTTCATACAGATACATCAAAAGAGACAAGCGTTATTAGCAGTCTACGTCGATGGATCTTATGGTTCACCCTTATCTCAGGGTGACGAACGTTGCTGTATAAAATATATACAGTTATGGTGAACCCTAAGATCGATCCACTTTGCAAAAATAATATTGCTAATAACTTTTAACTCATATATAATCTTTGTGCAGAGAGAATTGTTTAAAAAGCATGCAAATTAAATATACTATTACTCGCACACTTTTGTATGTCTTCTTTCTCTTAGATGTCCATAACTATTTATATACATATATATAATGATGGGAGAATTGTGTGCATACCGTGATATTTCCTGCGGGTCCCATGTCCACCCTGAAACACAATAGAAGGTACTCATTGCTGGAATAAGATCAAACATTGTTTGTTGGTAATATTCAGGGATGTGAGTGACAGAAATAAACTCTTGTTGCCAGTGCAATACACTATCTCCTCGTTCCTTGTGCAACTAGCATCACATGGGGTAAAATGTATTAAAAAGGTATCTCCAAAGATGGTTTGTGATGGTACTGATTGACATGCTGATTCAAATCTCTATATCTAGTTATTAGAATCAATCAATGGGATTCGTTTCTCACATTTATCCACAGATATTGGCAGATAATTAAATCCAAATTTAAAACACCTTTCACAGCGTAGAAATAGTAACTACTCCTGTGACAGGTACTTCTTTAACATATTCTGACAGATGATAATGTCAGAGCATGGGAGTTTTGATCCCAAAGAAAGTGATCACATTTACTGTCCCTATGTTTCAATAGTTTAATTTTGAAATAGCACCCCCATCCATGTTAATCCAGCATCTTAGTGCTGCCAAACAGATGGTGTTATTTTACCCCAATCCCATCTGGCTCAATTTATCAACTGCAGAAATATGAAAGGTTAAATCTGATCAGATTTAAAAAACGAGTGCTTAATTCACTGAGCTTTATTCCCAGTTTACATATTAAATCAAAGTTTTTGAATATAACATGGAGGCTTCTCAGAAGTGTTTTAGCAGCAGAATGAGACTAGGATTTGGATATACATATCAATGACCTTTGTTCTTTGAATACAGTTGCTCACGTATATCTATTACCCAATGTTCTTTGTGATGTGGTTTTTAGGAGCTTTCTCATAAACCCATTTTTTTGAAATGTGTCCATTCCCAAATGGACCTTTCTGGAAAAAAAGATGTCCTTTGTAATAAACAGACCATTGTCTTATTTCGATCGCTTAATTTAGTAAATTTAGAAGAGTGTTGCTTATACGAAGCTCC
The DNA here is from genome assembly GCF_040938575.1 of Ambystoma mexicanum. Classification (NCBI taxonomy): domain Eukaryota; kingdom Metazoa; phylum Chordata; class Amphibia; order Caudata; family Ambystomatidae; genus Ambystoma; species Ambystoma mexicanum. The sequence goes on from NC_090934.1 coordinate 238,314,312, forward strand.
ACATGCTGAGAATGTCATGGGAAGACTGCCAACAACTGGAATGAGTGCCCAAAGGCTCTCTTCCAACTATGCTTTGCACTTTAACAAGCAGCTCACTGGGAGATCTCAAAGATTGCATCGGAGAGTACCATGAAGCCTTCTCCTTTAAGAAGATGGTACCAGTACATGCAGATTTTTAACCGGTAAGGTCATTGCTTTATACATTACTCTAGCCATGATAGGAAGCCAGTGTAACATTCTGAGAACTTGGGTTATGTCAGCTTGTTTAGATGTGTCTAGCACTATATGTGCTGCAGTATTAAGGATAACTTGTAATCTGTGTAAGTTATTTTCATTGAACTCAAATAACAGGCTATTTACAGTAGCCTAATTCTGCACCATGTATGTGTGCTATAGCTGCACATTTCTGTTCTGAAAGCAGGTGCCGTATAGCATTACATGGTATAATGATAATTTTACCAATAAATGCACCTCCAGCTAATCCAGAATAGGGCTGCAAGACTTTTCCTTGGCCTCAAGCCCAGGGACTGTATCTTTCCAGACCTAAAATCTCTCCACTGGTTCCGGTGGTTGCAAGGATCGAATTGAAGACCCCCTGCATCATCCACAATGCCTTCTGTGGCCTGGGACCACGCCATCTCCAACTTTCACTCCCTAAATACTCCTCTGCTAGAGCATGCTTCTCCAAGCAGAGAGTGGGCGGCAGGTCTCTCTTCTCGGCTGGTGCCCCCCTTTGGAACAGCCTCCCTGCCCCGCTCAGACTTGAGCCGGACCTCCTTAAGTTCCTAAAACTGCTCAAAACTCTGCTTTTCTCTACCTCTTTCCCTTCACTGTTAATCACCCCACTGCCGCTGATACCAGTGGCCTGATCCTCATGAATCTCACAGGATTCCAGGCCCTTCTTCCCAGTCGATATCAGCACCCCTCCCACCCCGCAACTGCACTGCCCCTGCAGGCACCTGCTTGGCGGCTCTGCAGTCCACCCTTGGGAGTCGCTTGCACTAGCACTTAGCCTGAGGTCTCCTCCTTGGATCCCCTTGGCCCTTCCCTGCCGGATCCTGCACCAGCACTTGTCCACTCATCTGCCCCTGCCACCTCCATCCCTATCTCCTGCACCTCCCCTCACTGCACTTGCATGTCCAAATGCCACAAAGCGTAGTAGGACGACGACTATATATTTACCGTTTTGCCATTGTTATTATTTCCCCTGTTCCCTTCCCATTTCTCTTTGTGGCACTTTGAAACACAATTCTGTTCTATAGGCACCTAAAACATGCTCAATGAATTCAAATAAATGGTGTAGTATACTGGCCACGTGCTATTTTGGGGCTCTATTAGTCACTTTGAGGTGAGTTTTGCTTTATGAAAATCAATCAATTTAAAAAAATGATTCCTTCACCCACCGTCTTTTACCGCCCACCACCTGCACCCATCAAACAGGCTCGTGCCTAATGCCTCCTTACTTTTTCTGAAAAGTTTTAACTGCAATGTTTAATGTAAACAAGATGTTTTCAGTTTCTTAACAAACATCTAGGGCCCGATTTATCAAAGAAACGTAACATGGGAAAGTCCCATTGAAAATGATTTTGTAAATCAGGCCGCTAATGTTGCAAAGTGTGCACACACTTCTCAGTATTTAAAGTGGATATCACGTGACATCATGAAAGATTATATGAAAAACGTTTTGTTTTAGCATTTCCAATGCATTTATGTTGTTAAATTAGACACAATATAATGTAGTTTTAAATACGAAACTATGAAAATATTTAATTGCACGAAAGAACTGTGAGCTTTACATGTACTTATATTTAAAGTACACATTGTACTCCTTCTTCACTTGCGTTAAACATCCTAAGTGCAAGGATTCCTTTCAAGTATTTCTCTCTCCGTGAATTCCTTGGGCTCAGAGGACTGGGGATCAGATTTCACCAGAGCCGCACCTCAAGGCCACAGCTATTGTTATGTAGAAGGTGCTCTGCGCTTGGAATTTCACACCTCCTTGGGCTAAGCTTGACCACTGATATGGAGGAGGGGGAAGGTAACAAGGTGCAGCACAGTGGGCTGAGTAAGCCGTAGTGGTTTAAACTAGTTTTCCGAAACACACTCTCTGTGAAAGCAAAATGCTACACCTTTCAACTGCATATTTACTTTGTTTAATTTTAAACACGTGCTATTCTCAGTCATACTTATGACATGATACATTTCGTCACAGCCTATTTAACATAAATTCTGTGTGTATTCTAGAGTTTACACAGTACTGCCTTATTAAAAAAAAAGAATAATAACGTGCTTTTTATCAGCCCAATCCTGCTTCTCATTGTTCCAAATGTTGTATAAATCATAAAGCCCCGGTCTGAAATGTTCAGGAAAAGTTGTGGAAATTTTGCATTTTAAAGCAAACATCAAAATATATGTAAGCATCCTACTAATGAAAAGTTTTGTGTAGATGCTAAGCTCCAGTGGATTTTAGGAACATATATGCAAAATAGTGCATTTTAAAGTACACTAGGCAACTTCATTTCTCATAATCAGACAGAGTTTAAATACAGTTTTACAGGAGTGTTTCATGTCCAGGTACATTTTGCGGAAACGTGTCAAATTGTGAATTCCCAAAGCCTACTAGAACAGTGGCAGTGCTCAAAATAGGATGTGCTTTAAACAAATATAGAGAGTTGTTATCCTTCGATTTACTTAACTATTCTTGGGAAAATCGAATGGGAACAGTGGAAAACAGATGCACATTTGGCACGGATCCTCAACAACAATTGAACTGGATTTCTAAAGGTGGATATAAAAATGCTTGCAATTTGTGCACACCAAAATCTGAGCTGGTAACCATCAATGCCAGTTTCCCATTGACCCTCAGAATAAATGCCTATAGGTCTCAATCATTCCTTTGAATGATTAAATGTATAAGGCTTATGTTACCAGATTAATGTGTCCACTGTAAACACATCACATGCTCAAATGTCATGGCTGGTTATTATTTCTAAATATTTTATACCAGAATGTTTGAATAAAATGAAGTCACCAACTTATAATATTCTTTTGAGTGACTTTTTCTGCCATTGTCCAAGCGAAAGAATAAATCCTAAGTAGGACTGATCCACAGCAATTACATTGTGAGTTTGTGACAAGATCCAGACGCCAATGCATATTTCTCCAAGCTGATTGTACATAAGAAATGCCACAGCCGGTGAAAAAACCATACCACAACCTATCACCAATGCCAAAACATAAGCGCCTCCCTATCAGTAAGAGACAGCTCAGTCTGCTTACTGCCCTTCAGCATGTTACCAATTTTGCCAATAGTGCTAAAATACATATTTTTTTTCCTGAATGCATGCATTTTGCCCAGTGCCAACAACGCAACTGTAACACATTGGTTTTGCCCAACGTCCACATGTTAAACTAAGGAACCTATTTGCCAAACACACACATTTACTTGAAAATGCAGATTTGTGATTCATTTTTAAAATATGCAGTAAATATACACTGGTCCTCATTACAAGTATGGCAGTACGGTAACAACGGTGCTGGTAAGCTACTAGCACCATTGCTACCGTACCGCCATACTACGAGTTCTGCGAGCGGGTGACTTTCTGCTCGCTAGGGCTGACCTGGCGGGCAGACCGGCATCCGATTGCAGACCTACATAGTAACACCGGCACAGTTATTAACGGTGCCGGTGCTACCATCCTCCCCATCCCCATTGAGCCCTATGGGCAATGGGCAATTATCGGGGCTGGAATGCCCTGGTAATTGTCCATTGACAGGTGCCGGTAATTTCACGACTCCGGCGGTAGCCATGTCGGTTTTACCGGCACGGCTACCGCCAAAGTCGTAATATGGCCCACTGTTATTTTCACACACAGACACAATCTGTGGGAGTCGGCGGAGAATGGGGCTGAGTTCATGCGCAGAGCCCTTTTTATAGGGTCTCCGGCTAGGGCGCGTTTCCTTTGCGTCGCTCGCCGATGAGGTCACCCACCCCCCTTCTGGGCGGTGACCTGCATGGCCCCCGCCCCCCTTGATTCTACTACACTGCCGTGCCCAATGAGAGTGTCGGCACTAAGGGGGGCCCCAGCCAAGGAGCCATTCTTCGAATGGCGCGGGAACCCGTTGTATCGCCAACACCCTCAGTGGGGGCACGACTCCATCGCTGCTCACACACACCCCAAATGTTTCCCCCTTCATTACCCGCTACCCCTGCCTTTGGAGCCCAACCCCCCCCCCCACAGCCGCCCCAATGAAAGGCATGACCAGTTGTCTGAGTGGGAGAAAAATTGCCACAGCAAACTTTATTACATACATAAAGTCAGGAGTTAGCTTACAGGTGTTCCGTTTTATACTCAGGATTCTGCGCTGAGAGCAATGCAACTTGTCCCCCCTGCCCCTTCAGGTCCTTGGGGGACCCGTCGCAGGTGCCCCGTCCCTCCCTAACAGTCACTCTCTACCCTTTGGCCATTTCTTTCTTTTGCAATTTTTTCTTTTCATTTTCTTTCCCCATCTCTATTTAAGTGCAATTTTCTTTTCATGTCTTAATTTTGTTTCATTCTCCATTGCCCGCCTTGGGTTCCTTTATTTAAGGATGCGATTAGGTCCCCTTTTCCCCCCTCTTGTTTCCCTTAACCCCTGGATTCCCTCGTCCCCTTTTCCACTAGTTGGCTCTCTATTCCTAGCCAAATTAATTCTCTCCCCCAAAAGATCTTCCCCTTAGCCCGTCATGCCAGGGATCCCCCCATTCCACCGAGAGTTGTCCCATCCCTTCCGGCCCCTCCCTCCCCTTTGTACCCTCCTGTCCTCAAGAGCCCCCTTATTTTATGGTTCATTTGTTAATTTGTTGAATGTTTTTGGTTTTTGCTAATGTGTTTTCATGTACTTTCATGGCCCTATGGCCGAATAAAGTTATTGAATGAATGAATGAAAAATATTTTCTCTTAGAATAGTCAGGAGTCCTCCTCACATAGGTTTTATGACCTGTACAGTCGCCCTGACAGTATGGATGAAAGGAGACAGGACATAGGAGTAACTTGTCATAGTAACTACTGTACACCTAGCCCATAGTCCCCTTCTCTCCATAGAACTCTCCCTGCTGCCCCCATAAATTAGCTAGCTTCGGCCATCTGAGCCAATCAATGTTAAAAGTGGGACTGATGAGTGGCATCAAAGAGGGGAGATTGTGGGGTGGGCTCATGTCCCTCCGCCTCACCCACACACCATTAAAATGTAAAGGGGCAAGCCCTCTTGCAGTGCAAAGGGCTTGCCCAGATCACATTTCTAGACAGGGGGCAAACAGTATTTGGGAAGACTTGGAGCAACATGTTAAATGGACACAACGGTGACAAGTGAAATACAATAGACACAGCTGTGGACAGTGGACCCTGAGATCATCGACCATTGCTATTGGCCCACTGGAAATGGCAAAATGGCAGTAGATCCTGAGATCCCTAGGGGGTTATGATCCTCGGCCAGTAGGCCAGAGCAAGTGGCCATGGCCTGGCCAGTGGTCTTCCCTCTTTTAAAATCATTGATGGAACACGTACAGTGGGCCCGACCGGAACTGACTTCTGAGGTGATGGTTTTCTCTTTCCTCACAAGATACCCTACATGGTTATGCTCCATAACATAGATGGGTTGCCCAAGTACCTGTAGAAGGGTTTTGTGTTAACATACAAGTCACCAGTTCAAATGATAATAGGGCTGCCTCTATCTTTATTCTTTGATAATGATTGTGTACCAATAAGTTGACTAGTTAATACAATCTATTATTGTTTATTCACTTCTATATAACCAGCATATGTACCAAGAGCTGTAACAGAGTGCTAAAAAGAAGCAGTTAACCGAACCTTTCATGTTTTAAAGATTACAACAATGTATTGAAAGACATGCAGGGCTGACAGAAGACGATCAAGGGACCATTTTGAAATGGTATTTTGGTCCTTTTGCTTTCCTTCATCAGACGACATTGTGTCACTGTTGTGGTTTTGTGAGTAAAAGGTGATGTAGCAGTTCCAGAAAGAAAAGCTTCAGTATGAGTTTGGGATTATCATTGGGCTTCATTATGAGTTTGGTGGTAATTCGGCAGTAAATCTGCCAAATTAGCGCCAAACTCATTTACCGTTATCACCACTTGGGCCTGTGGGTTTAGCACAGGATTACAAGTGGTGGAAGCACTGTGTTAATCCCCATTTTTAGAGTCCGTAGGACTCCATGGGGATTTTTGTGGAATTTCCGCAAGCAGTAATTCCGCCAACGTTTGGCCTTAATGGGGCATATTTGCCTCCAGCCTGATGCTCGAGGAAAATCCTAGACTTCAAGGCCAAACTTGTAGTTCGGTGGTGTGGTAAAAAGGCGACCATTCCGTTGCTGACCAAAAAAGTGGAGGTTACTGAGTTACCACTAGTTTTTTCCTGAAATCACCAGCCCATTGTGCTAATATCCACAGACAGCTTTGTTACTGGAGCTCAGTCCTAATGTATTCCCAGCACGTTTGTCAAGTGCAGGCATAACAACAATAACAATTACAGGTTTTTTATTGATGCCAGATTTCTCCCCTTTCTATGAGCTGATATAAATGGAGTATATAATTACCTAATTGAATGGTATGCACTATATTGACATTGGGATGATGCTGAGCCAGGCCTGCCAAGATTTAAATCTTTGACCATACACAACAATGTCTTCAGTGAGCCATTTCTTCACTGAGCGCTCTCACTAGATTTGTACACAATTCTACGAATGCAGCGCTGTTATGACATGCAATGCAACGCAACATTTCTATTTGTTTCATTGCTTCAACCACACACAGCTGAGTCAATGGGAGTGTTAGGCAGAAACCTGTGCAGTTCCCTTAGGGACCACTGCAAAAGGCTTAGGACTACAGGTGTTGGCAGTAAACCCAATTGGTAGCAGTCTGTACCACCCAGATTTACCTGGTAGCTGTGGCTGAGCAGCCAGACTTCTCTCAAGAAGAGTTAGACAGTATGTAGAGTATACACATTAGGTACAGAAATACAGTAGCACAAGCAAACACTGACCAGAGCTTTGGTATAAAAGTATATTATTATTTATTTAAAAACACACTTGTAAAATACACTAACACTAATATGGCAAGCAAGTTCCAAACACAGTTACTTAGAAGTATATACACCTCCCTTATTCCTTATTAGACAAGTCTTAGTTAACACCACTTATTTCTAGACAGAGGTGAGCGCTTAACTAAAGATGGCACTCCAATAAGTTATCAAAAAAGGGAGGGAAAAGGCAGAAATTAGAAAATCACACAACACAACACTTTAGAAATACTCAGCAAGGCAGGAAAGTCAAAGTCTACTGGTGAGCCAAAAGTTCAGAGGCCCGGCTCCCTCTTAGAGAGAGTGGGACACAAATGTGCCCAGGATCACACAGTTTAAAAGTCTTGAAAAGTCTTGCAGAGAGTTTAAAAGGAGGGGTTCTGCTCAGAAAAGTTCAGTTAGCCAGCCTAGGGCCAACCCAAGTGATAAGTGGAGGATTTAAGAGACACCCCACACAGACTGTTGCGAGGGAGGCCAGGCGGACACCGTACCTTTAAAGTGGAGAGGATCCTCCAGCGGGGGCAGTTGTTCCTGGCAGCAGGTGCAAGTCACGGCGTCGTCCAGAGGAAGAGAAGATCTTGACGTGGAGGAAAGCTGAAGGTCGTTGCACTGCCAGGGAAGAAACCAGCCGTGGAGTTCTCCAGTTAAAAGGTACTACCCTTTTATTCGCGGTCGTGGTAAAACGAGGTATCCCGGTTGCCGGGGTGCTTGGCACAGGCAAGGCGGCCACGAGATGATCCGGGAAGACGAAAAGGCAGGCAAACTGGTTATCCCCACCAGTTAAAGGAAGAAGACTCTTCGGGCTGAAGATCTCCTCTGTCGTTGGAAGAAGTGGTGAGTCGGTTCAGCAGGGCTCCACCGGTGGTGTCGTCGTTGCAGGTCGGCTCAGCTTCTCCCTCTTCGGATTCTTTGGTCCTGTGGCGACGTCTGAAGTCCCAGTCCCCAAAGCCCTGCTTTTATGCAGAAAACCCCCATTCACCAGTCCTAGCTGTCAATCAAACATGCTAATTGGTGAGCCGGGCGGCTCACCACTGGGCCATTCATACAAGAGTGCGACTTGAGTTGCCAAGGCAACTCAGTCCAGGGTGCCTAAACCCCCATCCCACACATCCTGTGTACCCAAACAGAGTGGCACCACTTTGGGAGGCTTCTGTGCAGAAGCCCGCCAAAAGTGGAACAAAGGGCTCGACTTGGGTTTGAGTTACAGAGGCGAACACAAACGCCATTTTAAAACCGAGTCCTGGCAAAAAGACCCAACCGGGGAATAAATATTAAATAAATAACCCGGCGGTATCTTTAACATTGCACCAAAAAGTGGTGCGTTTAAAATGAATGGCAAAATCCCATAGCAAATATTCTTAAGGAATGATGATGGAGCTTGGTTGGGGCTCCCATTTCCCTAACATTTCAGCCTGAAATGTGCCTGGGTCAGAGGTCAACTTACCAACACCAGGGCTTGTAGTGGGGTTTTCAGTAGAGGTTCCCAGAGGCTTAGAGTGGTTCCTTAAGGTGGCCTCTCTAGCCAATTTGGTTAGGTTCTGGGTCTCCATACTGGGAGGCCTGGGGGTACTGGATACTACTCCTAGAGTTCTTAGATCATTCCCTAACAGGACTCTACCAGGCACCTCAGTCTGAACACTGACAGGAATCAACACTGTCATGTCATTACACTGAATGAGGGCTGGTAGAATTGGAACCATTTGGACGGGGTCTCCAGACATTTTAGTGGGACCTTTGGGTGCCTTAGCAACATCCTCAGGCCTGAAAAAGCTTTCATCCACTACTGTTCTGCTGGCCCCAGAGTCTCGCCTGGCAGGAGTATCCTGGCCATTGACAAGAACACTGTCCACATAATAAACTTTAGAGTTTTCTGGTATGGAGTTGTACACACTCCTATTCTGATCACTAACCAGACCCATGGACTCTACTGTTACACTTTCTTGAAGACCCAAAGGTTCTTCAGCAAAGACTTCAAAGTGAGCACTAGCCATTTGGACTTCCTCCTCAGGAGTGAAGGCTAAGGAGACTTTGCTGATCCCTGCAGGTTTACCCTTACTTCTGGGATCTCCTTTGATGTGGTCAGTTGCCCCACAGAGATAGCATGTGCCAAATGCTCTCTGGAAGGGTGGCTTGGTCTGACCTCCTTCTGGTTTGTGACCAGAAGGTACACTAGCCTGTTGTGGTTTCCCTTGGGACTTACCCTGGTTATTTTGTTGTTTGGGGTCCTCTTTGGGTTGGGAGGTATTAGAAATCTCTTGGTTCCCTTTTGGTGGCTGCTTTCCCTCATCCTTTTTCTGAGTGACCCCAGAGTCCTTGTGAGTAGCCCTGTTGGCAACCCACAAGTCAGCAGCCTTAGCTAGCTTCCTGGAATCTAATTCCCTTGAATCAGCCAAGTGCTGTCTGAGCTCAGGAGAGCAGGCATCATAAATTGACTCCAACATCACAAGATTCTTCATTCCCTCATAAGTGTTCACCTTGTAACCCTTAATCCATCCCTCTAAGTTTTTCAAACACTCATTCACCCACGTAGCCCAAGGGGTACCATCATTCTTTTTGAGGGTCCTAAACCTCTTAAGGTACTGGGAAGGGGTCTTCCCAAATCTAGCTATCAAAGCTAGCTTCACACATTCATAATCCTTCCTATCCTCCTCCCCCAACTCCATTACCGCATCAGTTGCAACAGGGGGGAGCCTAGAGAACAACCAGGTAAGTAAAGCATTACCTGTGATGTCCTGGAGCCCATGATTATATTCAAACAAACTCAACCAATCCAACACATCCAATTTAGGCTCATACATACCAATCAATTCCTTTGGCATCCGGGGTCTTTTGGGACTGGAACTTCTAGAGGAACCAGAGGAGAGAGAAGCAGTTTCCACAGACAACTTTTTCATTTCAAGTTCATGATTAAGCTCTATTTCTCTGAGCCTCAGTTCAGCTTGCTTCTGCTCAAATTGGGCATTGATTCTTCTGAACTCTAGTTCTTGATTTCGTTCAGATTGAGTAAGAAAATGTTTGTACTCTAATTCAAGCTTCATTTTTTCTAGTTCAAAATATGCAGGATTACATGTGGGAACTGGTAAAGGCCCAGTAGGTACAGCTGGCAGAGCAGGCAGAGGCTCAGTGTGGCTAACTGCATTAGGCTCACTTTCCTCTTCTGGCTCATCTTCATGATTATTAATACCTTGATCCATATCAACATCATCACTGTTATCTACATTTGCTGGAGTGGTAGGTTCCTCTGAACCACCATCCAGACTTTGGCTTGCTAACAACCTTTCTATTAGCTCCATTTTCTTGCCTTTAGTCACTAAGGTATCTATAAGCACACTAAAATGTATACTCAATACAAATCCCACCGCTGTACACCAGTGTTAGGCAGAAACCTGTGCAGTTCCCTTAGGGACCACTGCAAAAGGCTTAGGACTACAGGTGTTGGCAGTAAACCCAATTGGTAGCAGTCTGTACCACCCAGATTTACCTGGTAGCTGTGGCTGAGCTAGACAGTATGTAGAGTATACACATTAGGTACAGAAATACAGTAGCACAAGCAAACACTGACCAGAGCTTTGGTATAAAAGTATATTATTATTTATTTAAAAACACACTTGTAAAATACACTAACACTAATATGGCAAGCAAGTTCCAAACACAGTCACTTAGAAGTATATACACCTCCCTTATTCCTTATTAGAAAAGTCTTAGTTAACACCACTTATTTCCAGACAGAGGTGAGCGCTTAACTAAAGATGACACTCCAATAAGTTATCAAAAAAGGGAGGGAAAAGGCAGAAATTAGAAAAGCACACAACACAACACTTTAGAAATACTCAGCAAGGCAGGAAAGTCAAAGTCTACTGGTGAGCCAAAAGTTCAGAGGCCCAGCTCCCTCCTAGAGAGAGTGGGACACAAATGTGCCCAGGATCACACAGTTTAAAAGTCTTGAAAAGTCTTGCAGAGAGTTTAAAAAGGCAGGAGTTCAGCTCAGAAAAGTTCAGTTAGCCACCCTAGGGCCAACCCAAGTGGTAAGTGGAGGATTTAAGAGACACCCCACACAGACCGTTGCCAGGGAGGCCAGGCGGACACAGTACCTTGACAGTGGAGAGGATCCTCCAGGAGGGGCAGTTGTTCCTGGCAGCGGGTGCAAGTCAAAGCGTCGTCCAGAGGAAGATAAGAAGTCGACGTGGAGGAAAGCTGAAGGTCGTTGCACTGCCAGGGAAGAAACCAGCCGCAGAGTTCTCTGGTTAAAAGGTACTACCCTTTTATTCGCGGTCGTGGTAAAACGTGGTATCCCGGTTGCCGGGGTGCTTGGCACAGACAAGGCGGCCACGAGATGATCCGGGAAGGCGAAAAGGCTGGCAAACTGGTTATCCCCACCAGTTAAAGGAAGACGACTCTTCGGGCTGAAGATCTCCTCTGTCGTTGGAACAAGTGGTGAGTCGGTTCAACGGGGCTCCACCGGTGGTGTCGTCGTTGCAGGTCAGCTCAGCTTCTCCCTCTTCGGATTCTTTGGTCCTGTGGCGATGTCTGAAGTCCCAGTCCCCAAAGCCCTGCTTTTATGCAGAAAACCCCCATTCACCAGTCCTAGCTGTCAATCAAACATGCTAAGTGGTGAGCCGGGCGGCTCACCACTGGGCCAATCATGCAAAAGTGCGACTTGAGTTGCCAAGGCAACTCAGTCCAGGGTGCCTAAACCCCCCTCCCACACATCCTGTGTACCCAGACAGAGTGGCACCACTTTGGGAGGCTTCTGTGCAGAAGCCCGCCAAAAGTGGAACAAAGGGCTCGACTTGGGTTTGGAGTTACAGAGGCGAACACAAACGCCATTTTAAAACCGAGTCCTGGCAAAAAGACCCAACCGGGGAATAAATATTAAATAAACAACCCGGCAGTATCTTTAACATTGCACCAAAAAGTGGTGCGTTTAAAACGAATGGGAAAATCCCATAGCAAATATTCTTAAGGAATATTTCGCGTGGTAACCACTGCCACCAGCCAGAAACTCGACAAGGGGGGACTGCACAGTGCCCCCTTGAAAACAGACCCAGGGGTAATCTAATTAACCCCTTCCAGTACTTCCACAATATGATGGTTTGTACTGGTTCTGTTCACAAATTTGGACTAATAAAGCCAATGGTGACTTTACATGCCCTGGGAGACAGTAGTCAGTCCCAGGGTATGGAGTCTATGTTTGGGGGTCAATATGACACCCCTGTGTTACTGCACTGAGGGTGCTGTGTAACACACATCCCAAAAACACATGAAGCCCTATGGAGTAAAAGACCCCATACCCATAAAACACATTACAAAGTCAAAGGATATCTCAAATCATGTCTAAGAGTGGGGGAAAAAGAGTCTCACTCTTAGCAGGAGAAAATAATAAACCCCAAAAATCCAGCAAAGCTGCTGGGGGACTCACTAGGTTTGGGAAATTAGCCTTAACAGAGAATTCTCCCTAACAGCCTCATTACGATTTGTCACGGTTGACCATGTCAAAGGCAGAAGAGAGGTCAAGTAAGATGAGGACACAGGGTGTGCTGTAATCGAGGTTGGAAAGCAGGTCTTCACAGATGTTCAGGAGAGCAGTTTCCATGCTTCTGGCAGCTCTGAAGTCAGACTGATGGTCACAGAGACAACCAACTGATTCAGTGTGAAGATTAAGCTGGGAGATGGCCATCCTTTCCAGTAGTTTGTTCAGGAAAGTAGTACATAGCATGAGATCTATACCATCACATTATACATAGCATGCGTTGGTGTACAATGGTTATTTTGAACATTCCCAGTTAAATAGTTCATGGAGCTATAAGAGTGAAAAGGTGATTCACTGAAATCTGATGGCAATATCTTGTTTTGTTCTATGCATGTCCCAAAATGCAGAGTGAAACGGGATCTGATGAACTACTCGCGCCTGATATGAGAACTCTGCAATGTGTTAATGTGTAAAAATGTTACTTATTATGAGTCAGTGATACCTAATATGACACAGTGAGGCCAAAAAGAATGCAATGGCACAGTACTGATCAATATGGGACAACACAGCTGAGTATGACAGAGATGTGCAGAAGGACACATTTTGGCATGGCAAACACTGTTCTGCTAAGCCAGCGTGGCACAGTAGTGCCATATGTGCCAGGGGGCTGCTAAAATATGCTATGGGGCTTTAGCTAGTATAAAGGAATTGCCCATACATTTCTTGGTGCAGTCATGAATCCTAGAGCGCTGTTTAATTTCTCACAGTGACATGCCATGCAATCGTGTAATAAGTGGTGATACGCCAACGAAGCCCAATGACATTGCATTTGCATTTTGTGATAGTCAGGGGTTTGACCTACTCAAGCTGTAGGACGTGGGAGGGCTTAACCCCTCTCAACATGGGACAGGATGACAGCCAGTATTTTCACCACAGTCCAGCCTCAGAGGAGGAGTGAGGGAGTTAGGAGGGCCTCAGTCCCTACCACTCATATATATGCCTTGTTGCATCTGGAAGGTACGAATGTCAATCACCTAATGCCTGCTGTACCCTACGCTGGCCAGAATTTTTCCAGGGCTATTTGACTAATTGCAGGTATTCGTCCCTTTGACCCAAAGGGGAGGGCCACGGTGAGGTGAGGGAGATGAGCCCGCACTGCAAGACCTCCTAGGGGTCGAGTCAAGTGCCCCCTTTGGGGACAAGGACTCCCGTTCCTTTTAGGAAATCCCTAGGACATCTACCATGGCTGCATACATGTTAGATCAAATAATGTGGCACCTTTACTGTTGGCTGAAGGAAATGCAAAAAGAAACCCATTTGTAAGAGAAAAGAAAGATGTCTCTTTATCAAGAGACATATATTACCAGGGACAAGTAGGAGAGAAGAAGGAGAGCCTTGTGTGCAGGGAAATCCCCCTGACATCATTACGCCTTGTGGAGGTCGAGCAAAGGCATGTCGCGGAGTCTGCAATATAACGCAGATAACGCCAATAAGAGATGTCGCATGCCTGGCGTGTGCAGATCCAAGGAAAGCATTGTGAAGAAGGAAAGAGGAACAATCCAGTTTAATCATTCCTTAAAAAGAATTTTGCAGAAAATGGTGGGATCCAATGGCCACAATTGTGATATAATGATACCCTGAGCCCAATCCGCAGTCCAGAATACCCATCAGACTTCCCTGGGGTGTTCTCCCTTTGAGTTACTCTATGGAAGGGAACCCAGGATGTTTGGACATGTTGAAGAAACCTGGGAGGGCATCAAAGTCAAAGAATCATGTTCAGTGTTATTACATGGCTAGATTGCCCTACATTGGTGCAACCAGTCTGCAAATAGTTTCATACTGTGGCATGGCATTTCTTAGTGGCATAAGGAGGTAAGCCTACATGAGGGTTCTTAAGTTGACATAATAGCGTACATTGGTGATGGCAGTCTCTCATTGTGGCATTGCATTTTGTACTGTCACAGCTAACAGGAGTATGTTTCTATCTGGTAATACTGGACTTGTATGGCACAGCCAGCAAGACATTTTTTTTAAATTTTGTGCACAAAGGCATTGTGGAAATTAATTGGAAAATGCTTCTGTGCATTGTTGGTGACTTGCAGTCATTGGAAGTTTTCATGTGTTACTATACAAAATCGATTGCAAACTGTGTGGCTTTTTACCCAATTATTTACAGAAAGTGTGCTGTAAAATGCACTATTTTTAGCCTATTATATAAAAAAGAATTTCAGGGAAGGAACCCACTCAAGTCCCCCTTTTGTTAGTTCATGCTCCCTCGCTACACTCAGTCACTCCACCATATTCGTGGGAAACATATACACCCGTCCAATAAAAAATTCTTACCAGCCATCACTGTCCCTAGTGTACCCGCTAGCTCAAGGAACAGGGTCAGGACCCTGAATTTTTCACAGTATCGAGAAAACTGTTGACATGAACTAATCAGATTAATATTGTATTAGTTTAGTACAATAACATGATCACTGAGGATATAATCAAAATATTTCATTGCAAAATCTAAAACGTAGATAACACTGACATTTACTTGCAGCTTTCCCATCCTTTTCTCTTACCTGCGCTCATTTTCTTTCTTCCAGCAGATTAAGGTCTGCATACCTTTGATAGGTTCATGGTACGCCACCCTGTGGGCAAGCATATGTGTTCTACTGTGCATACCACTGTTCTGGCAATTTGGCACAGTATAAACCATGATAACATAACATAGCACTAATGCCAAAACCTTGCATATTACAGTACATACCCATTCTGATGTCCACCCACCCGTAACATCCAGTTCATCCTTCCCTTCAGTGCTAGGATTCCCAAAGCTCTGTCATTGAGCGGATCCCCCATTTTTATAGTGGGGGGATGGAAGACAGGTGTAGATGGGATCAGCAAAATGCGTTTATGACACTCAACTTTTAACTTTCAAAATGTAACCCACCTCTTACCTGTCTCCAGCAGCCCCCACTTGCCTAAGATATGCCAATTCTAGAAGGGGCCAGTTATCTTTTAACAGAATGGACAACTGGTTTGGTCAGAGTGGGCCAGTTTCATAAGTTACTACACTAGGCTTAACCAATGTTACTAAGCAAATATGTTTTCAAACTTGTTAGTTGCAGCATATATTACCAAAAAGACCACCTTGGTTAATACACAAACAGTCTGTTCTGGATAGTGATGAATTGTAATGTGTGATTGTGGCCCACTTTTTCAATGGTTCCTGGACCAATGTTATGCCCCAGTCTGAACCTGCCTTGTTGCACCACGGTGGGAAGTGGACTTGGTATAAAAATGCAAAGGTTGGGATGGTATTCCCCAAAAACCTCTTGGTAAGAAACACAGGGATATGACTTTTAGCAGACAGAAAAGTAAAGGCAGACAGCAAAATGCTGGTGTACGATTTGTTTAGTTGATCTTAAGCTTTTTCCCTTCTCCCAGTACACCAGCAGACTTTTACATTTGTATATAAAAAGGGGTAATCACACAATACTATTTACATTATTAACCTACCTAAACAGCTGAATTACTAAAAGCAGTACAGAAAAGAGTCCTTTTAAAATATAAACAGTTCTTCCAAAAAATAAAAGTCCTTAAAAATATATGCAAACGTCTCTATACAGTGTGCTGTAACTATGTATAAAAAAACATTACTTGCGAGCCAGCCAGGCCAGCGCTGTCACAAGGTCCTTTCTGCTCTGGGTATTTCTCTTCCTCTGTGTTGTAATGGTTCTCTGGCAGGCTAGCAGCAGCAGCATGTGTGATGGGTCCCCAAATTTTCTTTTGGATGGGCAGCTTATGCCAGGTGCAGCCCAGCATTTATGATAGTCTGGGGGCAGGGGCCCAAACCAATGCTCCACCCAAGCTGCATCTGCCAGATGCAGCCCTGGGAGTCTCGGAGGCCCGTCTTGGCAGGGGGCAGGCCTTAAATCATTACACAGCGCTCCCCTCTCTACTGGAGAGCGCCACACCTGACAGAGGAGGGCGAGAGGGGGGCAATGACTGGGGGCGTTCCCCGCTCACAGAGCCATGTGGAGCCAGGCCACGGCAGTGACAGGAGTGCCAGGAGGCAGTGGTGGGTTCTGGCACACCCCTACCTGTCTGGGGAGAATCACTCTTTCAGCTCGGGCCCGCAGAGGTGAAAAAGAACTAGCAAAGGTGCAGGGAGGAGTGCTGCTCAACCCTCCTCAGTGGAGGTTCAGACCAACTGTCTTCAAGGCGCTCCGCTCATGCTGCAAACCTTTTCCTTTTTTAAAGAATCCCTGTGTGGCATCAAGTGCGGATGTCTTTTACTCTAATTTGTTGCATGCTTCTCCCCATTACAATATTCTCAACCTTGAGGATAGCCATGGCCTGAATTATAAATCTATCTAACTAGCAACTTGCTCTACACACCCACCACTCCCCACCCGACCTGAGACTCGGTGATCTGCTCCTCACTGTTTTCTCCCCTGATTGTTTGGAGATCCCTTTCACACCCTCCCCCTCCGAATACCCTAACAATAATAATAATAATAATATAAAAATAATTGAGCCATGATTTAGATCTACAGTCCACCTGCCACAGTACCCCTGAACTCGTAGACACCTGCACTAAAGAAGAAAGAATGGAAAACGTAGGATCAGGCAATGGGAAACTCACATTGGACCCCTGGTGAATCCTTAATTAGTTTCATGACAGTCCTGCTCTCCCTGGTTGCAGGATGAAGATCAGCCGGGGACTCATCTAGGGTTACTTCCTGAGCCAGCAATCAACCCTGTACCAAGTCAGGCTCCCTATATTCCAGTGGAGGAATGGGTAAGGGTTCCCTGCCACATCCAACTTAGCAGGAGCAATGGGATCAGGATTAGTCTCGAAAGAACATTCTCAGATTCGGGTTCACGTCCTCTTCTCTCACTGCCAGTGTCAGCTCAAACTCATCCTGGACTTGGAGCAGATGGTTCCATTGCAAGGTCTTGATGTTTCTTGACTGTCCTCATACCCACAGTCAGCAGACAGGCAGCACTACTAATTGATGCTCAATGTTGAATGGTTGAGACTCCCACTTGTTACTCAGCTTGTTCTGTCCACTCTTTCCCAGGCTGTGGATCAACACACAATCACCAGGTGGAAGACTTGCATCAATGTGCAAGATGCAAGGCAACTGAGGATCTGTGTAGCCCAGAATTGGTTTGAGGATTCGAGGAGCTCAAGTAGTGAGGATCCACTTCAGCTCCTTGAATGCCTCCTGGTATTAGTCGGTCCACCTATCATCAAAGGGCTCATGTGGATGGTGTAAATGGTCTGCAGAGTTGATGGTAGTCCTGCAGCTCCTCTAGTTAGGCAGGTATCCTTTGATGAGGTCCACAAGCGGTTGCACGATGTTGGCATATCCCACAACAAATCTCCAGTAGCAGTTAAAGAATTCAAGGAAACTCTGTAACTCCTTCAAGTTCTGAGGTCTTGACCAGGTGAGGAGGACTTCCGTCTTTGCGGGATCTACAGGAATGCTGTCTGCAGAGATGTTTCCGCTGTATTTGATGCTTGTCCAGCAAAACTGGCACTTGTTCACACTGACCTTTAGCCCTTGCTCCCTTAGGCAGTAATTCTGCCAAAAATGCCCCATTGAGTCCAATGGACTCTGAAAAAATGGAATCATACTCTGCCACCAACACGTGTAATCCACCGGTAAATCTGCCAGACCAAGTGGCGGTAACGGTAAGTCCAGTGGATTTACAGACAGAATACTGCCCAACTCGTAATGACCCCCATTGTCAGGTGAGATTTCGTTCAATTTCTGATTTGTCCATGTACTAAGCAGAGCTTGATGTAACATTACCATTACATGAGTTCATGTTAAGATAAAACACACTCAGGCCTATAAATACTTTCTTAAATGATTTCAACATCTTCACAAAACCTCTCTTACTTGAAGCATTATATATCTGTATGGCATTTAATGTCAAAGAGCCCACATACGAAATGTTTAATATCATAATACATCTTCATTAAGGAGACTTCAACATCATCACACACTATCCATGTGAGGACTTCAATATCATCACATATCAACCCTGTGGGGACCTCAACATCAGCACACACCACCCATTTGGCGACTTAAATATCATCACATATCAACCCTGTGGGGACATCACCATCAGCACACACCATCCATTTGAGGACTTAAATATCATCACATATCATCCCTGTGGGGACCTCACTATCAGAACACACCATCCATGTGAGGACTTCAATATCATCACATACCAACCCTGTGGGGCCTCACCATCAGCACACACCATCTATGTGAGGATTCAATATCGTCACATATCAACCCTGTGGGGACCTCAACATGCCTGCCTGCCCTTGATTGATCTGCTGGGTGTGCCTCCTTGGCAGCAGACAAACTCAAATTGTCATGGTTACCGGGCAGAGAGGTGCGAATGGTAGCCGGTCAAGTTCTACATGACAAAGGCTTTGAGCTTTGCGCATATCACGGCCCCATCACCCACCCTCAGCTTCTCCTGATTCTGCAAGCCAGAAAGCGCTGTGAATGAACTTCATGAAAAGGATGTAAAACGATTGCGATGTACGGCATGAGTTTAAAAACAATGATTTAATTAAAAGTCAAGTACAGTATTTAAAGTATTCAATGATAAGGTCCCCATAGAGATCGTGTGTGATTAGGAATATACTCGAGTCCCCACACAGACAGTGTTTAATGTGGTGCTATTAAGTGCTTGGGTTTTAGCAACTATAGAAATCTAGATAAAATGCTAAACATTTACAAATACAAAATAAGATCCCCACAGATATGGTAAGAGATTATGATAACACTTATGTCCCCACAGAGATGGTGTGTGATTACAATGATGATGAGGTCCCCATAGAGATGGTGTGTGATTATGACGATACTAAAGTCCCCACAGAGACAGTGTGTAATTATGATGCTGCTAAACGCTTGGGTATTAGTCGCTATATGAATCTAAACATAATACAAAAAATACAAATACAAAATATGGTTCCCACAGATATGGCAAGTGATTATGATAACACTAAAGTCCCCACAGAGACAGCGGGGGTCATTACAACCTGGGCGGTAGCCATGGAGCTATTAGCTCCATGGCTGCCTCCCATACCGTGTCCATGTCCAGTGTTGTTCAATGGGGACTTACCGGTGTAGTCCGACCCTGGCGGGACCGTTAAGTCCCCATTGAACAAACCATTCCTCATTCCCAATTGAGCCCCCATAGGGCTCAATGGGATTGGGGAGGGCGCTAATAATGGGCTCGCGACTTGCAATCCTGTTATTAGCGCCCTAGTCCCTTAGCGGGACCCGTAAGGGACGTGTGGTCAGACCACACGTTCCTTACGGTCCCCGCCAAGAGACCTCGGAATAGGGCGGTAAGCGATTACCGGCACCGGTCTCCTTACCGGTGCCCGGTATCCCTTACCGGCCAGGTCGTAATGACCCCCAGTGTGTAATTATGATGATGTTAAGCACTCATTCATTAGCCACTATAGAAATCTCGATAAAATACTAAACTTTTACAAAAACAGAATATGATCCCCACAGATATGGTAAGTGATTATGATAACACTAACGTCCCCACAGAGATTGTGTATGATTATGGCAACATTCAAGTCCCCACAGAGACAGTATGTAATTATGATGATGTTAAGCCCTTAGGCATTAGCCACTATAGAATAAATAAAATTATAAAAAATTACAAAATAAGGTTTCCGCAGATATGCCATGTAAGTCCCCACAGAGATGTTGTGTAAATTCTAAGATGTTGAGGACTCCACAGAGATGTTATGCGATAATGATAACACTAAAGTCCCCACAGAGAGGGTGTGTGATAAGAATCTTTTTAAAGTTCGCCCAGGGGCCACACATAGGTCAACAAATAACTGGAAAGGAAACATTTAGTATTCAACTCCTCAATGGTTGTCCTAATAAATCATTAGACCTTCCCCATCTAAAATGATGTACCCCTCCTTCTCCTACCACCTTAAACTACACACACATATTCTACCCCAAACATGGCAGCCTTGTGTCTATTAATGCAAAATTAACCTGATGCAGACTTGCTAAAGCACTCATCTCTATTTATTTGACTCAACCCCTAAGGCAGTGGAAAATCAAGTATCACAGTGCTGTCATTTAATGGATTGTAGGCTCTTCCGTCTGGATAAATTAGAAATCCAATTGCCAGTGTCACAAACTACACAGATCCATCCTGGCATTGGGGACTCAGACACTGCCTCTGGCCTTCACACATCAACAATGCTGGTTTTGCATATGATTCCCCCTCTAACCCACTAAGACCCCAACCCCACCAGTTTTCTAGAAAGAGTGCATGCAATAAAACCACGAAAATGCAAAAGGTTCACTATGGAAGACCAAGTTTCAATTCATGTATGGAGTGTGAAAATCATGTTGAAGTCCCTTAGAGATGGTATGTGATTATAAAGGCTTTAAGGTCCTCACAGAGATTGTGTGTGATGAGCAAGTGGATGAAGTTAATCTCTGTTCCAGTCTCACATTTGACCAGCAGGGTGAGTGCAAGTTACTGTTAAATCAGTTGCCTCCCTGTTCTTACTTTCACCAGGCTTGACCCCTTGAGGCCAGCATGATATACTCACTGGTGACTGTTTGCCTGTCAAAAGCAGGGGGTACAGAATGTCAGACAATGTAAGAACTCATATAAGGAATGAGGTCAACAAGATGCTTGATCTCAGGGTTATAGAGACCTCTACTAGCCCATGGTCTAGCCAGTTGTGCTTGTACCAAAGGCAGGATCCAAAGAGGTGAGATTCTGCGTGGACTGTAGAGCTCTAAATGCAGTCACAAAGACTGATGCCCATCCTTTGCCTAGGACAGATGAGCTGGTGGACAAACTTGGTGCAGCCAAGTACCTCAGCACATTTGACCAAACGTCAGGCTATTGGCAAATAGCCCTGACAGACCATGCCAAGGAGAAAACTGCATTCTCCACCCCAGCTGGCCTCTACCAATTCAAGGTAATGCCTTTTGGATTAAAGAATGCACCTGCTACATTTCAGAGGATGGTCAATCAAGTTCTGAATGGGATGGGGGACTTCTGCATGGCATACTTGGATGACATTGCAGTGTTCAGCCCTACATGGAAATAACACATTGATCACCTAGGCTATCTATTGCAGGCTCTGGAACAGGCCCATCTGACCACAAAGGCAAGTAAATGTTAAATTGGTCAGAGTACAGTGGTCTACCTTGGACATGAGGTAGGAGGAGGTGAAAAAAGGCCATTGCCTAGCAATGTACAAGCTGTACAAAACTGGGCCACCCCTACTACTCAAAAATAATTGAGAGCCTTCTTAGGTCTCACTGGGTATTACAGGAACTTCATTGAGAACTATGGGACCATAGCTTCACCCTTGAATGTCCTCTCCTCTCCCAAATTTCCTAAAAAGGTCAGGTGGAATGAGGAGTGCAATCAAGCATTTGAAGGTCTATAGAAAGCCCTTTGTCAGGCTCCAGTCCTAAGAGCTCCTGACTATCACCAACCCTTCATTGTACAAACTGATGCTTCTAATGTAGGTATACATGCAGTCCTTAGTCAACTGGATGAGAAAGGTAGGGAACACCCGATTTGTTTCATCAGCAGGAAGTTAAGGGATCCTGAGACAAGGTGGGCCACAATAGAACGTGAATGTTTTGCTATTGTGTGGTCACTGAAGAGGTTTAGGCCATACTTGTATGGTTCTACCTTCATTATTCAGACTGACCACCAACCCTTGAGATGGCTGATGCAAATAAAAGGGGAAAACCCAAAGTTACTCAGATGGTCAATCTGCCTACAAGGATTTGATTTTTCCATTGAGCACAGAGCTGGAAGTCACCACCAAAATGCTGATGGTCTCTCTAGGATGTTTATAACCGACTATAGGTATGAGATCCATCCAGGAGTGGATTAAATCCTCCTATGCCTTAGTCTGCGGTGGGGGGGGCAAGTGTTAGGGAGAATTCTCATTCTATGGCTAATTTCCCTTACCTAGTGAGTCCCTCAGCAGCTTTGCTGGATTTCTGGAGCTTTTCCCCCCACTCTTACCTGTGTTTTGCCATGTGTATTTCATCTGTTTTTGTGATTGTGGACTCTGGAGTACACGACTTCAGTAGCCCCACGCTTTTGTGTGTTACACAGCACCTTCAGTGCAGTGACACAGGGTTGTCTTTTAGACTTCCCACCGACTCCATTTCTGGGGCTGACTCCTGTCCCCCAGAAAAGGGTGAAGTTGCCATTAATTTTACATAGTCATTTAACCACAGATCCAGTACACCCCATTTTACATGGAGAATTGGAAAGGGTTAAATCTTAGCCCTTTTTTCTGTACCTCTTGGAGCATTGTTTCGCTCCCTTAACATTAAGACTTGGCTGGTGGCAGTGGTATCTACCCTAATTTTCCTACCGCGATTATATTACATAACGTGGTACTGTTTTAGTCTATTTTAGTAGCCTCGAACTTTAAACCCGCTAGCCCAAATACTTTTTATTTCGGCTCCGTTTGGGTTTAATCGCCATTTCTTTTTGTTAACATCCTTTTTGGGTCTTTCTTTGCGCAGCAAACCAGGTTTGCCTCCTTTGTTCGCCGACCTCTGGCGGGCTTCTAACCAGAAGCCCTCCTTTGGCGTCTGAGTGTCTAGGTGGGCTGAATGTAAGGGCGGGGTGTAGTCACCCCCTACACAGGGTCTCCTTGGAGACCCAAGTCGCACTTTGTGTTGATTGGCTCAGGTGGTTATCCGGGCTGGACAACCCCCCTGCTGAGTGATTGACAGCCTGGCTGTGTGAATGGGGGATTTTGGCATAAAAGGCGGGACTCTTGAGCTAGAAGGCAGAGTCGCCTCTGGAACTACAAGGAACCAAAGAGAAGTGGAGAAAAAGACAGCTGCTGCAACCCCGAGTCCCGGTGAAGCCCTGCTGCAGTCCTGAGCTATCTACCCCTTCAACGACTAAGAGAAGATCCAGTCCATAGTCTTCTTCCCTTGAGCCTGGTAGGATCAACCAGCTCGTCTTTTCTTCAGTCAGAGAATCCTCTCCTGGGTCGAAATCACTGCTGTGCTGTAGTGGTCCGGATAGCCATCAGAAGAGCCCTCTCCTGATTTAAAGGAGCGCACCTTTTATTCATTGTCTTTTTCGTTGATGCTGGTCTCATCCCTGGGTAGTGCAGATCACTCCAGACGTCCTCCTTCTTGTCCCCACAACTGAAGCTGCAGGAACCGTGAGTCTGCAGGAACTACCAGGAACAACTGCCGTGGCACCAGCTTTTCTCCAACGGAATAAGGTACTGTGTACATTTGGTCATTCTCTCTGTCTGACCGCCGGAATCTGGGTGAACCCTTTTCCTCCATGAAGATTTGTTATTTCTTCCCTCCCTCTTATAACTTTTCCTTTCATTTGACAATCTTTACGAACTCTTGGCATCTCGAATCTCGAACTGTTGAACGTGTGATCCTCGGCAACTGAGCCTCTGCTCCATTGACACTAGCGCAGGCCTATTGACTTTAATCTGTATCTTTGAATAAGTCCTCGAGTCTACTTGCCTTGAAAAAGTATTGCCCATGATTTTTATTCACTTTTCCCTTGTTTGAAATTCTTAAGTACAAAGCGTGTTTTAACTTCGTGAGCATTCCTATCCGCGGGTACGCGTTAGTATCGCAACACCGGTCTTTCAAATCCTAATGTACTTACCTCCAATTTGCTGGAACAAGTGGGATTGGTTGTGTAGTGTATTGTACGTGTGGTTTTGAATTTATAGAAGTGGTGTGTTTTATAACAGATGGTTTAAAAATAAATGTACTTATATTTGTTTACCTGAAACCTTGAGTCAGTGTTTGCTTGAGTCACAGTAATTGTGGTCCTTTGTGTAATCTCTACTACTGCACATTTACTCTTGAGATAGGTATGGCTGCTCCGCTACTGCTACCATTTTAACAGTGTAGTACAGGTTTGTACCAAAGGTGAACTTGCATTACCACTTGTAGTCTTAATTGTGTGTAGTTGTCCCTAAGGGCACTGCGCAGGATTCTGCCTAACAATGAACTTCTTTGAACTTGGGGAAGGGAACCCCTGTGTTTGATTGTTTGATGAAGGGGAGCTGATTACAAGCCAAAGTGCTAGTAGGAGCTCTGAACTTTACATTGAACACTATTCCTGTTTGATGCTGATATCCCTACATGTTGTATGCAGTTATTTGTGAAGCCAAGTATAGGTTTTGGACACAGACAGAAGTTTTACTTTGGACTTCCTGTAGACTATCCTTAGTTTTCTTTAGGTAGGGAAATCCCACCTCAGCATAAGGCAAGTTAGGCATCATTCCACCCTGCATTTAAAGTTAAATAAAACTTTGTTGAGAACATTTGAACCTGTTGTCTGTCTGACTCATGTTGCTTTCACAAATGGTGTCAGGGGTGGGAGACTCTGAATTGGTAAACATTGTGGAGCCCTTATGTTGCTGTAGTCCAAAAGCTCTCAGGGAAAAAAATGATTGTGAGAGTTCAGGCTCAGGCTAAAGTGTCAATAATCAAGAAGATAATTGCCACACATTTGCAGGTCCCGATTAAGTGTCAAGACTTTGTATAGCTCACAGACCCTTTGTGACATTCTTCCCTTGGCCACCTATTATTTGAAACATTGGGATCAAATTCTTTTAAACATCAGAAAACCACAAGTGTTTTCTCGACCCGGGGCATTAGGTTCTTTTAACCATGGAAAGGGACTCTCCCCTGCCATTCCACCTCATCCTTCTACAGAATTAGTCCAAGGGAAAGAGGGAAAAGGTAATATGAGTTCAATCAGCCCAACCAAAATGGATTCAGGCCCTGAAACCAAAAGGGACTCTGAATATTTGTCTATGTCCGATTCTGAAGAAAGTTCAAGTGAAACCATATAACCTCTAGACAGCATGTCATCCATAGATGAGGTGTTAGCTCAGCTGGCTGTGCATCAAATACAAGTGAAAGACAAATTTCAAATTGGATTGGAACGTCTGACTGCCGCTGAAGAAAAAAAGAAGGGGATGATTTAGTACATTTTTCCTTGAACTTTGAAAGGTCAGCAACCCAGTTCCGATGGGGGGATGAGTTAAAACTATGCTATCTAGGACCTTTATTAAAAGGAGAATTGCAAATGTCTTACCAGTTACTAAACCTCCCAGGAACAGCCACCTTTGCTGAAATCAAAGAAGGTCTCTTACAAAGAGTGGGACAAACCAATCATTTCTATTGTCAGAAGTTAAGAAGTATTAAACTAAACTCCGGGGAAATACCAGTGGAATTGGGAGAGCGAGTTAAGAATACGATGTCCTTAGGGGTAGGAAAGAAAAGCTTACGGAAGTATTGGAAGCCGTAATCATAGAACAATTTATCAACTCCTTACCTCCCTCCTACGGGCCACCTTACAACTGAACAAGCCCACACTCTCTTTAGCTATTGAAACCGCCCAAAATGTCACTGATGCCAACAAACAAATTAATTTACTATACTCATTAGAAGGGTGGAAAGAAAATAGAGGACCTCCCCACCCCAACTTTCCACAAAGAGAAAAAGCGAAATCCCAAAGCCAAAGAGGAAGTGAGGAGAGAATACAGTAGATCAATACAACTCATGAGCCCAATCTGTTTTACCTGCAATGAGCCAGGATATCTAGCTCGGAATTGTTCCCAAAATAAAAGGGAGGAACCCATGGAGATTGCATGTATGGTAGGAGAAGAATGGGAGGATCCATGTTTTTATGGAAACATTGAAACCCAGAGCAATTTCTTTTGTGAGACATCATCTAAGTTCAGTCACACATCAGTTCTTGTGAGTGGGATCCTGGTACAGGCCTTAGTAGATTCTGGAAGTAAACAGGTGGCTGTGTGAGCTAATCTAGTAACACCTGAGCAATTAAATGGTGCTCCTTTGATGAGAATTACTTGTGTCAATCGAGATCAAGAGATATACCCCAAAGTTGCTATACCCATACATGTGCAAGGCAAAACTACAATTTTTCCTTCAGCTGTCTTTTTGGATCTACCAGAAGAAACGATCATTGGGACTGACTTTCCCAGATTTCCATCCTTACTACATGAAGTCAGCCCAAGCCGTTCACAGTTTTTACCTTGCAAAAAATTGGCATGAAGAACCCTTTATAGCCACCACTTCTGTCTGGGATTGGTCCTCAATCCAGAGAGATTCCCAGCAAACCCCCACCCTGAGAAAATAAACTATTACCATATTTCCGTTATGCGAGAGGCCCTATTCTTAAGGGAAGGGTATGTGAGGCACCTGAAGGCATCCTCACTTATTTTCCCCAGGGATACTCTTCTCAGGCGGCGAGGGAAAGGCCATGGTTTTGGATCCTGACCCTGGGGTTGGAAATGTGAGAGAGGATCACCTGAGTTGAGGAGATTTGGGGAGAGGATATCCTTAAGTGAGACATGGTATCCCCCATTTCCCAACATGAACCCTCCATCCCCCAAGCCTTCATGGCCTTTTGTCAACCCTTTTCTTGGGATCCCCTAAAATATGACCTAAATGGCATCAATACGGTACTTGAACAAAGAAGAGGATAACTAGAATAACATATCTTCATTTTGAGAAACAAAAAGCAACGATCAACCCCAGCCAAGTACTGGGACGAGGAGGAGAACAACAGGTGTAAAGCAAAACTACCGCTTTGTTGGTGAGAGGTCTAGTTCATTTTGTAATACAAATGGAGGTGGGAGCTTTAAAAACGGGAAACCTGAAACAAATGGAAGCCAAGGCAGAGGGAGAGGCAGAAGCCAATGAAGCTATGGGAGCACAGCCAGCTGTGTGCGGAGTCATCTCTCTGGTGTGGCAGCATAGCAGGAGGAGTGCTTGAGACCCGTGATGCAGTGCAGAGCATATACAGCGGGAAGCAAAGGCATACGTAGCGGGAGGCCAATGTCAAGCTGTGAGAAGGGGGCCTGGCAGACCGAGTGAAACAGTTGTGAGTATCCTGCTTCGCAAGAAATTTTTGCTGGGTATGCCCGAGCCACAAGAAGACCGCTGGACATGCACTTTTTGCCTCTGCTTTCCCCTCCCATCGCCAGAGGAAGCAAACCCCCAGCTTATCCTTCATTCCACATACTGGTAATCAGGGCCTCCCAACCTAAATTGTCGAGGGGGATGCAAGAAGTTTCAGGTTACTGTTGCTTTCCACAACTACTAGATCTTTTGACATACTTGGACATGATGACACACTCTCCTTGTTAACAGGGGGACATATGCCAATACAGATCTTAATTTGTTGGCCCTCCGACCCTCGTAATAGAACACTGCCAGCACTTGTGTCCAGTACAAGGGTCTGATCTGCAGATAGAGCAAAGGACAACTGTTTTTTAAACTGTAGAGTCACTATGCAGTCTGAACCTGCCCCTGATGCTGGGAACATTTCATCTATCCATTTTGTTTCCCTCGAGATGCACGCTGTGTTTTTTCCATCCAGTCACTCAGGTCCCACCATGGAACACTGAAGACCATGCGCTCTCCACACATTCTAAGGATGAATGCCGGATGAATGCCGATGGCTCAAAGGACATCGTCCAGCAGTCACTATCAGCAAAACAAAGTGATGTGTTTTGGGGCTACTCAATTGAATGCACTACCTGGACATATGCATGGGGCAAGCTCAAAAGTGAGCTCAAGGCAAGGGGGAAAAGGGGCAAAATACAACAAGCAACAACTAGCTGCAAATGTATCAGTATTAGCCAACTTCCAATACAATCCCTTTGCTAACTGCTACAATGTTGTACTAGCCAATTAAGTGGTGGCAAACAGATGGGAGTTACTGCAGACCTGCTGCCTGTCTCACTAGCTGTCTCACTAACATCTCAGTGGCCAAACTGATCTTCAGTCTACAGTGAGTCTCACCTGCTCCAGTAGTGGGCAATCACGGCGCTCACCAAGAAGTTGACCCGCTAGGTAATGTTTCTTCACAGGGGCAGTGTAATCGGTGCCACACACTCGCTCGACACCTGCCGCTCGCCTCCTTCCCAGCCGGCCCACCCTCACTGGGCACTAGTCTCAGGCAATGACCAAAGTAGCTGTCTGGGCCGCCTTCATGCTCACAGCTCGCTGTGACTAGGCTAGAGAAAAGCACCCTGTGGTGTCCTCTCCTTCCCCCAGAAGCTCACTGTCTCCCGAGCCCTGGTTCTCTCGAAGCTGGACTACTGTAACAGCCTCTATCTTAACCTGCCTACCTCCACTCTCCGCCCTCTGCAACTCATCCAGAACAGAACTGCGAGACTTGTCCTTGGCCTCAAGCCCAGGGACCGTATCTCTCCAGGACTGAAATCTCTACACTGGCTCCCAGTGGCTGCGAGGATAAAGTTCAAAACCCTCTGCATTGTCCACAAGGCCTTCTGGGGCCTGGGTCCTAAATACCTTCAACTCTCTCTTCCCAAATATCTTCCTTCCCGAGCCCTTCGCTCATCCGCCTCCTATTCCCTCAGGGTTAGCCGCTTCTCGAAGCATCGAGCTGGGGGTAGATCTCTCTCTGCGGCAGGGGCCTCCCTCTGGAACAGCCTTCCTGCCTCCCTGAAACTTGAGGAGAACCATCTCCGGTTCCGGAAGCACCTCAAAACCTTCCTCTTTGCTTCTGCTTTCTCTCTCCCTCTCCCCTGCTGAACAGCTAATAAATTCTTCACTGAAACTGCACTGATCCTGCAACTGGACCACTCTAAACGGCCTCGTTCCTGGGCCCAGCCACTCTCCACTTGCACTGATGCCCTGGAACCCCTTTGCACTGCGGGACTGTCTCTGTATCCCTACAGCCCCCCCCCCTTCCCCAGCACTTGCTCTGCACTTACCTCGCACTTGCCACCAGCTGGCCCTATTTATTTATTTATTACTTTACGCCACTTACCTTGTACTGCACTTCCCCCCCCTCCCCTTCCCCTTGCACTTTTCCCCCTCCCCCACCCCTGCACTTGCGCGATCTGAATGACACCTGGCCTAGTAGGATCGTTGTCCGTCTCCCCTTGTCCCTCCCCTCCCTGCCTCGTCGCGCCTTGAAACACATGTGTATAGGCGCGTTACAAATACCATATCATATCATATCAAGTCGCACTGTGCAAAGTTCAATGGGGGAGAGCAAAGAATGGCTGCTTTCAACATCACTGGGCAATAGCAGTAGCGATTAGGCTTTGGAATGTATCCTTCTCCATAGCTATCATAGTGCAGGTGTCTATTACTCCCATGATCTGTCGCCATTGACTACGATGGCTAGGGCTGGCTGGAGTTGAAGTTCAAATCATCTACATAACGAAAGGTTGCAGACCACTGTCTTAGTAGGTTGTTCACTATGTAGTAAGTACATAGGAGCTGCCACATTGTCTGTTCCAGAGGCATTTTCCTGTGCGGGTGTTACTTTGCGCGGAGCTGCAGACTAATGTTTCATTGTTCAATATGGCAGGTTGCTTGCCAACATGCACGGGCAGCAGTGTTGGTTTATCTTCTTCCTTATGCTTCTGTGCCATAACCAATGCAACCGAGGGGCTTCGGAAAAGTGAATTGTTGCATGCTATCGCACTGCTGAGATCTGGAACCAGAATAAGTGTTTATGCTCCCACTTTGTATAGAGACCGCTGTATGCTGGATAGTGCCACAAGAGTGGGAGAGTACTGGCTTTTCCCTGACCTGAAGCTGTCCCCAGGATCACTCAGCCTGCCCAGCAATACCCGGGGATCAGAGAGGAAGTGGTCCACAGAGTAGGTCCCAACTGTCCCAAGATTGGTAGAATGATGCAGAGAGCATAGGAATATGCAAACCTGCAATACAAAAGTAACATTACAGTGTCATACATTTCATATGCTTATCTTTGGTTCTGGAAAAGACTGATCTGTTCATTGCAGCAGCGACAGATAAGAAGAGGTCATGTTGTGAGGAGGAGGGTATTTATGTTGTTTAGTTTTCTTCAATGCTACATTTTGGAAAGGGTAATACTAGGAGACTGTGATGAGATGGATGAGTGGATAATAATTCACACAGGCAAGAAATACTTGGCAACTTTCGGTAACTCTAAAACTATTTTTGTACTTCAGGTATAGGTCAATGCTGAGTACTAAGAGTAGTAAGACAAATGCCCACAGACTACAGGCAGGGGCATTCTAGGTATTATTAGAAGGCAGCTGTCCATAACTTTTGCATGACTGTCCTGTTAACTGAGGCCGGCACGCTTGGTGCTTCTGAGTGGATTTGGGTGGATAAGGGATACAGGTTTGTGTATGTGTGCATGGGCTGCCTCCCTGTGCATGACTATAAATATGTCAGAATGAGCGTGTATGTATTTGCTTTGGCCTATGTGCATTTGTAAGAGCTTTTAGGTTTCCCCATTTAAGCTTTAAGTGGGTGCTCCAGTCCTGGTTTTTCCTTTGCATCCTGAGACTTGTAGTCCTAATTTTAAAATAGGAAAAGTACTTTTTCCAGAATCCAAAGACTGAAACAAGGAATTGATCACCTACCCTGCATGGATTAGGGACATTTGAGATTGCCGCCTTTGTGCGGCTGTGTCTTGCTATACGTTTTTGCCTCTCTGTTTTCTTGTCTCTACCTCTCTTTGCACCTACCTAACCTATTGCAATTTCAAGGCAGTTGAAAGTCAGTGTTTTTAGTGGAACATAGCCTATCCAAGTGTATGGAATGGTACACAGATTTTGATAAACTCGAATTGAGTACAGGGCGAGTGACACCCACCAAATCTAGGTGCTTTGAGTGGTATGTTTGCCTGAGGATCTCTTTATGTGTGTCTGTGTGTGATAATAACAGTGTGTGTTTACTGCTTTTCATTTGTCCATCTGTTATGTTATGTTATGTTACTTTGTATTTATATAGCGCCTCATGTATCATTGGTATGATCTCAAAGCACTGTTAGGTTGAACGCCCTCGGGAACCGAAGTTCGAGTCAGTAGAGAGAGAGAGAGAGAGTCATAAGGTGCGTGGGTGCACCGGATATGTGTGCAGCTGGAGAGGTATTTGCGTGATAGCTGCTTATTAGCTGTAGGTGTGATGGTTTGGGAGGTCAGGAATATGTGTTCATTCTGGTGGGTTGATACCCAGAGTGATTTCTGGCTGTGTTAGGCCTGAGGAGACGCTTAGGCCGGTGGTGTGTGCTCAGCTGGGTGAGTTTGTTAGGATGATGGGCAGTATGTGGCGGGTGTTAGTATGAGAACAGCTATACTGAATGTGTCATAGTATAACTGTATTCTAGTTGAGTGGTGGTGTATAGGAGAGAGTAAGCGTGGTGGTGTGATATGGTGGGTTTCGGTGAGGCTGTGTCCCATGTGTTTTACTCACTTCATCAGTTCCATTTGCTGCATCCGTTCTATCCATGCCATCTGTTTCATCCACGCCATCCGTTCTATCCATTCCATCGGTTTCATCCACTCCATCGGTTTCATCCACTCCATCGGTTTCATCCACTCCATTGGTTCCATCCACTCTGTCGGTTCCATCCACTCCATCGGTTCTATCCACTTCATCGGTTCCAAGTACTCTATCCATTCCAAGCACTCCCTCTGTTCCATGCACTCCCTTCCTCCTATCCATTCCATGCACTTCTTCTGATTCCATGTACTTCATCCATACCATGCACTCCAACTGTTCTAAGCAGTCCAACCGGTCCAACCATTCCTTCCTCGGTTCCGTGCACTCACTCCATTCCATGCACTCTTTTCGTTCTATCCGTTCCATGCACTCCATGTGTTTTATACTTCATCCATACCCTGCACTTCAACCGTTCATGCACTCCAACCGATCCATCCATTCCATCTGTTCCATCCACTCTATTCTTTCCATCCATTCCATCCATCCCATCCACTCTATTCGTTCCATCCATTTCATCCGTCCCATCCACTCTGTCAGTTCAGTCCACTCTATCCGTTGCATCCACTCTATCCGTTCCATCATTCCATTGGTTCTATCTACTTTATTAGTTGCATGCATTCTATCTGTTCCATGCACTCCCTGTTTCATGCACTGCCTATGTTCCCGGCACTCGCTCCGTTCTCTGCACTCATCCTTTCTATCCGTTCCATGCACTCCATCCGTTATATGTACTTCATCCGTACCATGCACTCGAACCGTTCCATTCACTCCATCCGTTCCATCCACTCCATCCGTTGCAAGGAAGCCCTGCTGTGATTTTTTCTGCTGGTGTCCAATAGATAATGCTGTGAATTTGCTCCCAGATGTCCAATTCCATGACTCCCATTTTATCACATTGGGACCTTGTAGCATACAGACGTATTCTTATGGACAACGTTTAGTTGTACACTATGGAATCCCCCAAACTGGAACACATCTCTGTAACAACTTTCTACCTTTATAATCACTACTGCCATGCCTTGTACTCGTGTGTGAACTGAAGGGGCAGCCCATAACGGCAGAACCTGAGGCTGAAATGAGCAGTGTATCACATTGGTGGTAACCGCCTAGCAAAGTTAAAACATACTATAAATTCGGTATGTGATTAGTTGTATTTGAATAGGTGGTGTTGTCAGAGATACACCATTAATTCAAAGTCATGATGTATTCTAAAACCCCTAGGGGTTAAACAAAACCAGTGAATTGTTTTGTGAAGGTATAGTCTATATAATTGGGAAAGACAATTCTTATCTTTAGTGGTGCAATTTTTAATCCACACGGTTTCCTATGTCAAGACATCTGCATATTAATTACGGTGTCTCAAAAGGAAGAACTGAGAGTAACACATAAGGAAAAAGAAAACTGTAAACAATAGTTGAGCATAAGTCTCAGATCTGTGCCACAGTTGGAGAAATCAAAATACAATGTACAATGTACAGGTAGAAGAGCAAAAGTGATTCAATTCTAGTACTCAGATCCGAATCAATGTCTGCTACACATCTCTTGGGTGTACAAGCTTTTTGCATACATTAACAGAGGCATTGAAGGTTAGAAATTCATTTCCATCAAATTTTAGAAGGGTGTCCCATATGAAGCTGTAACAAGAGTGGAGTAGAGCAGACTGGTGAATGTTAGTAAATAGTGTGTCTTGTACTCGTCCCGGTGTTGCACACTGACAGCCAGGATCAGTCGCTGCGTACTTTCATTGCCAGAAAACATGGCGCCTCAGGGCATCCATTATCAAAATACCTTAACCCAAGAGCACAACTTGCAAAACATTGCCATACAAATTGCCCACCAGGCCAGCCACAATCTTAGCATCTATGCTACCATAATATTCTCAAAGTAACTTGCACCCAGCAATTAAAAAAACCACAAACAAAACCCTAAACAATGTACATATCAGTCCAGGCCTACAATTCCTAGCACCAGAGGCACACAACGGTCTGCTTAGGACACATGCGTATGTGTATAGTGTACACGGAAATTAGCTTGCACGCTTCTCTGGGAGATTGCCTGCAACCAGTGCCACACAGCCCTACAGACAAGGAGTGTACCAGTCGGGTTTACTCCCCTAAAATTGGAAATACGCCCAAAAATACCATCTTGCTCCCAACAACAAGATTGAAAACACATACAAGAGTCCACTGCTCTAATTCACCCAAAAAGCTCCATGGATAAGATTGGAACAGTTGTACACTTGGGACCACATCTACGCATAAATCAGGTCAAAAACAGAGTTAAAATATGTTTACACTTCAATAAAATACCCCCATTGGGAATAAGACGCACTTTTATGCTCACAAAAAAACAAAAAAAACAAGCCGAACTTAACCCAGCTACAATTTTCAGATCCACCAGAAGACCACACAACTAGCAGCTATCCAATCCTCCCTCATGCCCAACATGCAACAAAAAGTGCATCCACACTGTAGGTGATCAGAATCCACCAAAACCGATGTAACTTGAGGGCTGCCTCTCCAGACTAAACCCATGCAGTTATCCACTGAATAAAAGGCACGTTGTCAACAAACAGCCCAAAACGACCACTAACCTGTTTGGGCAACAGCATTTGTTAGTACCAATTATCAGCCGTGAATCAAGTAGCAGCATCAAATAAGCTGAACATAGAATGTTGCAAGCTACTAGCACATCAGTCATTTGCCATCCTCAATTCAGCATATGCACACATTCATTACTGGCCAAGAGACCATCATTAACTCGCTAATGGCGAGCGCATGGCAGCTTTCGATACATGAACATTGACAATCAACAGTCTGCTATCTCCCGAGAGCATAAAATAACAGATTCTCAAATATGTAAGTTCAACATCCAAAAGTATTGGGTTTGCGAATAGAGACATGTAAAAGAGTGCCAGATAACGTGCACATAATTTAATAACAGAATGGTCAAGTAAAAGTTGCATCATGAGCACATGCATTGAAAACCAGCTATTCCGATTTACAAGCTCATTTGGGTCAGAAATGCGTTAAGCCACTGCTCGAGATGCAGATCGAGGCAGATTCACAATTAGCGTATAAACTACCTAGCTTAAAAGTAAAGTAAACCACTATTTGGCCATGCTGTCTACAGCACAGAGCAATGAATGCAGCTAAATTCATTGAGCACAAAATAGCTCAAAAGCTGCTGGGTGGAAATTAATAGGCTGGTCATGAAACCAAGAACTCGCTTCAAGAGCAAAACGGCGCACAGAGAAAGGCAAACTAAGGCACCCTTACGACGCACCAAAGAGATAAAGATGCAAAGTAGTGATTTTTATACTTTAGGTAGGGTGACCAGACAGCCCCGGGAAATCACCCTCCATCCTGGGGTCCCGGGAGTTGTATGGTTGGGCGGCTATGGTAATTAAAAGTGTATTCTTTTTTTCACAACACCTTCAGAATGTTGGCGCTGGAGGATTGGCTCAAACCCACAACCTTTCAGATGCAAGTCACAACACTTACCGACAGTGCCACAGAGACAGACTTGGAAAAGGTTGTACAGCAAGCCATGTAATATCAGTTATAGCAAATGCTTGTTTTGCATTAACATGCCAAGATTCACAGACAAAACTGCACAAATGAGATAATTTACAGTTTATAAAAAGAAGTGCTGGAAATATGATTGGGTGGTGGTTGTGGGGGCATGTTGGGGAGGGGCGGTAATTGGTGGGCTGCGATGAGGTAGTCCCTCTTTTATGTTGTTGGTCGTCCCGTTTTTTCATTTTGGAAATCTGGTCACCCTAACTTTAGGTGCTCGCATGTGTGCATCATGAATTGAAACCTGTGGCGTGTCCTCATGCAGCTATCGGTACGATAATAAAAGTTCATTCTGATAATAGGAGTGGTAAAATAAAAAAAGAGAAGACTTACATTGGTAATATTAAGGGATGCTAAAGGAGGTGGTGTTTCTGTGCGGTCGGTGAGTACTTATATATCTGAGACATAGGGCCTCATTAAAAGAAGTGCGGAATGGGTTTAACGGCGCCAGTAATGGTGCCGGTGCCGTTAAACCCACTCCGCACTATTACGAGGTCCCCTCGTGGGACACGCCCTGGACGTCTGGTTTTTCCAGACGTCCATAGCGGGTCCCGCGAGGGACCAGGGAGCTAACAATGGGCCTGTTCGTAATGGGCCTGTTGTTAGCTCCCTCCCCATTCCCATTGATCCCTATGAGGGCTCGAATGGGAATGGGGAAGGACCGGGCGCGGGTTCCCTGAAAGAGGAAATACCGGGCCCTTCATACTCGGAATGGCCCGGTATTTCCCCATTCAGGGAACCCGGACCCGATTTTGGATTCAGCCATGCCCTCATTAAGGGCATGGCTACCTCCAAAGTCGTAATGAGGCCCATACTGTAGATTGAGAAGCAAGATTTCTGCATGATTGGCTTTGCCACTGGAGGAAAGACATTTAAGCGCCAGCATCTTGTAATGTTGTATTAAATCCTTAACTTTATTTCTTGTAATCATGACTGATTATGAGAAATAAAATGACCCAGTGTATTTAAAATGCACCATTTTACATATATTTTCCTAAAAATATGTTGGAACATAGCAACTACACAAAAATCTGCCAAACTATCTTTAAACCCATCGAGCTGTGACCAACATTACTTATCAAGTTCGCTTTAAAATGTGAAGCCGGGTTAGGGCATAAAGTGCTATAAAATTAAGCATTTAGGACAACAGAATGAAAGTGGTGATAAAGAGCAAGGTTTTTTAATTAAGCCAGTACAGTGTAAACCATATAACAGTCGTAGTATTACTGTTAAATGGGTTCTGGCAAAACGCATTATGCCCTAAACATGACTCTCAGAAAAGCACCCATTTTAAATGTAATAAAAAAGTACATGTTTATTAAGAAAATGTAGCATTTTGCTCTGACACGGAAAATGTTTTTGAAAAGCCAGTCTGAAACCACTCTGGAATTCCCAGCCCTCTCCCGCTCATTGCTTCCTCTCCCCTCCTCCACATTAGTGTTTGGTCTAAGCTCAAGGGAGGTGTGAAATACCCCAAGGCAGGGCCCCTTCTACATGACAATAGCCTTGAAGCTGAAGCCGTTGTTGAAATGCGATCCCCAGTCCGAGCCCAACCCAACCCAATGTTCATTGAGAGACAAATACTTTAAAAGAATCCTTGCATTTAGGGTGATACAGTTTGTCAGGAGTATAGTGGTTAGTTTAACATAGAAGTATTTAAAGTGCACAGTTCTTTAGAGTAATTAAAACATGTTATGGTTTCTTATTTAAAACATATTGTGCCTAGTTTAACATGAATGCACGGAAAATGCTAAGTTTTAAAAAGGTAATCTTTCATGACGCCACACGTTTATCTATTTTGAATATTGGCCAGAGTCTGCACTCTTCACAACACAAGAATCCAGCCTGCCTCATCACTGACAAGTCTTTTTCCAAGCCCGCAGATACGCAGAGTGAAGCCAGTGGCTCTGATCTAATCTGCTTCGCCGTCATTCGCGCGTTTACAGGTCGTATTTGCTGAGCCTATTTTTTCCCGCGTTTGAGCGATTTCTTTGCTCATCCTATTTTCTTTCTTCTGGCCTGAAAGGGACACCGCATGAATTAAGTGGCCATGACTATTATTTGGGTGGGGGCCCCCACTGTTATAAGCAGGCTTTCTACCTGCTGGACACACTATTGTTTTCCAAATGGGCATCTTACACTCAGTAAAAAACATAATTTCCAAACTCAATCATGCTGCTTAAACTTGCAATCGCTAGTTCTCTTTGAAATGTGTTTCTTTTTTTATCTGACCACCAAACAAATACCCTGTAATTGTTGTGCCTCTTCCTTTGTGTTTTTTTATAACAGGTTATATTTATAAAGATGTTAAATGGTTGTCAAACTGCTTAATCACAAATAAATGTTTCTGTTCTGCTGACAGCAGTTGTTAGGAAATTAAACACTGGGATCATGGGTGCCAGCTTTGGATTTTCACTACAGGTGCAGAAATACCCCCACCTGTGCCCTGCATAAATATATATATAAAAACCAAAGCTGGCACCCATGATCCCAGTGTTTAATTATATATATATATATATATATATATATATATATATATATATATATATATATATATATATATATATATATATATATATATATATATATATATATTATAAGCAAGCAACCAGCTCAACCCATCCCAGGGCCAAACACATTTTGGCTCATGCCCCCCCCCCGGTCATGCCCCATGTCTCTCTCCTGTTACCCCCCACCCCCGCTCATGCCCTGTGTCTCTCTCCTGTTACCCCCACCACCCTCTCATGCATCGTGTCTCTCTCTTGTTATCCCCCACTCCCCGCTCATGCCCCGTGTCTCCCTGCTGTTGCCCCCACCCACGCTCATGCCCCGTGTCTCTCTCCTGTTGCCCCCCACCCCCGCTCATGCCCCGTGTCTCTCTCCTGTTGCCCCCCTCCCCCGCTCATGCCCCGTGTCTCTCTCCTGTTAACCCCCACCCCCGCTAATGCCCCGTGTCTCCCTCGTGTTCCCCCCACTCCCCGCTCATGCCCCATGTCTCCCTGCTGTTGCCCCCCACCCTCCGCTCATGTCCCGTGTCTCCCTGCTGTTTCCCCCCACCTCCTCTCATGCCCCGTGTCTCTCTCCTGTTACCCCCCACCCCCGGTCATGCCCCGTGCCTCTCTGCTGTTGCCCCCCACCCTCCGCTCATGCCCCGTGTCTCTCTCCTGTTACCCCCAGCCCTCTCTCATGCCCCGTGTCTCCCTCGTGTTCCCCCAACCCCCCGCTCATGCCCCAGGTCTCCCTGCTGTTGCCCCCCACCCCCCGCTCATGCCCCGTTTCTCTCTCATGTTGCCCCCAACCCCCGCTCATGCCCCGTGTCTCTCTCCTGTTACCCCCACCCCCCTCTCATGCCCCGTGTCTCTCTCCTGTTGCCCCCCACCCCGGTCATGCCCTGTGTCTCCCTGCTGTTGCCCCCACCCCCTGCTCATGCCCCGAGTCTCTCTCCTGTTACCCTCACCCCCGCTCATGCCCCGTGTCTCCCTCATGTTACCCCACCCCCCGCTCATGCCCCGTGTCTCTCTCCTGTTACCCCCCACCCCCCTCTCATGCCCCGTGTCTCTCTCCTGTTATCCCCCACCCCCCGCTCATGCCCCGTGTCTCCCTGCTGTTGCCCCCACCCCCTGCTCATGCCCCATGTCTCTCTCCTGTTACCCCCCACCCCCCTCTCATGCCCCGTGTCTCTCTCCTGTTATCCCCCACCCCCCGCTCATGCCCCGTGTCTCCCTGCTGTTGCCCCCGACCCCCCGCTCATGCCCCGTGTCTCTCTCCTGTTGCCCCCGACCCCCCGCTCATGCCCCGTGTCTCTCTCCTGTTAACCCCCACCCCCCACTCATGCCCCATGTCTCCCTCGTGTTCCCCCCACCCCCCGCTCATGCCCCGTGTCTCCCTGCTGTTGCCCCCCACCCTCCGCTCATGCCCCGTGTCTCCCTGCTGTTGCCCCTCACTCATGCCCCGTGTCTCCCTGCTGTATCCCCCCACCCGCTCTCATGCCCCGTGTGTCTCTCTCCTGTTACCCCCCAACTCCCTCTCATGCCCTGTGTCTCTCTCCTGTTGCCCCCACCCCCAGTCATGCCTCGTGTCTCTCTGCTGTTACCCCCCTCCCTCCGCTCATGCCCCGTGTCTCTCTCCTGTTACCCCCACACCCCTCTCATGCCCTGTGTCTCTCTCCTGTTGCCCCCCACCCCCGCTCATGCCCCGTGTCTCTCTCCTGTTAACCCCCACCCACAGCTCATGCCCCGCGTCTCCCTCCTGTTCCCCCCACCCCCCACTCATGCCCCGTGTCTCCCTGCTGTTGCCCGCCACCCTCCGCTCATGCCCCGTTTCTCCCTGCTGTTGCCCCCCACCACCCGCTCATGCCCCGAATCTCCCTGCTGTTTCCCCCCACCCCCTCTCATGCCCTGTGTCTCTCTCCTGTTACCCCCCAACCCCCTCTCATGCCCCGTGTCTCTCTCCTGTTGCCCCCCACCCCCGGTCATGCCCCGTGTCTCTCTCCTGTTACCCCCCACCCCCATCTCATGCCCCGTGTCTCCCTCGTGTTCCCCCACCCCCCGCTCATGCCCCGGGTCTCCCTGCTGTTGCCCCCCACCCCCTGCTCATGCCCCGTGTCTCTCTCATGTTGCCCCCCACCCCCCGTTCATGCCCCGTGTCTCCCTCGTGTTCCCCCACCCCCGCTCATGCCCCGTGTCTCCCTGCTGTTGCCCCCCACCCCCGCTCATGCCCCGTGTCTCTCTCATGTTGCCCCCCCCACCCGCTCATGCCGTGTCTCTCTCCTGTTGCCCCCCACCCCCCAGTCATGCCCCGTGTCTCCCTGCAGTTGCCCCCCACCCCCCACTCAGGCCCGTGTCTCTCTCCTGTTAACCCCCACCCCCTGCTCATGCCCCGTGTCTCCCTGCTGTTGTCCCCCACCCCCCGGTCATGCCCCGTGTCTCCCTGCTGTTGCCCCCACCCCCTGCTCATGCCCCGTTTCTCTCTCCTGTTACCCCTCCACCCCCCTCTCATGCCCTGTGTCTCTCTCCTGTTACCCCCCACCCCCCTCTCATGCCCCGTGTCTCTCTCCTGTGGCCCCCCACCCCCGGGTTATGCCCCGTGTCTCCCTGCTGTTGCCCCCCACACCCTGCTCATGCCCCGTGTCTCTACTGTGCCCCCCACGCCCCGCTCATGCCTCGTGTCAATCCTGTTACCCCCCACCCCCGCACATGCCCAGTGTCTCCCTGCTGTTGCCCCTCACAACCCGCTCATGCCCCGTGTCTCGCTCATGTTCCCCCACGGCCCGCTCATGTCCCGTGTCTCCCTGCTGTTGCCCCAGACCCCCGCTCATGCCACGTGTCTCTCTCCTGTTACCCCCACCCCCTCTCATGCCCCGTGTCTCTCTCCTGTTGCCCCCCACCCCCAGGTCAAGCCCTGTGTCTCTCTTCTGTTACCCCCCACCCCCCTCTCATGCCTCGTGTCTCCCTCGTTTTCCCCCCGCTCATAACCTGTGTCTCCCTGCTGTTGCCTCCCACCCCCCGCTCATGCCCTGTGTCTGTCTCCTTATACCCCCCCACCCCCCTCTCATGCCCCGTGTCTCTCTCCTGTTGCCCCGACCCCCCGGTCATGCCCCATGTCTCCCACCTGTTGCCCCCCACCCCCCGCTCATGCCCCGTGTCTCCCTGCTGTTGCCCCCCACCCCCGCTCATGCCCCGTGTCTCTCTCATGTTGCCCCCCCACCCGCTCATGCCGTGTCTCTCTCCTGTTGCCCCCCACCCCCCAGTCATGCCCCGTGTCTCCCTGCAGTTGCCCCCCACCCGCCACTCAGGCCCGTGTCTCTCTCCTGTTAACCCCCACCCCCTGCTCATGCCCCGTGTCTCCCTGCTGTTGTCCCCCACCCCCCGGTCATGCCCCGTGTCTCCCTGCTGTTGCCCCCCACCCCCTGCTCATGCCCCGTTTCTCTCTCCTGTTACCCCTCCACCCCCCTCTCATGCCCTGTGTCTCTCTCCTGTTACCCCCCACCCCCCTCTCATGCCCCGTGTCTCTCTACTGTGGCCCCCCACCCCCGGGTCATGCCCCGTGTCTCCCTGCTGTTGCCCCCCACACCCTGCTCATGCCCCGTGTCTCTACTGTGCCCCCCACGCCCCGCTCATGCCTCGTGTCAATCCTGTTACCCCCCACCCCCGCACATGCCCCGTGTCTCCCTGCTGTTGCCCCTCACAACCCGCTCATGCCCCGTGTCTCGCTCATGTTCCCCCACGGCCCGCTCATGTCCCGTGTCTCCCTGCTGTTGCCCCAGACCCCCGCTCATGCCACGTGTCTCTCTCCTGTTACCCCCACCCCCTCTCATGCCCCGTGTCTCTCTCCTGTTGCCCCCCACCCCCAGGTCAAGCCCTGTGTCTCTCTTCTGTTACCCCCCACCCCCCTCTCATGCCTCGTGTCTCCCTCGTTTTCCCCCCGCTCATAACCTGTGTCTCCCTGCTGTTGCCTCCCACCCCCCGCTCATGCCCTGTGTCTGTCTCCTTTTACCCCCCCACCCCCCTCTCATGCCCCGTGTCTCTCTCCTGTTGCCCCGACCCCCCGGTCATGCCCCATGTCTCCCACCTGTTGCCCCCCACACCCCGCTCATGCCCCGTGTCTCTCTCCTGTTAACCCCCACCCCCTGCTCATGCCCCGTGTCTCCCTGCTGTTGCCCCCCACCCCCCGCTCATGCCCCGTGTCTCCCTGCTGTTGCCCCCCACCCCCCGCTCATGCCCCGTTTCTCTCTCCTGTTACCCCCCACCCCCCTCTCATGCCCCGTGTCTCTCTCCTGTGGCCCCCCACCCCCGGGTCATGCCCCGTGTCTCCCTGCTGTTGCCCCCCACACCCCGCTCATGCCCCGTGTCTCTACTGTTCCCCCCACCCCCCGCTCATGCCTCGTGTCTCTCCTGTTACCCCCCACCCCCGCTCATGCCCCGTGTCTCCCTGCTGTTGCCCCTCACAACCCGCTCATGCCCCGTGTCTCTCTCCTGTTACCCCCACACCCCTGCTCATGCCCCGTGTCTCCCTCATGTTCCCCCACCCCGCGCTCATGCCCCGTGTCTCCCTGCTGTTGCCCCCCACCCCCGCTCATGCCCCGTGTCTCTCTCATGTTGCCCCCCCACCCGCTCATGCCGTGTCTCTCTCCTGTTGCCCCCCACCCCCCAGTCATGCCCCGTGTCTCCCTGCAGTTGCCCCCCACCCCCCACTCAGGCCCGTGTCTCTCTCCTGTTAACCCCCACCCCCTGCTCATGCCCCGTGTCTCCCTGCTGTTGTCCCCCACCCCCGGTCATGCCCCGTGTCTCCCTGCTGTTGCCCCCCACCCCCTGCTCATGCCCCGTTTCTCTCTCCTGTTACCCCTCCACCCCCCTCTCATGCCCTGTGTCTCTCTCCTGTTACCCCCCACGCCCCTCTCATGCCCCGTGTCTCTCTCCTGTGGCCCCCCACCCCGGGTCATGCCCCGTGTCTCCCTGCTGTTGCCCCCCACACCCTGCTCATGCCCCGTGTCTCTACTGTGCCCCCCACCCCCAGGTCAAGCCCTGTGTCTCTCTCCTGTTGCCCCCGACCCCCCAGCCATGCCCTGTGTCTCTCTGTTGCCCCCCACCCCCGGTCATGCCCCGTGTCTCCCTGCTTTTGCCCCCCACCCCCCGCTCATGTCCCGTGTCTCTCTTCTGTTACCCCCCACCCCCCTCTCATGCCCCGTGTCTCCCTCGTTTTCCCCACACTCATACCCCGTGTCTCCCTGCTGTTGCCTCCCACCCCCCTCTTATGCCCCGTGTCTCTCTCCTGTTGCCCCGACCCCCCGGTCATGCCCCGTGTCTCC
Organism: Ambystoma mexicanum; assembly: GCF_040938575.1. Taxonomy (NCBI): domain Eukaryota; kingdom Metazoa; phylum Chordata; class Amphibia; order Caudata; family Ambystomatidae; genus Ambystoma; species Ambystoma mexicanum. The sequence continues at coordinate 238,357,592 of NC_090934.1, forward strand.
CACCTGTTGCCCCCCACCCCCCGCTCATGCCCCGTGTCTCTCTCCTGTTACCCCCCACCCCCCTCTCATGCCCCGTGTCTCTCTCCTGTTACCCCTCACCCCCCTCTCATGCCCTGTGTCTCTCTCCTGTTGCCCCCCACCCCCGGTCATGCCCCGTGTCTCCCTTATGTTGCCCCCCATGCCCCAGTCATGCCCTGTGTCTCCCTTCTGTTGCCCCCCCACCCCCCGCTCATGCCCTGTGTCTCTCTCCTGTTACCCCCACCACCCTCTCATGCCCCATGTCTCCCTCGTGTTCCCCCACCCCTGCTCATGCCCCGTGTCTCCCTGCTGTTGCCCCCCACCCCCGCTCATGCCCTGTGTCTCTCTCATGTTGCCCCCACCCCCGCTCATGCCCCGTGTCTCTCTCCTGTTACCCCCCACCCCTCTCTCATGCCCCGTGTCTCTCTCCTGTCGCCCCCACCCCCGGTCATGCCCCGTGTCTCCCTCCTGTTGCCCCCCACCCCCCGCTCATGCCCCGTGTCTCTCTCCTGTTACCCCCACCCCCTCTCATGCCCCGTGTCTCTCTCCTGTTACTCCCCACCCCCTCTCATGCCCCGTGTCTCCCTGCTGTTGCCCCCCACCCCCCGCTCATGCCCTGTGCCTCTTTCATGTTGCCCCCCACCCCCCCGGTCATGCCCCGTGTCAATCTGCTGTTGCCCCCCACCCTCTGCTCATGCCCCGTGTCTCTCTCCTGTTAACCCCCACCCCCGCTCATGCCCCGTGTCTCCCTCTTGTTCCCCCCACCCCCCGCTCATGCCCCGTGTCTCCCTGCTGTTGCCCCCCACCCTCCGCTCATGCCACATGTCTCCCTGCTGTTGCCCCCCACCCCCGCTCATGCCCCGTGCCTCTCTCCTGTTACCCCCGCCACCCCCCTCTCATGCCCCGTGTCTCTCTCCTGTTACCCCCCTGCTCATGCCCCATGTCTCTCTCCTGTTACCCCCCACCCCCCTCTCTTGCCCCGTGTCTCTCTCCTGTTGCCCCCCACCCCCCGGTCAAGCCCCGTGTCTCTCTCCTGTTGCCCCCATCTCCCAGTCATGCCCCGTGTCTCTCTCCTGTTACCCCCCCACCCCCCGCTCATGCCCCGTGTCTCTCTCCTGTTACCCCCTGCTCATGCCCCGTGTCTCTCTCCTGTTGCCCCCCACCCCCTGCTCATGCCCCGTGTCTCTCTCCTGTTAACCCCCACCCCCGCTCATGCCCCGCATCTCCCTCGTGTTCCCCCACCCCGCTCATGCCCCGTGTCTCCCTGCTGTTGCCCCCACCCTCCGCTCATGCCCCGTATCTCACTGCTGTTGCCCCCAGCCCCCGCTCATGCCCCGTGTCTCCCTTCAGTTTCCACCCACCCCCTCTTATGCCCCGTGTCTCTATCCTGTCACCCCCCACCCTCCGCTCATGCCCCATGTCTCTCTCCTGTTACCCCCCACCCCCCTCTCATGCCCCGTGTCTCCCTCGTGTTCCCCCCACCCCCGCTCATGCCCCGTGTCTCCCTGCTGTTGCCCCCCAACCCCCGCTCATGCCCCGTGTCTCTCTCATGTTGCCCCCCACCCCCGGCTCATGCCCCGTGTCTCTCTCCTGTTACCCTCACCCCCCTCTCATGCCCAGTGTCTCTCTCCTGTTGCCCCCCACCCCCGCTCAGGCCCCGTGTCTCTCTCCTGTTAACCCCCACCCCCTGCTCATGCCGCGTGTCTCCCTGCTGTTGCCTCCCACCCCCCACTCATGCCCACGTCTCCCTGCTGTTGCCCCCCCACCCCCCACTCATGCCCCGTGTCTCTCTCTTGTTACCCCCCCGCCCCCCTCTCATGCCCTGTGTCTCTTTCCTTTTACCCCCCACCCCCCAGTCATGCCCCGTGTCTCCCTGCTGTTGCCCCCCACCCCCGTTCATGCCTCGTGTCTCTCCTGTTACCCCCCACCCCCACTCATGCCCCGTGTCTCCCTGCTGTTGCCCCTCACAACCCGCTCATGCCCCGTGTCTCCCTCCTGTTACCCCCACACCCCTGCTCATGCCCCGTGTCTCCCTTGTGTTCCCCCACCCCCCGCTCATGCCCCGTGTCTCCCTGCTGTTGCCCCCGACCCCCGCTCATGCCCCCTGTCTCTCTCCTGTTACCCCCCACCCCTCTCATGCCCCGTGTCTCTCTCCTGTTGCCCCCCACCCCAAGGTCAAGCCCTGAGTCCCTCTCCTGTTGCCCCGACCCCCCAGCCATGCCCTGTGTCTCCCTGTTGCCCCCCACCCCCCGGTCATGCCCTGTGTCTCCCTCCTTTTGCCCCCCGCTCATGTCCCGTGTCTCTCTTCTGTTACCCCCCACCCCCCGCTCATGCCCCGTGTCTCCCTCGTTTTCCCCCCACTCATGCCCCGTGTCTCCCTGCTGTTGCCTCCCACCCCCGCTCATGCCCCGTGTCTGTCTCCTGTTACCCCCCACCCCTCACTCATGTCCCGTGTCTCTCTCGTGTCGCCCCCACCCCCCGGTCATGCCCCGTGTCTACCTCCTGATGCCCCCCAACCCCCGCTCATGCCCCGTGTCTCTCTGCTGTTACCCCCACCCCCCCTCGTGCCCCGTGTCTCTCTCCTGTTACCCCTCATCCCCCTCTCATGCCCCGTGTCTCTCTCATGTTACCTCCCACCCCCCGGTCATGCCCCGTGTCTCCCTTCTGTTGCCCCCCACCCCCAGTCATGCCCCATGTCTCCCTGCTGTTGCCCCCGACCCCCGCTCATGCCCCCTGTCTCTCTCCTGTTGCCCCCCACCCCCTCTCATGCCCCGTGTCTCTCTCCTATTGCCCCCCACCCCAAGGTCAAGCCCTGAGTCCCTCTCCTGTTGCCCCGACCCCCCAGCCATGCCCTGTGTCTCCCTGTTGCCCCCCACCCCCCGGTCATGCCCTGTGTCTCCCTCCTGTTGCCCCCCACCCCCGCTCAGGCCCCGTGTCTCTCTCCTGTTAACCCCCACCCCCTGCTCATGCTCTGTGTCTCCCTGCTGTTGCCCCCCACCCCCCGCTCATGCCCCGAGTCTCTCTCCTGTTACCCATACCCCCGCTCATGCCCCGTGTCTCTCTCCTGTTACCCCCTACACCCCCTCATGCCCCGTGTCTCTCTCCTGTTGCCCCCCACCCCCTGGTCATGCCCCGTGTCTCCCTGCTGTTGCCCCCTACCCCCCGCTCATGCCCCATGTCTCTCTCCTGTTAACTCCGACCCCCCGCTCATGCCCCGTGTCTCCCTCGTGTTCCCCCACCCCCGCTCATGCCCCGTATCTCGCTGCTGTTGCCCCCCACCCTCCGCTCATGCCCCGTGTCTCCCTGCTGTTGCCCCCCACCCCCGCTCATGCCCCGTGTCTCTCTCCTGTTACCCCCCACCCCCCTCTCATGCCCCGTGTCTCTCTCCTGTTGCCCCCCACCACCCCGGTCATGCCCCGTGTCTCCCTGCTGTTGCCCCAACACCCCGCTCATGCCCCGTGTCTCTCTCCTGTTCCCCCACCCCTCGCTTATGCCTCATGTCTCTCCTGTTACTCCCCACCCCCCGCTCGTGCCCCGTGTCTCTCTCCTGTTGCCCCCCACCCCCCAGTCATGCCCCGTGTCTCCCTGCTGTTGCCCCCAACCCCCCGCTCATGCCCCGTGTCTCTCTCCTGTTACCTCCCACCCCCTCTCATGCCCCGTGTCTCCCTCGTGTTCCCCCCACCCCCGCTCGTGCCCCGTGTCTCCCTGCTGTTGCCCCCCACCCCCGCTCATGCCCTGTGTCTCTCTCATGTTGCCCCCCACCCTCGCTCATGCCCCTTTTCTCTCTCCTGTTACCCCCACCCCCCTCTCATGCCCTGTGTCTCTCTCCTGTTGACCCCCACCCCCGGTCATGCCCCGTGTCTCCCTGCTGTTGCCCCCCACCCCCCGCTCATGCCCCGAGTCTCTCTCCTCTTACCCCTACCCCCGCTCATGCCCCGTGTCTCTCTCCTGTTACCCCCCACCCCCCTCTCATGCCCCATGTCTCTCTCCTGTTACCCCCCACCCCCCGGTCATGCCCCGTGTCTCTCTCCTGTTAACCCCGACCCCCCGCTCATGCCCCGTGTCTCCCTCGTGTTCCCCCCACCCCCCGCTCATGCCCCGTGTCTCCCTGCTGTTGCCCCCCACCCTCTGCTCATGCCCCGTGTCTCCCTGCTGTTGCCCCCCAACCCCGCTCATGCCCTGTGTCTCTCTCCTGTTACCCCACCACCCCCCTCTCATGCCCCGGGTCTCTCTCCTGCTACCCCCCACCCCCCTCTCATGCCCCGTGTCTCTCTCCTGTTGCCCCCCACCACCTTGGTCATGCCCCGTGTCTCCCTGCTTTTGCCCCCCACCCCCCGTTCATGCCCCGTGTCTCTCTCCTGTTCCCCCACCCCTCGCTTATGCCTCATGTCTCTCCTATTACCCCCCACCCCCCGCTCATGCCCCGTGTCTCTCTGCTCTTGCCCCCCACCCCGCTCATGCCCCGTGTCTCTCTCCTGTTACCCTCCACCCCCCTCTCATGCCCCGTGTCTCCCTCGTGTTCCCCCCATCCTCCGCTCAAGCCCTGTGTCTCCCTGCTGTTACCCCCCACCCCCCGCTCATGACCCGTGTCTCTCTCATGTTGCCCCCCACTCCTGCTCATGCCCCGTGTCTCTCTCCTGTTTGCCCCCCACCCCCCTCTCTTGCCCCGTGTCTCTCTCCTGTTGCCCCCCACCCCCCGTCAAGCCCTGCGTCTCCCTCCCGTTGCCCCCCACCCCCCACTCATGTCCCGTGTCTCTCTTCTGTTACCCCCACCCCTCTCTCATGCCCCGTGTCTCCCTGCTGTTGCCCCCACCCCCACTCATGCCCCGTGTCTGTCTCCTGTTACTCCCCACCCCCCGCTCATGCTCCGTGTCTCTCTGCTGTTACCCCCCACTCATGCTCCGTGTCTCTCTCCTGTTACCCCCACCCCCTTTCATGCCCTGTGTCTCTCACCTGTTGCCCCTCACACCCCGGTCATGCCCCGTGTCTCCCTGCTGTTGCCCCCCACCCCCGCTCATGCCCCATGTCTCTCCTGTTACCCCCCCACCCCCCTCTCATGCCCCTTGTCTCTCTCCTGTTGCCCCCCACCCCCGAGTCATGCCCCGTGTCTCCCTTCTGTTGCCCCCCACCCCCCAGTCATGCCCCGTGTCTCCCTGCTGTTGCCCCCAACCCCCGCTCATGCCCTGTGTCTCTCTCCTGTTACCCCCACCCCCTCTCATGCCCCGTGTCTCCCTCGTGTTCCCCCCACCCCCCGCTCATGCCCCGTGTCTCCCTGATTTTGCCCCTCCACCCCCAGCTCATGCCCCATGTCTCTCTCATGTTACCCCCACACCCCGCTCATGCCCCGTGTCTCTCTCCTGTTACCCCCCACCCCCTTCTCATGCACCATATCTCTCTCCTGTTGCCCCCCACCCCCGGTCATGCCACGTGTCTCCCTGATGTTACCCCCACCCCCCGCTCATGCCACGTGTCTCTCTCCTGTTACCCCCACCCCCCTCTCATGCCCCGTATCTCTCTCCTGTTGCCCCCCATCCCCGGTCATGCCCCGTGTCTCCCTGATGTTACCCCCACCCCCCGCTCATGCCATGTGTCTCTCTCCTGTTACCCCCACCCCCCTCTCATGCCCCGTGTCTCTCTCCTGTTGCCCCCCACCCCCCGCTCATGCTCCGTGTCTCTCTCCTGTTACCCCTCACCCCCCTCTCATGCCCCGTGTCTCTCTCCTGTTACCCCCAACCCCCCACTCATGCCCCGTGTCTCTCTCCTGTTACCCCCCACCCCCTGCTCATGCCCCATGTCTCTCTCCTGTTGCCCCGCACCCCCGGTCATGCCCTGTGTCTCCCTGCTGTTGCCCCCCACCCCTCGCCCATGCCCCGTGTCTCTCTCCTGTTACCCCCCAACCCCCTCTCATGCCCTGCGCCCTGCCAAAGTATCCCTGAACTCGCAGGCACCTGCACTAAAGAAGAAAGAATGGAAAACTTAGGATCAGGCAATGGGAAACTCACATTGGACCCCCGGTGAATCCTATGTTAGTTTCATGACAGTCCTGCTCTCCCTGGTTGCAGGATGAAGATCAGCCGGGGACTCATCTAGGGTTACTTCCTGAGCCAGCAATCAACCCTGTACCAAGTCAGGCTCCCTATATTCCAGTGGAGGAATGGGTAAGGGTAACCTGCCACATCCAATTTACCAGGAGCAATGGGATCAGGATTAGTCTCGAAAGAACACTCTCAGAGTCGGGTTCACGTCCTCTTCTCTCACTGCCAGTGTCAGCTCAAACTCATCCTGGACTTGGAGCAGATGGTTCCATTGCAAGGTCTTGATGTTTCTTGGCTGTCCTCATACCCATAGTCAGTAGACAGGCAGCACTACTAATTGATGCACAATGTTGAATGGTTGAGACTCCCACTTGTTACTCAGCTTGTTCTGTCCACTCTTTTTCCAGGCTGTGGATCAACACACAATCACCAGGTGGAAGACTTGCATCAATGTGCAAGATGCAAGGCAACTGAGGATCTGTGTAGCCCAGAATTGGTTTGAGTATTCGAGGAGCTCAAGTAGTGAGGATCTGCCTCAGCTCCTTGAATGCCTCCTGGCATTAGTCGGTCCACCTATCATCAAAGGGCTCATGTGGATGGTGTAAATGGTCTGCAGAGTAGTCCTGCCGCTCCTCTAGTTAGGCAGGTATCCTTTGATGAGGTCCACAAGCGGTTGCACGATGTTGGCATATCCCACAACAAATCTCCAGTAGCTGTTAAAGAAAGGAAACTCTGTAACTCCTTCAAGTTCTGAGGTCTTGACCAGGTGAGGAAGGCTTCCGTCTTTGCGGGATCTACAGGAATGATGTCTGCAGAGATGATGTTTCTGCTGTATTTGCTGCTTGTCCAGCAAAACTGGCACTTGTTCACACTGACCTTTAGCCCTTGCTCCCTTAGGCAGTAATTCTGCCAAAAATGCCCCATAGAGTCCAATGAAAAAAAGGGATCATACTCCGCCACCACCACGTGTAATCCACCTGTAAATCTGCCAAACTAAGTGGTGGCAACGGTAAGTCCAGTGGATTTACAGACAGAATACTGCCCAACTCGTAATCACCCCCATTGTCAGGTGAGATTTCGTTCAATTTCTGATTTGGCCATGTACTAAGCAGAGCATGATGTAACATTACCATTACATGAGTTCATGTTAACATAAAACACACTCAGGCCTATAAATACTTTCTTAAATGATTTCAACATCTTCACAAAACCTCTCTTTTACTTCCTTGAAGCATTACATATCTGTAAGGCATTTAATGTCAAAGAGCCCACATACAAAATGTTTAATATCATAATACATCTTCATTAAGGAGACTTCAACATCATCATACACCATCCATGTGAGGACTTCAATATCATCACATATCAACCCTGTGGGGACCTCAACATCAGCACACACCACCCATTTGAGGACTTAAATATCATCACATATCAACCCTGTGGGGACCTCAACATCAGCACACACCACTCATTTGAGGACTTAAATATCATCACATATCATCCCTGTGGGGACCTCACCATCAGCACACACCATCCACGTGAGGACTTCAATATCACCACATATCAACCCTGTGGGTACCTCAACATCAACACACACCATCCATGTGAGGACTTCAATATCATCACATATCATCCCTGTGGGGACCTCACCATCAGCACACACCATCCATGTGAGGACTTCAATATCATCACATATCAACCCTGTGGGGAACTCAACATCAGCACACACTGTCCATTTGAGGACTTAAATATCATCACATATGATGCCTGTGGGGACCTCACCATCAGCACACACCATCTATGTGAGGACTCCAATATCATCACATATCATCCCTGTGGGGACCTCACCATCAGCACACACCATCCATGTGAGGACTTCAATATCATCACATATCATACCTTTGGGGACCTCACCATCAGCGCACACCATCCATGTGAGGACTTCAATATCATCACATATCAACCCTGTGGGGACCTCAACATCAGCACACACCATTCAGTTGGAGGATTCAATATCATTGCATTCCATTTCTATGGGACCTTGAGCATAAATACACACTATTCTTATATGGCCTTCTATACAATGACACACCATCCCTGTGAGGACCTCTATGTCATCAAACAACATCCCAACGGAGACCTCAACATGACCACACACCATCCTTTTGGTGGACTCAGTACCATCATATCAGCTCTATTGGGACTTCAGCATCATTACATACTATTCGTATTCACATACCCTTGTATGGCCAATTGGGTGCATCTGTGGCTTCATTTGCATCACCTGAATGCATTTTCCTTCACCATTTGGGTATTTTTGGTTGAATTGGCCACTATTTTTGGCAGTGTTTCGTTCAGTATTTTTACCTGAAGATAGGATGGAATTAGCATTTTTATTTCCAGCTCTAATTCCACTGGAGGATTTAGCCCCGGGGGAATTATCACTGGTTTTCATTACTTATTCCTCCAGCGCTCATTTCTTCTGGGTTAATTTCACCAGAGGAATTAGTGTCCATTTTTAATAACCCTTATATCAGCAGATTGATCAAAGTGGCGCTAATTCCATTACTGACACTTTTTTCCCTTAGAGATCAACTTGTAAGGAAACCAAATGAGTATCAATTAAACATCAACTTTGTGAATATTTTTTGAATAATCAGACAAAATGTGATGCCAACATTCAATTAATTCACATATCAGACTATAGACAAGATGACATCCGTGCACATAATGTGTTGTCTTGACAGTGTAGAATTCAATTTCATCACACACCACCCATATGGGGACTTCAACAAAATCACAGAAAAATAAGAAAGTAAAGTAAGTCATATTGTGATTCGTTTTTTACAAAAGTAGTCAATGCTTGAAATGAATCTGGAAGTGTGTTGTGCAATCAATGAGGGAAGATTTACATTGCATATCAATTACATCCAATTCTGTAAACATACAAAATACACAAAAAAACAGCTTAATTTCATTATTTTACATTTAAACGCAGAGTTCAGGCCATTTAAAACACAATTGTATTTGTGTATAAATGGTTCCCATGAATCTGCTGTCTGCTGCCTAAGCATGTAGGGCATCTGATTTATCAAGTGTGTTTAAATTCCTGTCCGTGTGTTGATGACTGCAATACCACACCCACCCTGCGGGGGCAGAGCTGAGTAAAAAATCAACACACCAAAATAAACACAGGTCCCCACAAAGCCATTTTTTAAAAAGTTCTAAAAATTGGCACAGATGTCTTTTAAGTTGTTTTAAGTCATTTGGAAGGCATTACCATGTGGGGACTTGGGTTTAGGTCCCCACAGTGAAATCAAGTCCCCACAGCGTGTGCATGTTTACACACCCAAGTCCCCACAAGGATAGTAACACACACACACACACACACACACACACACACACACACACACACACACACACACACACACACACACACACACACACACACACACACACACACACACACACACACACACACACACACACACACACACACACACACACACACACACACACACACACACACACACACACACACACACACACACACACACACACACACACACACACACACACACACACACACACACACACACACACACACTTACCTACTCACACAAACACATAAATATACCCTATTGCATCTTTATAACTGATTGCCAGTAATTAATTCTGCCAAATAAAATAGGTGATCCTGCAAGGCTTTCTGTAGTAACCTCCCTCCCATCTCTGTCTGTTTGGCACTGAGGAGTAATGTGATCATGATTTCTGCTTCTGGACCGTGCATACTCCGAGCCGTCTGATTCCATTTAAGCATGGGCACTTTGAAACAGTTTTGCTAATTGTATAAGTGGCTTCCTCAGCCATGGGGTCCCTCTCACCACACCTTCTTGCCTGATCAATGAGACTCCATCACAAAACGGACACAAGCTCTCAGCCTGTGTTCTCTGATCCGTAATATTTTGGTGGGTGAGGGTTCCACTGATAGAGATGCACAGAGTATAAAAATGCTGCACACGTTCCCCACTCTGTGATGGGAAGCCCACAGTTTAACTGCTTGCATCTGATTTGGATGGAGGTGGAAAGGTTAGGTAGCACCATGGAGAGGAAGGGAGAGGCGAGACAGGTAGAGGAAGCATGGAAGGCCTGGAAGAAGAAGAGGAAAAGAACAGGATAGTGGAGGAAGGTGGAGGAAACAGGGAGCGGTTGCTTTTGCAGAAGGGGTAGAAGAACAAAAGAAGGAGGTTAAAGTCACCAGAAGGAGGAGAACATCGGAGGGTGGAAATGAGAGAGAGTAGAAGGTGGAAAGTGGATTCCAGGATAAAATGCCAGCATTTACCTAGCCTAGTGAGACAGTAGCTGGCGGGGGTCTTACGAGTTAAAACCTATGGGGCCAGAGCTGGGATGCAGCCTAAGCTAAGTGCACTGAAAGCTTTGCACACCTGGGTACAAAAACCTGTGGGGCTGAGTCCTGAAAGATCCAAAATGGAAAAGAGAATAGTGAGAGGTTATCCAGGAACATGCACCAGATTCTGGTGGATCGAAACTTGATCATCAAAGAAATGTACCTTTGAAGGTAATTCCACCTTGGAGTTCACTGAACAGTTTAGACCTGGGTTCTGCAACCTGCGGCTTGCTGGATGTTTTGGACTATACATCCCATGATCACTCACCATTGACAATGCTACTTAGGGATGATGGGAGTTGTAGTGCAAAGCATAGGGAGAGCCAAAGGTTGCAGACCCTTGGCATAGACCCATTGCCTCACTGAACACCTGGATCCTGGGGCTCCCATGACAGCAGCCTGAAAATCACCCTGGTACCAGTGAGAAAAGAGCCCACAGTTGATTGAAAACCGATCATCCAACACTGATGAGGACCACTGTTCATCAGCATCGTCTTAAAGGGTTCCACATTTTTTCAAACCAGAAGAACGGTGCGTGACTTGAAATTTGCCTATTGTCTGATAATGAACTTGTGTAGACTGGAGTCAGGACCCTGGTCCTCATTAGTACATAAACTTGAGTTCTCTTTGCGCATATTCTAGGTGCCAGAGAACCCTTTTTCACTGCTCAGACCTTACTCAGACCTTACTACCCAGTGCTTTAAATAATAAATCCATTTTTCATTGCATACCAAAAAGTGTATGAGACCTTTGTTGATCCCTTGGTCCCTGAAAGAGGGCCTCATTACGGGTTTGGTGGTAGTGGTAACACAGGGAGTGTTTGGAAATGCTGTATGTTTTATTGCTTTATTGCTGTGCCAAATTGCAGATTTCATTGTTGTAACCCTTGAAATCTGCCTGCTGTTGCGTGGAGGAAAATACCTCCACACAAATGTGTTAAGGGATGCAGTATGACCCATGTGGTGCTAACACATATGACAATACTGCATATCTCCAAGAGGAATCCAAAATGGAGAATAACACTAGATCTGCATGACAAAGCAATGCAGACCCCTCCTGTTACTGCACTTTACCACTGCAGTAACGCTAATTAAAAGATAATACCACCAAATACGGATGGGAGGTCAACCGACCTTTTACCTTTTTTGCCATTTTAATCCCCATTAAAATCAGGCTATTAGTAAAAGTCAAACCTGAAATTGACAGCGGTGTAGGGTAATTGGTGGAATAATTGATGGAAGAGTTGTGGGGTCCTATCCATGGGTGCCAAGATGCTTAAATCTGTGAAGATGTATTAAAATACAGAAGAGTGACACACGTGGATAAAAATACAGAAGAGGATCAAAAGCACGGTACAGCCATTCCAACCGCAGGGGAAGATCAATGGATGGCTGCAGAAAAAGATCTAAAGATATAGAGACGCATAATGAAATTCTGCGCTTTCAGGTATTTCTGCATCTGAAGACAGAACATCTCGACCACACCGCATGCGCAGCCTGGCACTAGCAGCTCAGATGCCTTTCTAAATAGATCTTACATGGAAACAGCCTGCTTTGGTGTGGACGTCCTTCTCTGCAAACACATTTTTGTTTCAATATGATTTATTGATTGGATACAAATGAAAGCTAGAATCAGCTGCAAAATTCAGGTATCTTACATTGAGGAGAGTCTATGTTGTCTACAGTCGGGATTGGCTCGCCCCCCCCCCTCCATCCAATCCGCTTTTAAAAATCTCCTCAAGGAACATGCATGAAAATTATTTAAATAGAATGCATTTCAATGGGAGGTTTTTTGTCGTCCAAAAACTCAACTATATTTCATTATTTATTAGCCAGGTTAGACTATATTTACAGTTGCTTTATCGTTTTACAGCACATGTTATGTCATTTTACTTGATATAATATAATATGATTTGGTAGTTATAACGCACCTGTACGCAAGTGTTTCTAGGCACCACAAGGCAAGGGAGGAGGACAGAGGGAAAACAGGACAACGATCCTACTAGGCCTTGTGTCATTCGGATTGTGTAAGTGCGACAAAAAAAGTGCAAGGGGGAAAGGTAGAGGGGGCAGCAGAAGGGAGAGGGAAGGGGAAAGTGAAGTCAGGGGACCAATGCTCTGAGTGAGTGCAGCCAGGGCAGCGCAGATCTGGGTAAGTGCTTGGAGGGCAGGGGGCAGTTACGGTTACAGCCCCTAAGTGTTCAGTGGTTCAGAGGCAATCTGGGAAGACTGGTACCCTGTGGGACACTGAGGGTACCAGGAGATCAGTCGGTGCAGGCAGATAAGAAGGTTAGCAAGGAAGAGGGAAAGAGAAGGCAGATGAGAAAAGGAAGGCCCTGAGTAACTTCCAGGCCTTCAGGTGGTCCGGCTGAAGTTTGAGAGGGGCAGGGAGGCCGTTCCAGAGGGAGGCACCAGCAGAGGAGAGAGATCTACTCCTCACTGTCAGCTTGGGGAAATGTCTGACCCTCAGAGAGTTCAAAGTAGCTGAGCGAAGGGCTCTCGAAGGAAGGTATTTAGGCAGAGGTAGTTGTGTTAGAGGAATTTTGTTGGTAGTTTTGGTTTGTGCTTCTTTTTGCTGGTGGTATTTTTGGTATTTTGTGGTATATGTGGTATTATATGGTGAGCGTAACTTCAGAGTACCACTTAATCATTGTTCTTATACCAGGGTCACTAACGGTAAGTAAAGACTGGAGTTAGTACACTCTAAATGATGAATATATGCCCTTGCAGTGTTTTATTTCACAATACCACATTATGCCCTTTTGGGTTACATTTCAGAATACATTTACCATGTACATGAAATACTATAATTCACTCTGAGCCCCAGAGAAGAACTCACTTCACAGTGATCAGTTTGTTTCATTTTTTTGACCACATGTGATAAATTAATTACCAACTGCCGTAAAATGAATGTACTACCTGCTCTGCATCAATCTGTATGCCAACCCAAGAAACCGGAACACTGAATAAGTACACTGAGGCTATTTCACCTTTTTCTGGGATTCTTTATCAGAAGTTAAAAATATTCAAAATCCAGAACAACATGTGCAATGCACAATATACACATGACATTTTAAACTTGTGTTTCAAAGATGAAAATGGAGCTGTGAGAAACCTGAAGGTGTCTCACCCACTAGTCCCTGGTGATTTGTCGTCCAGGTGGCCAGGACACAGCCATCGTTATTGGATACAGTTCCTGGGGTTGGACCAGTGGGGGAGGATCACCTGGATGAGGGGTCTTCGGGAGTGGAAGTGGGACACCGACCAGCGAGACGTGGTACCCCCTTCCTTGTAACACCTTTTCATCATCCAATGCCGTAGGAAATCTAGAAACTCTACCCACCCACACCCTTTTCCAACACAAACACTTTCCTACACTGTGACAAACAACGGACTAACACCAGAGCCGTTTACCCGACATGTCCTAACACAAGGGCCAGGGAAAGTCAGGCATTTTACAACAACTACGCACACCTGACTGCCCTTTCTCTTCCCCTCAGGGATAAAAGGCGAAGCACGAAAGCACACTACAAGCAAGGCTAACCTCACAAGGAAGCAGCTAGTACGAATCAGCAGTTCAAACAAAGGAAAAAGGCGGCAAAACCAGAAAGGATGAGGAGGTAATTGTCCTTGTCCTTTTCAACTCAGACCCGCAAAGCCTCAGAAAGGGGAATCATAAGACCGGGAAGTCCAGCAGTGTGTGGTGTGACAGGTGTCAACGGTAGAGGAGGAGCAAAGCTTGACATTGTGGTGCCATCCTTGACTCTAGAGACAAGAAACTCCAACAGTTCAGCACAGCTGGTGAGTCAGAGAGTACTGATAATAAACCAAACTGTGCTGGGCCCAAGGCTGCAGGTAACAACATTGTTTGAACTAAGAACTTGTATAATTGAACTTTGAAAGAAACCTCAGGTAGGGTCCAGGTGCAGCATGGTCCAGCACTGCAGGGGCTCTCCTTTGAAAGACTCTGACTGGGGGCTTTTTTTGTTTTGTTGAAATTACAAGAACCAAGAGGCCTTGGGGAAGGCTGGCATGAGGTGTCAAAGGGGTCATACAAGGGTCAAGCAAAACCCATTGTACTATCGAAAGTCTTTGATATGTTGAGAAGCAAAAGAAACTGTGTTAATAGAACTGTGTGTACCCTGGCTGAGGGGCTTTAAGGAAAGCCTGACTAGGGGCTGAGACCCAGTCTTAGGTAGAGGGAAGAACCTAAGGGGTCTAAAGAGACTGTTCTGTGAAATGTGGCAAGTGTGAACCCGACAGAGGGATGCCGAATGAAAGCTAGGGCAAGGGATGTCCGCTTTCTGATGAGATTGTGAATATTGTTGACTAAGGCAAGTGTGAACCCAACAGAGGGATGCCGAAAGAAAGCCTGGGGAAGGGAACCCTGCTTTCCTGGTGAGATAATAGAATCAAGAACTGTGTTAGAATAGCTATGTAAACCCAAGTAGGAATGCCAAGAGAAAACCAAGGGAAGTGAATTGCGCATTGTGTTAAAACTGGAGTGAACTGTGTATTTGGCAAACGTGAACCTGGCTGCGAATCGGGGTGAAAGGGAATACACCAACAAATATTGTTTTGACAAGAGTGAACCCGGATGGGGCATGTCCACAGTGAATGATTGTTTAAAAAGACATCGAGACTCTTGATTGTTGCCTTTTTAAATGAAAGGCCATAGTGAATCCGACAGAGGGAGGCCCATATTGCACGAAGGATCGGAGCCTAGCAGAGGGGGATCTAAAGGCGAAGAGTAATCGCTCCATGAAGATTTATTGAATGAACTTTTGTTTTTGTTGATTGTGACACATAAGGTCCTCTGAGGCAAGAGACTTTGTGTGAAAGAGACATGGCCACAGAAGGCCCTGATATTTTGGTATATTTGGTACTGAACTGTAACCTTGTGCTCACGATGCCCAGGAGTGTGCTCTGCACAAGAGTCCCTTTTTGTCCCATGCTTAAAACGTGGGGAAGGGAGACCCCAGCCATACCATCCTGACTTATCATGTTGTGAACACTTCTTTTTTTTCTGGTGAACATTACCCCACACTATTTTATAACTTAGCAGTAAGGATTGGCAATAGGTTGTTTTAGTATATACTCTTTTTATTTGACAAGACTGTCTTATTATTATTTGATGGTCGTAGCTTGCTCCCATCTTAGATTTAGGTTTAGATTAGGTGTTTTTCTCACCCATTTATACAGTTTAATAAACACCCCTGTACTGTGATCACTTGTGTAAGTCTTTACTATTGCCATCATGAGTTCCTTAAATAGCATAATAAGCACAACTCATTTGCAGAAACCTTCTCTGCGATGAATGATGGGCTTCAAAATGCTCTTCTGTATAATACTAAACCTTTCCTGAAGTGGGTTTCAAAACATTGTATTTGAGACAATGCCCAGAGTTCTGCCAAAATGTACCTTGACCTTTGCAACTAATCTTGGCAGGGTATAAGCTGCTGTCACACCTGAATTTTATTGCATTAACGGAGAAACATGTACACAGCTGTCTATGTTTAAAATATACAGTTCATTACCTAAAAATGAATTACCCGCCCTATACTATCTGATCACAAATCATTCACTCGCTCCTCAATTAACTGAACTCACCAAAAATAATAGTTGATCATGCATGTGTCCCTGGCTGCCAACGACCCCAGTCTAGTTGCTGGACAGAAAAATTATTTATCTGGTTCACTCCCTCTGTGCTTGGAAAGAGCTCACAAAGTTCTCTGCCAGCCTTTCTGCCTTTTTCTACCACATGCTTCTCCCAGGGTCAGTCAAAGATTAATTGTGCCCAAGACTGCAAACTCTTCTGAGACAACTGCCAGCCCAGGAGCCCAAGAGAGAGTGTGAATCAGCCCTCCTTCCAGCCCTTTTAAGCTCTCTCCCTATGTCCATGTGCATAAGATGCACCTATATGAAATGTAAGAGTGCCAGCCTTTTTCTGTGATGTAAGGTGTCAGTCCGAACCACCTCTCTTGAAACTCAGCCAGCCCTCTCGAAAGTGCTGACCGTGTTCATCCTGACTGCTTATAATGGTAGCAACGGAAGCAAATAGCTACATCACAGTGCTGTTTCCTGCTCTGAAACTCTTTTAAAGAATAAACAAGTTTTTAGCTAAATGGATTTCACATTCCACAATTTCACATTCCACAATTCTGACTTGTCACATCTTCATTCAAACATAGCATAGCCTTAATTCTGCACATTTTATGTATTGCATTTCCAAGCTAACCTTGCACAGCCCAAATGCCTTGCATACTGGGTTTATCAATCTGCACCAAGTGTGTAGCCAACACTCATGAACTGATTTGCTGTGAATGTTAATAGGGAATGGATCCCAAAAATATGAACTTTGCAAACTAGAGGGAAAACTTATAGGGGTGCAGAGACTACCCTATACGCGCTGATGGGGAAACACGCAGTGGATTAGAGAGAAGGTCCATTTTCCCCTTTTAAAAAAAAATGTCAGGAAATAATGTCTCAATATGAGATTTCAACTAAGATTCTGTTACCAAATCCTGAAAAAGTAAAAAGGAAACTCCTTGACTGTGATTGGATAGATACTTGTGAAGAAGGAACTAGATATAAATCCTTCAGAGAAATAAGCATAGAGACCAGGAGAAGGGGCTCTATGCCCAAATATCTCACACAATGCCCAGATAGTAGGTATAGAGACACATTTATGAGAGCATGTTTCAATCTGCTCCACACATGTGAGGTTCTATTCTCTTATGGTTCAGTAGAAAGCACACATTGCTGATACTTTGGAACTGCCACTGAATCCTTAAAACATCTTCTGATCATGTGCCCGCAACTCCAGATACTGGGAATGGATTTTTTTAGTCTCTATGTCCATGATCTAAATACCTTGAACGAAGAAACCTTTTGGAAATATTTATTAGCAGGAACTTACACTCTACTTTTGATTATAACTGTACAATTTCTTTAAAAAATAGACTTAATTAAATAACAATGAAATTGCAAAAAGCCTTTATGAATTGTAAAATGTTAATTGTTGGCTCACCTTACTTTCTCTTCTTTCTCCTCATTTTTTCTTTTTTTAAATGATGTATTAGTTTTAATCTCTTTTTTCTTTTTTGTAATGATGTCTTGACTGATATTTTAATTGTTGGTTGAAAAACCATGTACAAAAACAAAACAAAAGAATAGGGAATATGTAATAAGTTTGATGGCTAAGGTAATTCGTATATGTTGGTGTCATGGCCCACAGCAATGCATTCCATGACTGTGATATTGAGTAACATCTATGATGTTCAGCATCAAATTAAAATTCATTTTTTAGCAGGCATGTGTTTTGCACTGTCACAGTATTGACATCTACTAGATTCAGCCTGAGTCTCATACATGAATCTCACACTCTTGCTCACTACGGGAATCAATCTTTTATGAAATGTGGAGCCCTAGCTAAAATGTGGAGTCACCATTGAAATTCTGAGTCACCCCTCCCTACAGAAGGCCTTGTGGACGATGCAAAGGGTCTTGAACTTGATCCCTGTAGCCACCGGGAACCAGTGCAGAGATTTCAGGGCTGGAGAGATGCAGTCCCTGGGTTCAAGGCCAAGGATAAGGCTTGCAGTCCTGTTCTGGATTAGTTGAAGAGGGTGAAGAGTAGAGTTAGGCAGATTGAGAAAGAGGCTTTTGCAGTAGCCCAGCCTAGAGAGAACCAGAATTCTGGAGACAGTGAGCTTCTGGGGGAAGGTGAGAAAAGGAAGGATACCACTGAGGAGGTAAAGCTGGAAGTCGGCCTTGATATTTGAACTGTGCCTACTGCCATTTCCTATAGCTTCAAAGCACCTGCTGTTGCTATATAAAATACTGTACATTATTTGCTTGAAATGGTCTACTTCTGGCATCACTAGTTACATGTAAAGACAAAATCACATTGTTGTAGTACTCTAAGCATTTATTACAGACTAGGACTCATGGCAAAAGCACCAGCCAGTGAGGCTGCTCAGGAGACAGGATGCATCTGCAGGCGGAAGCTCACATTTTGAGCATTCTCTCGGCTTCCCCTACCTGTGCCTCCTGCTGCTTGCATTTTTATTAAAAAAGCAAACGCTCCCCTTAACTTTTGTGTGCTCCTCCTCTTCCTCCTGACACACCCATGATCATCCATAAATGGGGAAACGCGGATCCTTCTTGAGCTCTCTTTCATTTTTTAACAAGAGGCATTTTGGATTTGGTTTGTGTTTTCATTGATGAAAAACATGCTTGTAAGGTTTTTTTTAAATAGATGACAGTTGTGAGTAGCCACTCATGCTGAACTCAATATCGCCCTTGGCAGCATGATTTACCCGGTGGTAACAGCGCCCCAGCCTTTGTTTAAAGTCTTTGCTTTGCTCAGGCCTGTTAACTCGGGCTCAAGGTCCTTTGCCATCCAGTACAGCCACAGCCCTGTGTAACCTATTTATTTTAGGAGCTTCGTAACAGTGCTTACTGAGTTCTGACTTCAAAATTTATTTTCATTTAACAGGTGGCTTTTTTCAGAATCCTTTCACGTGAACATTGTCAGGGTCATTTTGTAAGCCCCAGAATGTAAATGAGAGCCGTAAGCAGTTTACACCTGACTTTTACACTGCAGGGGATTTTCCTTTGGTGGTGGAGTAGGGACATGAAGCAGCAATGACGCGTCTGCTGGACATTCGTCCTCCACCTCTAAGGAGCACATGCCTGCATGAGATTTTCAAGTAGGCATAAAATAAATGGGTTATCATGAAATTCGCCTGTTTCTAGCACACATTATAAGCAGGCAGGCTCCCATAAGAATCCATTTGAACGGGTTTAGCTGGGTCTGCCTCAGTGCAGTGATGCATATGTAGGGGGACTTTTATCTGATTTCGTGGTCACATGTTTGAATCCTGGCACATCCACACAGCCCTTTTTCCTTTTGTTGTTGGTAAAAGAAGCTTTCTTGAGTTTGGTAACTATAAACATCAGTTATCTGTCTATAATGCCAATACATCCTTCTGAGTTTGAGTGTGCACTCTACAAGTACACCAGTTACATCAATGCATCCTTCAAAGTGTATTTGTCGGGCAGTATTTCATTTAGTGAAACACTAATAAAACAACGGTGTTAGGGCGATCTTGCCTGTTTTAACACCTTTGTTTTACCCTTCGTTGTGTACATGTGGAAAGTTCCATTGTGGGGACCCTAGACCACATAAGTGGTCCCTTCATGACATTACCACTTTAAAAAAAATGAACGACTTTGTCTGAATCCTCAGTAACCAGGGGCCTCATTACGACTTTGGCGGTAGCTGTGCCGGTAAAACCAGCACGGCTGTCACCGAAGTCGATTTTTCTCCGGCGCCCGGGAATGGGCAATTACCGGGTCATTACGGCCCCGCCGGACCCAGTAATTGCCCATTCCCGGGCGCCGGAAAAAAATGCTCCCCATTCCCATTTGAGCCCAGTAGGGCTAAATGGGAATGGGGAGGCTGGATGCACTAGCACCATTCAGAATAGTGCCGGTGCATCCAACATGGTCTGCTCGCGGGTGTCGGTCCAACCGCCACGTCAGATCTGGTGGGCAAATAGGCACCCGCGAGCAGACCTTGTAGTTTGCCGGTACAGTAACGTTACTGGCAAGCTTACCAGTACCGTTGTTACTGTACCAGCAAACTTGTAATGAGGCCCCAGCTGTTAGAAAAAGATGTATATGTTCTGTTTATTTGGTGGACTGCTGGATTTCAGTACAGGAGAGCAGGAATTCATAGGTATGCTATGTTATGCTATGTTACAAAACATTTATATATTGTACCCATCACCACAAAGGTGCTTTACAGTGCTGAAGCTTGTCTGGCATATTTTCCCCCATCCAGGGTGAATCAGAATGCATTCTGTGGTAGAAAGGAGGAGCAGAGGTGAGCGAAAGGAAGAGGAGGGAGTAGGATAACAAAGGACAGGGACATGGCAAGAGACAATGGGTTTGGTGGATCAGGAATATGATTATGGTCGTGGAAACGTGTGTGTAGTAATTGCTGATGATCAAAGAGATTTACGATAAAGCCCACTCTTAAAGCTAAACATTTTCTGTGACAGCAGGTTCTAGTACATTTATGAGTGCCATAGCACCACACATTTTGATTATTCACTGCTCTGGCTTCTGTGGCGGGTCGGCAGAAGGACAGAGATGAATAACATCCATTTTACTGGGAAAATGTGTAAACTCCTATTAGAATCCCTAAACTATGGGTTTCCCCTAACACAAAACTAACTACGGTGCTTGTCAGTCTTTGGTGAGTCCAAAAGAAAGAACTGTCCTCTATCAAAATCTAATATACTCTGTCCCTACCACTATCATAAAGCAACCAAGGTACCGGAGAATGACTCCCTTCTCCTGTGTTCGGCTTCTCAGAAGCGTCACTTTAGTACTTGATTCACAGGTAGTTCTTGGCAACTACTTTTATCAGTTTGTATAGTTCAGGAATAGCATTCTTCAGCATTTCAAATGTGTCTTGGACACCTTGCTTTCCCCTTATGATGTTCCTTCTTTCTCTCTTGATTTAATATGTTTATTTCTCTTTCTTGACAAAACTTTAATTCTTTTACCTGGTCCTAATGTTTCTCACTTAATTTCCATTTTTCTCTAGTACTGGGACGATTAAGAATGTTACAGTAATGATTCTCATTTGGCTTCCATTGTCTCTCTTACTGGGATGAGTCTGGTTGCTCCAGGAATGATTATAACTTGCTTTCAACTCTTCACTCTTACTGGGAAAAATATGATTATGCCAGTAATGATTATCACTTGCTTTTCACTCTTCATTATTACTGGGGCAAGTATGATTGTACCAGAAATTATTATCATTTGGGTTTCACGCTTCACTCTAACTGGGACAAGTATGATTGTACCAGTAATGATTGTCTATTGATTTCCACCCTTCACTCTTACTGGAACGAGTATGATTACACCAGTAATGATATCACTTGGTTTCCACTCTTCACTATGACTGTGACATGTATGATTGTACCAGCAATGATTATCACTTGATTTCCACTCTTCACTCTTACTGGGAAAAATATGATTATGGCATTAATGATTATCACTTGATTTCAACTCTTTACTCTTACTGGGATGAGTATTATTCATACACTCCTTATGCTCATTTTCTCTACCGTGTCCCCCGCTGTGCCTGTTCCCTCCTTTCTTTGGGGTTAGGGTCACTGGGCCTGTCTGTAGGGCAGGAAACTCTTCCTGCATTGTCAGGTTGGCTTCGGTCTTCTCTCCTATTCATTCTCTCCTTCTGCCAAGGCCAATTTAACAGTTTTTCTGGCCCGGGGCACTGACAGTTGAGGCCCCCTCCTGTAACCCATGTAAATACTCCCACCCCCGTGACCCATGCTTCCCACCGAAACCCATGTCTGCCCCCCCAGGTCCTCTACTTTCCACCGGAGCACTTGGATGTATCCCTCCATCCTGGCTCTTTGATTCTTGCCTGGAGGTCACGCCTGCCGCTACACACTCCCTCACAGAGGTAGGAGGTTTACTTGGAAGCTAAAACTACGAAATCTATCTTTATTAATTAGATTATAAAAGGATATGAAGAAAAGTTGAGAAAACGAAAATCTGTAATTTGGTCAAAATATTGCAAATGTTGCACGTTTTTGGCGCGCTTCACCTGCATTACCTTCTTGTGGCCATCTCTCTGGGGCCCTGTGTGCCGTGAATCCACAAATTCCTATGCCTTCATTGCCGTCCTTGCAGCCATTGCAAGATGGCTGCCACCTTTGTCCTGACTGTAGAGGCTGGCTGGGGCTCTTACCAACCTGCCTCCCCGCATTCCATTGGCCCTGAGTAGTTTAGGTTGGCCTATCGGGGACCGGCAGGCTTTAGCCGGCCCCCTCACCAAAGGCCCACTTCCTAAGGCCCTGTCTGTTTCCCTGTCCGTTGTCGGGCCGGTTCTGGGGGACCTCGCCTACACCCCCCTTGTGCACACAGAGGCTGTGGAAAATTACACACGTTCTGGACACACTGACTGCACAGAGCTACTATCATTGAAGATTAGTTCCCTTCACAAACTTTATTGACTCAAATCCTTACACCTGGAACTGTCTCACCTCTCACTCCGCCCATCTGGACTCCCACCTATCTGGCTGTGCCCAGCTGCTGTGTGTGTTTTTACCTTGCGCTTCCAAAATCGAATCTGGCTGTGCCCCGCTGCTGTGTTTGTTCATACCTTGCCCTGCCAAAATCGAATCTGCTGTGCCCAGCTGCTGTGTGTATTCCTACCTTGCCCTCCCAAAATCAAATCTGGCTGTGCCCAGCTGCTGTGTGTTTTTACCTTGCCCTGCCAAAATCGAATCTGGCTGTGCCCAGCTGCTGTGTGTGTTTTTACCTTTCCCTGCCAAAATCGAATCTGACTGTGCCCAGCTGCTGTGTGTGTTTTTACCATGGCCTGCCAAAATCAAATCTCACTGTGCCCAGATGCTGTGTGTGTTTTTACCTTGCACTTCCAAAATTGAATCTGGTTATGCCCAGTTGAGTGTGTGTTCCTACCTTGCCCTGCAAAAATCGAATCTGGCTGTGCCCAGCTACTGTGTGTGTTTTTACATTGCTCTTCCAAAATCGAATCTGCCTGTGCCCAGTTGCTGTGTGTGTTCCTACCTTGCCCTGCCAAAATTGACTGTGCCCAGCTGCCGTGTGTGTTCCTACCTTGCCCTGCCAAAAATCGATTCTGGCTGTGCCGAGCTGCTGTGTGTGCTTTTACCTTGCCCTGCCAGAGTCACATCTGGCTGTTCCTAGTTGCTGCCTGTGTTTCACCTTGTCGGGCCAAACTGAATTTGGCTGTGCCATCTGCAGCCTCTACCTCCTGACCCCTGTTCCTCCTCCTCCCCTGGCCTTCCTACCCTACCCCACCCTCTCTGCCAGCACTCCCCTCTTATTCTATCATGCTTGTATGTTGATGTATTTATTGTCCACCCATTCTGTTTCAATCCCCCATCCTCTGCTCCCCCCACCCTACTGCCCACTCCTTTACCTTAAAACTGCTTAATTACTCAGAGCGTAGTTACTCCCCGCAGTCCACCTTCCCTACACTCCTCGTCACCCCCTTCCACCCACCCCCTCCACTGTATGTATGTCACTCCACTATATAACTCTTTGTTCCACTTCAATTTAGCATTGTATAGCAGCCTGCCTGTTCTACCTTGCCCCCCTCCCCACCCACCTTTACCCGATTTGTGTAAGGCAGTTGGAAAAACTAAGGACTGTCGTCAGACATGAAAGAGTTATCTTCACTGTTATATGTTTTTATTTGCACTTAATCATGCACTTACCCTGCCCTGTGCAGGCCCGTATCGTTCAGAAAGTCAAGGGCTCTGAATGACTGTTGCTTTTTCCCACTGTTCCCCTCCACTCCACTCCTTGAGCGCTTTGAAACACTTGTCTGTGTATAGGCGCTATACAAATAAACAATAAATAAATAAATATTAAAAATGAAGGAAATACCTGCCTCGAGTCAAATTCAAAAGATACACATCTAGGCTTCGCTGGATTATCTATTTGTTAATAAAATATTAACACTACACATTACTGTGACCTGCTTCCCCCAGGGGATGCTCTATATTAAAGACATTTTCACTTTATTTTCAAATAATATAGTAATTTTGAAAGAAAATAAAGAAAAATGATTTTTATGCAAGTATTCATTTAACAAAATCATAACCTAACAGGTCAATTCCAAATGTGCTCGTGTTGGTGCCCTACTTCGTTCTTCGAAACATTCCTGTGCCATGGGTGTCCTAGCTGGCTTGTGACCTTGGCGTGATAGTGTAGTCTACCTGATTTTGAAAGCCCCACTGATAACAATTTTTGCCTCTTGAAGAGTCAACTCTGCTTATTCACAAGGGTTTATCATCAGATGGGTGAAACATGTCCCAAATTAAAGCTTTCCAGGCCTCGTAAGAAGGGCTAGCGCCCCCTCCCTCTTTGGTTACTCCATCACCCCATACCTTGGTTTCTGCCCCTGTCCATTGCTCTAGATCATGTGCCATCTGGCGTATTGTGGGCCCCCAGCCGATTTCCATGCCATTGCAATAGCCCTCTTAGCCAGCACGCATACCATGTCCATAAATTTAATTACGTGCCTGACTTTGCTTATTCTCGGGTAGGCCCCCAGGAGACATTCCTTTGGTGTCCATTCATACCGCACCACTCCTGCCTGTCTGCAAGCCTGTTCTATCTTGGCCCAGAAGCACTGTATCTTCGGGCACCCCCAGAACATATGCATCATGCCCTTGCCCTCTGACCCGCACCAAGGACTCAGTGGATTCGTGCTTCTGCTAAATTTGGCTATTCTGATGGGTGTCATATAGGTCCTATAGAAGACATTCAGTTGGATCAACCGGAATCTAGCATTTCTTGACACTTCCCAGGGATATGCTAGGATCCTCTCCCATTCCTTCTCCGTTATATTGATTATCTGGTTCCTCTGGCCACCCCCTCCACTTCCCTTTAGCCACCTTTCTGATCTTACGGTACCATAAGAATTGACCATTGGGCAGTCCCTCTTTCTCAACCACTGTTTCAAATTCCTTGAAGACACCTTCCTCATATGCATTCCTCCTGTTTCTTTCCCATTGTCGACCCGCTGCCAGGTCTGTCGTGACTGCACAGACATCGGCTGCAATCAGGGTCTCAGGGGAGTAGGGATGTTCATGTCCCAATAGCTTCAGAGCCCTGCTCCAAACCCTACTACCCAGCTGTGGTATCATTGGGGCCTCCCCCAAACACCTCAGTGGTACCCACAGCGCTACTTTTAGGTGAGCCGGCACTATGAGCTATTTTAACAATTTAGTTTCCGAGGTGGTCTCGTCCGCAAGCCACTTGGCCACAAAGCTTAGTTGTTTCCGGCAGGAAATACTTTTCCAGATCTGGTAATTGGACTCCTCCCGCTCTGTATGGAAGCGTTAGTGTGTTGAGGGATAACCTATGTCTGGCCGGACCCCACAGCAGCTCCCTCAATAATCTTTCCATTAATCGGAAAAAGGAGGCTGGTATGTAGTAGTGCACATTGTGGAAAAAGTATAGGAACCTTGGCAGGACTATCATTTTAGCGATAGCAACCCTACCCATCACTGGTAGTGGCAATTTGGACCAAATCTTTGTGGACTTCCTGAGCCCCTGCACTGCTAGTAGAGTGTTGCCCCCATGCATCTGCTCGGGTGTATGCCATATATTCACCCCTAAGTACCGAACTGTGTGTAATTTCCGTTGGAGCCCCACCTTCGGAAGGTCCTCTTCCCTCATTCCTGCCAGTTCCGCTAGTGGAAATATGCACAATTTCTCCTTGCTGAAGGAGATCCCTGATACCTGTGCAAAGTCCTCCAGTACTTCTAGTATTATTGGTGCATTGAGGTGTGGGCCCCATAAGTACAGTAGAACGTCATCTGCATATAATGAGATCACATGATACGCTCCCCCCACCCTGATGCCCGCATCGAAAAATTGTTTCCTAATGTATATGGCTATCGGCTCTAGCCCCAAGATGTAGAGCATTAGCGACAGTGAGCAACCTAGTCTGGTGCCCCTTTGTATGTCCCACAGTGCGGACACCATTCTACCAGCCTTAACCCTGGCAACTGGTGCCTTGTAGAGAATTCTAATCCACCTAATGAAGTACTTGCCCAGTGCATTGTTCCTCAGAACAGCAATTAGGCATTCCCAATATATTGAGTAAAATGCCTTTATGGCATCCAGGGAGATCACTGCATATGACTCTTGTGAGTCCGTTGTTTGTGGGCTGATGTGTTGAAGCCTGCACAGGTTTGCTGCAGTGCTTCGGCCTGGTATAAACCCATTCTGGTCCCCATGCACTATGGCCCCTATGACCTTTGACAGACGCGTAGCCAATATGGTTGTCAAAATCTTGATGTCATAATTTAACATTGCTAATGGCCTGTCCGACCCACACTCTTTTGCATGCTTCCCCGGTTTGGGTATCGGGACAACTAGCGTCTCCCTCATGCTCTTCGGTTGGATTCCTGTTACGTATGCCTCCTTCAATACTTCATGGAGGGTCTGGCTAGCTCTGTATTATACACCTTATAGAACTCGGGGGGGTGACCCGTCACTCCTAGGAGGCTTCCTGGTAGCCAGTGATTTAATTCCCTCACTTATATCTTCGATTTTTAGCTTCCCACTTAACAGTTCCCATTGTGCATTGTCCAATGATGGGAGTCCTATTTCTTCTAATGTGTCCAGTATGTCACCCTGGGGTATTAACATTTCGTGGCGGTACAATTGGAAATCAAGGTTTTTAAATGCGTCATTAATTGCAGCTTGCGATGT
Organism: Ambystoma mexicanum; assembly: GCF_040938575.1. NCBI lineage: Eukaryota > Metazoa > Chordata > Amphibia > Caudata > Ambystomatidae > Ambystoma > Ambystoma mexicanum. The sequence continues at coordinate 238,384,372 of NC_090934.1, forward strand.
GTGCACCAAGCCTGCTTCATCTTTGATTTCCGTTATCAGATGTCTTGGGTTTTCCCTCTTGCACAGCCACGTCTACCTGGTTTATCGCCCTGTGTGCCCTAGCGGACTTTGTGACATAGTCCAACTTAGCTAGACTAGCCCAGGAAATTTGGCAGTCATCTCTGACTGCTGATCAGGGGTGTTGCTAGGGGGGCGGCTAAGAGGGCTATAGCCCCTGATCTTTTGGTTGTAGCCCCGGATAGAATCTCAGGAGCTACAGAAAAAAGACTAGCTAGCCCCCAGTCCCAACAGTTCCGACATCAGCTTAGCCCCGGGTCTTTTCCAGACCTAGCAACTCCCCTGCTGCTGATAATTCTTTTTGCACCTCCCTGGTTTTCAGGGCACAGACTTCCAGCTGCCTGATCTTCCCCTCACCTACCTCTAGGTCATTTTTTAACGCCTTTCTGATGCCCCCAGAGCTGGCTATCACTTCCCCCTTAACTACTACTTTCAGTGCTTCCCAGACTGTGTCCCAGCCTTTTACACTCCCCACAGTGTTGTCCATGTACTCCGTTATTTTTCTCCAGAGCCCCTCCTTGAAGGCACAATCTGTCAGTGTATCCGACGGCATACGCCATAGTGGTATGGGTGGCCTGGGGCCCCTTGTCCTCCATTCCATGATCAATGGAGAGTGGTCAGATATTGTTCTACCCAGATATGCTGCCGTTTCTACTTGGGGCAAGTGCATCCTATCTATCAGTAGATAATCTATTCTGGTATAGAGCTCATGGGGGATGAAAAGTAAGAGAATTATTTGCTCTCTGGGTGTAACTCCCTCCACACCTCTGCCAGGCCCAGGTTCCCTATCACTTCGTTCAGTGATGAGTGAGTTGGCTTTGCCTGTTGCGTTGGCAGGTTGAACCTAGCAAGAACTGGGCCCCGAACACAATTAAAGCAATCCCTGTATGGGGTTAATTTGGCACCCAGCTTGGTCAGGTACGCTGATGTCCCTCAGTTAGGGAGGTGAGAGTTAACAATGCTGATTTCTGTTTGTTCGATGCTCCCACTAATTTGTATTTGTTTTATTTGTAACGCGCACCGTCAGGCCCGGAGGCAACAGGGCGCAGGTTATGCAAGGTTACATACAGAGCATATATACATACATAATTTAAACAAAGCGCATATATAGATACATCATTTTTTAGCAAAGGATACTCAGTGAATATATCAATATACATAATTTACAGGACACGTATTAGACATGAGACATAGGGACAAAAGTGTACAACAGGCAGGATCCGTGGGCCAATGCTAGTGAGGCTGTGGTGTACATAGCATGCCTCAGTGCTGATTAAAGAGCCATGATTTCGTTTTGGACTTGAATGAGTTAAAGGAATCTTCAGATCTAATGGTGATAGGGAGGGCATTCCATAGCTTGGAGGCAAGGACAGGGAAGCTTGTGCCACCCGCTTTTTGGAGTTTGAACCTAGGGATCGAAAGACAGTGGGTCTGGGCGGTTCTTTGAGGTCGGGTGGGCGCATAGCGGGATAGCCGACAGGGCAGAGGTACGGGGGGGCCTTGTTAGCCAGGCATTTGTGTGTGAGGTTCTCTGCTTGACAGGTAGCCACTGTAGATTGGTTCTGGATTCAGAGATGTGCTGGTTTCGAGGGATGTTTAGGGCAGCTCTGATAGCATTGTTCTGGGTGATTTGTAATTTATTCATGTTCTCTTGGCTGGTTCCTAGGTAGAGGGCACTACCGTAGTCAATTTTAGACATAATGAGGGTTCTGGCTAGTGTGACACTGTTCAGAGTAGTCAGAAATGGCCTGCAGGCTGCAATGAGTTTACAGGTGTATGCAGAGGCTGATCTGACTGCATTAGTTTGACGAGATAAGGATAGAGTGGCGTCAAGGTAAAAGCCTAAGGTTTTTTGTGTCTTTCGAAACTTGAATGGTATTGCCATCAATGATAAATGACTGGTAGGATGTGTCTAGTTTGCTAAGGCGTTGCGAAGTGCCCAGGATGAGGAGCTCCGTCTTGTCATCATTGAGGCATAGCTGGTGTTGGGCCATCCAGGCCTGGATGACCAGGTAGACGTCATTGAGGGCCTTGGTGTCAGCTAAGTAGTCTCCAGTGATGGGAATGAGTATCTGGATGTCGTCAGCGTAGTTTGTGTAAGGGACACCCAGATAGTCAAGTACATCGAAGAGCGGTTTAGTAAAGACATTATAGAGTGTAGGTGACACACAGGAGCCCTGATGGACGCCACAGTGAATTGGGGAGGGATCTGCAGCTGCGGATGGAGAAAAGACCCTCATAGATCTATTACTCAGAAAGGATTTGATCCAAGTCATGGCTGAAGGAAAGAAGTGGGCAGCAGAGTGGAGGTGTCTGCATAAGATTTGGTGATTGACCAGATCAAATGCCGCAGAAAGGTTGAGGAGAAGTAACATGGCCAGTTTGCCTTTGTCCTTCAGGACTTCTATTTGTGTTTTGAGATCTATCGAGGCCGTTTCAGTCCCATGTCTAGGACGGAATCCAGATTGTCTAAAACCTAGAAGATTATTGGTTTCCAGGAAATCTTGGATCTGGAGGTATGCTGCACGGTCTAGGATTTTAAGCAGGAAAGGGACGGTGGTTATGGGTCTGAAGTTAGTGGGTATGCTTGGGTCTAAGGATGGTTTTTTAAGCAATGGGATCACCCATGCGTCCTTGAGGTTGTCAGGGACAATACTAGTTTTGAAGGAGGAGTTGATAAAGGACGTGATAAATGGGGCCAAGTCGTGGGCAGATTCCTTGACGATGGGAGCAGGGCACGGATCGCCTTGGCAATTAGATGGTTTGATCCGCAAAATTATGTTTTCTACCTCAGCAATAGTGAGCGGTGAGAAAACAAAAGTTTTGGTATTAGACGAGTCTAGAGGGGGTGCCCATCCCGGGGTGGGAGGACGGTTGTCCAGTTCAAGACTATCTTGTTTGTCTTTAATTTTGGATTGTAGAGTAGAGATTTTATTCAGTAAGGCTGACTGAATGTTGGTACACCATTTACTATCTTTAATGCAGGTGTCAGGAGGGGTGGCTGGAGTTTTCAGCTCTTTTAGGATCTTAAAAAGTTCCTTAGTGTTCGAGTCAGCTTGCAGGATACGGTTATTAAGGGAGTCTTTTTTCGCGGTGATAATTGTTAACCCTAAGTATCAGGTATCTCCCCTCTGTGTCCACCTCTTTTTTGAATAGTCGGAAAAGCACAGCATTGTCTATCCACGTGTACACCCCCCGCGCAAATTTAGAGTATGCTGCTCCATAGCCTTGCCCTCCCCAGTGATCCGCTACTTTGCTATTGCCTTCAACAGTGAGTTGGGTTTCCTGCAGCAATGCAATGGAGGCTTTCTTTCTCCTCAAGAAAGATCTAATCCTGTTCCTGCGCATATAGGTGCCCATCCCCTTGACGTTCCATATCACCACCTTAATGTCAGCTGCCATCGTCAACCAGTGGAACCCGGCTTTCCCTGTCCAGCACCAACCGTTTCAATGCCTCTATTGCTGTGGAGACTTTACAGCATGTCAAACAATAACAAAATGAACTTAACCAACTGCACCCAGCAGTTGCACTAAGTAGGCAACGCTCAGGTGGCACCGCTCCATCTTGACCTTTCCAGGGCATCTTGAGGGGTAACAGTACGTCGGCAACAGGCCAGCACCAAACTTTTCACAGGGGGGGAGTACCTTCGGCTCAGGCCAGATGGCTTGGCAGTCCTCCGTTGTGCAAGCCCAGCTTGGTTGTCGTAGATGTGGGCCTCCATCTGTATTATTCAGAGTGCCACCCTCTTCGTCCCGGTAATTCAGGCTACTTTGTGGTTACTTCACCCTCCGCCATGTTGTTGTGCTGCAGCCACCTGTTGGCCGCCGCTGGCGTCTGCAGGAATATCGCTCTCCCTTTGTATATCACCTTCAGCCTGGAAGGGTACATCAGCATGTACTTGAGATTTAGCTGCCGCAGTCTGGCTTTGATTGGAAAGAAGGTTTCTTGCTCTCTGTACAGCTGGGCTATAGTCCGGGTATATTGCAATTCTGGCATTGTCCCTTCTTATTTCGCCCCCTTCACGTGAATAGCGCAGTATGATTTCCCTATCTTGGAAGTTTAGCATCTTTGCTATTATCGGGTGTGTGTGTGACCCTGGTGGCAGCCTCGTCTGCAAGGTCCTGTGGACCCTTTCGACTGCAAACCCTTGGGACAGGCGGCCCATGCCTATTTCTTGTTGAAGCAGGGTTTCCACAAAGTTTGTGGGGTTGTTGCCCTCCATTCCCTCAGGAATACCAAGTAGGTGCACGTTGTTGCGCCTGGACCGACCTTCGGCGTCATCCGCCCTCTCCTCCAAGACTTTGTTTCTTTTCTCCAGTTCCTGGACCCTGGTCTGTATATCTTTCAATGTTTCCGTGGTTTTTCACTGCCCACCCTCTGTAATGGTTACGCGCTCCGTGAGATTGCGCATGTCTTGGTGCATTAACTGCATGTCAGTTTTTACCTCCTCTATTTTCGTGTCAATAAAAGAGTGCAGTCCAGCAATGGCCACCAGTACAGGTCTGTCTCTGTCGCTTGCATCTGGAGATGCCTGGTCAGTTGCGACCTCATTGTTCAACCTGCCTTTGTTCCTGTGGTTTAGCTGCAGCAAAGGACTCCATGATGGTGGTCTTGTTTTTCCCTTTAGGCAGGGACATAACCGCCAGTGGAGGCCTGAGATGGAGTTGGACTGCAGGTAGGTATCTAGTCTCGTGTGGCCTGGAACTATGCTTCATCCACCTGCACTCGCCAGCCATTCCTCTCTAGCTCCTCTCTGCCAGGTTTGCAGATCTATTGTTCACAGGGTCCCCGCAGCCGCTGGGTTAAGTCTGTGGCAATTGCGCTCCTTCTATGCACTGCACACGTGATACACCTGCACTGTGTGGGCTAAAGGAACTCGCCACAGTCTTCTGGTGGCAGTGGGTGCAGTCAGGCTAATTCAGTAGCTTCTCCTTGTCCTTGCAGTGCTTGCTGCTCTTAACCACCCCTTATCAGTTGTTGCTGGTTGGTGCCCTGCTACCTTCTCATTCTGGGCGCCCAGTATTGTGGCCCCTTGCAGTTTTTTCAAACAGTCTGTCCATTCGCCCCAACCCGCTCCCCTCCTTTTCAGTGTGTTTGTCTCCAGAGCTTTGTCCCTTGTCGCAGGTGTTGGCTCTTAGGACTCCCAAGATCAAACTCCCTATCTCTGGGCCACCATTGCTAGTAGGTTTCCTCCTCATGCAATGGTGTTGTAGGGAGTGGGGCGGGCGTAGCTCCTCCAATCAATCAGCTACATTAAACAAAGTTTGTCATCAGCTTCCTTTGTCCACCCAAGCTCCATCTAATTTATCTCTCGGAGTGACCTTACCGCTAATATTATCCAGTGTGCCCTGCGTCCATGTGGCCACTCGGTGCTCCCCACGCGGTGTCAGGGCCTGCAGCATGCAGCTCCGGTGTCGCTGCGGGGACGCTGCCCAGTTCAATTAGGCTTGCCTCGCAGTGATTTTATCAATCTCCATTGTACCGCATTTTGCAGCATTCCCCGTTAGAACTCCTTGTGTGCTGCTCGCATCCGTAAATGAAGCAGGTATCGCTTTGCTAGCTATGCAGCCCCACCTGCAAGCATGCGGTTTTCCACACCTGGCGTCCGCACCAGCTTTCGGTCGGTGCCTTGTTGTTTTTCGCAGTGCCCGGCAGGACCCCAGGCAATACGTTAAGGCCTTTCCTTCATCCAAAGTGCTTAGCAGATCCCCAGATCATGCGCGCCTGGAGTGCTCCTTGATAGGGACAATTGGGTGTTTTCCTCAGAGTCACTGCGACTGGTTCTAGTCGCCTGTTGCTACCGCTGTCTCCTCATGTGACCCTCCGTCTGACCGTTCACTGCGGGCCCGACCTCTGTTTCGGACAGGAAGCCTCCAGCACCGCGGGCCCAGCTGTGTTGCTCCTGCAGTGTCCTGCTGGGTCGCCCGCCCGGGCTCTGGAGCACAGTCCAGAACTCCCGCGCTGGTTTATCCAGTGTCTGTGATTGCTCCACTTGCTTGCGTGTCTCCTCAGCGGTTCCAAAGCTCTCCGTCTCTGGTGGGCGTTCTAGGTCGCCGAGGCCCTGCGTGTCACCGCTCTCCAGGGCATAATGGTGAACTCCAAGTTGCGACCCCTTGATATTGCCTGGCTTTCTTTCCATTCCCAGCAGCTTCTCTCTTTGCTGTAGTGCGTGGGCCGGAGGGAGCATTCGTCTACTCCTCCACACTCGAAGTCGAAGATGGTATTGCAGCGCCCGGCCCCTTCTTCCTCTAGTGCTCAGGCCTCAGCACCGCCCGCCATCTTGTCTGCCCAGGGGCGCACGTCTCGGAGCGTCGTTCATTGAGCTCCAGTCTCCGATTTTTGTTGGTTCTTCTACCTATAGATGCCAGATTGCTTGCTTTTTGTCGGCCCTCCTTTACATTTGCTTTCTGCAACCTTTGACGTTAATTTAGAGGATCTTACACGGAGATCTGGATGGATAGCACGTCCCTACTCCATGAGCTCAGGCCACGCCCCACCCCATAAAGAGTTATAACGTTTCCTACATACAGTGGAATCTTTCGTATTAACTTATTTATTTTCAGTACCGCCCACGCATCACGTTTAAACACCAGTTGGACCAATGTCACCATCATATGATTTAGCTATCTAGTTTTGTATGATTAACCCTCCGCCTGCCGTGTAGCAGCGTCTGTCCCCCCAACAGTACCTCAAAAGCAATGCCCTGATGTCTTTTATTTAATTTGAGCACAGACTTAAACCGATCCTCATCTCACAGGATCAACTGCAATTACTGTGCTCACAACTCACAAGATCACTTTATTCACAGAGTACCTGCTGTGCCCCTCTCCATTTTAGAGCTAAATTATTCCATGCACCGATATTTGTATTTGGTTCTTCATCCTGGACATAAACAGCACCTTCTGCAAGTCCACGCACAGTCCGGTGACTGTCCATTGCACTGGGCATTCTATGACGTCATCAATCTGTCCAAAGAAGCCAAAGAAGACAGATCTCTGCTGTCCATTCCAGACCCTTTACGTACCTGTCAACACTGTCTACAAGGAAGCCACCAGCACACGTACTACACTCAGAGCAGGTCCCCCAGGGCTGTGCCATTCCATTGTCTGGTTCTCGTGGAACGCTTTAATAGCACTCTCCCCACATGCCTTTTCAGTACGTAGCCTCAACACCTCAGCCACTCAGACCCACTAGCTGATGCTCTCACCCTTGCTGCCAGCCGAAGCCACTTCCCGGCTGAGCGTTCTGTGGCCACTCCAGCAGTGGCAACCAATCAACAGATGCCGCTAGAACCAGGCACGGACCCCATGGCACTCCCCAACCACATTGCTCCAACTGGACTTCAAGTCCCAGCATTCCACTCCAGCGCAACAGCGCTCTCCCACTGCAGGGGTCCAAATGGATTCCAAGTCCCAGGATTTGCAGGCTGAGCACAACGGCGCCTTCCCAACTGCCAACTCTCTCCGCAATGGGTGCAAACAGCTCTCCTGGGCCACTCACCGCAAATCTGCCCCACATGAAAAGGACTCCCTTCACCGCCACACCAGCCTGCGGACCCAGCCAACCACAGAGCCATGTAAGAGAGTAATCCCCGCTCTTCGCTGGTTTTGTTCTGTCACTGGCCATGATAACAGGAACAGCTGCCCCTTAAAATCAATGGTTTGCTCAATGGATACTGGACCTTTACCAGTACTCGGCCGCCCCTCACCGCAATGGTCTGTCTCCCACTGACTGTAGCAATGACACTGTCTACCACTTGCAGATCCGGTGGCCCTTCGCCCAGCAATATCTCTGTCTGCTCCTTACAGACACGGTAGGCCAAAGGCCTGCTGCATCTTACATCAAAGGCTGGGCCCCAGATGCCCCACTGCTCCCAGCAGCGCCCCTACCTTGAGAGAGGATCTTCTCTGGGTTTGGCGGGCGGTCAATGTCTCTCTCATAGTGCTGTCCCCCCCAATTGGGTTCCTGGCCAAGCATGACACTGAGACTGGTGTAGGAACGGGAAACATATTTACTCATGTTCCAGTCTCAAGTACAAGGTATAGGTACATTAGGTAAGTACATAGGGACAGAACATCCACCGGCATCCTCTCTCAGTCAACCCATCTTCTCAACTGTCACTCACAGAACCATACAGAACATAACATTCTCACGCACAGCATTCCATGTCAGTCACCCACAGCATTCCCTGTATACAGGGCAGGGTGCAGGGAAGGTCTGGATACAACACCTTGTTTTGGCCTTGTAGTCAGCAGTGATTTGGTGTAAGTGATCGCCCCTTATCAGGTGTGACTGAGTAAGAGTGAGTAGCTCTTTCTGACCTGTTTTATTCTGCTGCTCCGTGCCAGCTGTGAATAGCACATCAAGCTGTCTGTTTCATCTGAGAAATAACAACCTTGAGAGACAGAATGCACAGCAAATACCACGAGTAGCTGAGTTACACATGACATGGATAACTGTGGCATCTCTAGCAATGTCACATAAGGACTCCCCAAATCCATCTTTCCCCTTCGCCTCTCTTGAAACGAAGTGCTGCGGGGTAATCACATCCCTAGGTAAATATATTGAGGGGTAATGTGTGCTAGAGTGGGCACTGAGAGGGCAGACACTGGAAAATCGGAAAAACTTAGTAAGTACTACCCGAGTCCCAAGGGCACGTCGCGCGAGCCGGTGGTCCACTGTGATCAGACTTGATGACACCATGATGTGGTTTAGTTCCCTGAGCGTTTGTTTATTTATAGTTGAACCCAATCACGCCCTTCCCTTCTGAAGTCTCCTTCCTCCTCCTGCTTCCGAAATGCACTACCCATCATCCACTGCAGCATCAAAGCATCAGTGGCCCAATGACTCGGGTACTCTACTCTTGCAAATTCAGGAGACCTTATCCTAATACCAACCCTTTTAGTTACCAAGCAGATGATGCAATCCTGGACAAATCACCAAATTTGCCTTGATTCACTTTATCTTCCAACATCTGGTGAGCGACTCAGCATTGCACGCTATACAAGGACATGGACCCAATCAGCATTTCACACTATATAGAAAATGGCTTCCTTCTATTTTTCTAGACTCCCTTCCCGAATGACCAGCTATACAAATTAAATTCTGTGTGATGTACATAAAAACAGAATCAGGAGAAGCCAGTTCTAGTGTCGTCCTCACCACTTGAAGCCACATGTGACCTTGCAAGTGCACATGTGTGCTTATGCTACTGATCTGAAAAAACGTGGCTTTTCAGATGTTTTTAATTATGCACAAACAATCAATGTAACATTAAAATCCATACACATTATCGACATACCTTTAAAGTGCAGATGACAACGTGGCCTTGAACAGATCTCGAAGAGGAGGATGGATGGGCCCAGTAGGTCTGTGTTTTTTCAGGCAATTATGCCGTCGAACTTCGAAGCCTTGGGTCACTCGTGCTTGGCTCAAATGTGCTACGCGGCAGCACCACCAAACCCAGTCCTCTTCTCTCGAAGGGATTCAGGCAGCTGCAGACTGGCAGAGAAACTAAACCAGCTCTAACTGGCTTACTGAAAGGTGCATCAGGATTGGTGGGTATGCGAGGAGGTAGGGCAGCACCACCAGTTCAACAGGGGCTGAGCAGAGCCTCAGCCATACACAACACAAGCTGGCTGGCCCGTCCCAACCCCTCAGCCCCTCCATCAATGATTATTGTTGTTTTCCATCCTTCCTGTCGCCACACTGGCACCAGTGACCGCTTCCACACACCAACCAGCAGTGCACTTATGCCCCCTGGCCCCAACACTTGATTCGTTGCTTGCGGCAGGGAGGAGAAGCAGATCCAGTGTGACTTTTGTTTTATAATGTGTGTGTGCCTGCAGGCAGTCCAGTGCCAAACAAACACTACAGTGTTCTGCATAGTCTTTCCGGGCCCGCCTGCCCACTCAACAAAAAGACTTTTTTTATATTTGCAATTGTGACATTTGCAAATTAAACAAATATATTTTCTTTTATTAATAAGCAAATGATTAATCGTCATGTTTTCTGTCCTAGCCAGCTTCGGCTTCACCCTCCAGCCTGGGCTCCAGAATCCCTCTCTCAAGTTCCAACCCACCAACTCCCAAGTTGGTGGGGCTTTCCTCCAGGATGGGAAGGTGTGTCCCATTTTCCCACTCATAATGACGTCCCTGCATCGGTTCTGCAATGTGAAACGGTCTATGGTCTCGGCATCATTACTGGACTGGACAGACCACCGTGTTTCGCCCATGCCGCCACTCACGGTTCATTCTCTTTGTTGGGGTTACCTTTCCCTAGGTTCTCCTGCTTCCAGCTTCTGTCACGTCAGTGTTCACTTGCCAGCTTTTTTCAAGGTCTACACGCTGCGCTTCCCGGTTTTTCTCAGCTCCCTCAGCATCGCCGAGTTGAAACTCCCAGACTTCTCTCATCCATAGATCTTCTCCTTTGCTTTTTATGACGTGTGGCTGGGCCTTGCCCATCGAAGCCCCATAGCCCTTTATCTCTGTTGCTTGAGTCTTCCTTATCACTTGAGCACTCTTCTTCTTCTCAGTATTCACAGAGTATGCTTCTCCACTCCATAGTGATCCAATGGTTTTATATTCCAATAATAAACAGTAGCTTGTTCTTCTTGGTTTCTTTGAACTTTGGTTGTTAGTGGTAGGCTGTGGGTAAATAACCTAGGGAGTTCCTCTTTGGAACTGGAGACCTTGTTCTCTACTGGGATGAGTTTGAGAGTTCCATCTATAATTCTAACTCTTCTGATGCCCTTCTAACCTTTGGTATCTACTGGGATGAGTATGAGTGTTCCAGGAATGATTCTCACTCTTCTTTTGCACTTCCCACACTTGTTCTCCACTGGGCGAGCATGAGCGTTCCAGTAATGATTCTCACTCTTCTTATGCACTTCCAACACTTGTTCTCTACTGGGACGAGTATGAACATCCCAGTCATTATCTTTGGTCCCCCATCCGGGTCTCGCGCTCTCCCCTTTACCTTTGTATCTCGGCTGATAATGTCAACGGAACTTTGGTTAGGACGGGACCTTCTTTGTTGAATGTCAGGTTGGCTTCTCAGCCCTTCACTTCTATTTCACTCAGCATGTTCCGCAGTGCCTTAAGATAAGTGGTATTGGTCTTGTTTATGAACCCCCAAGTTCACAGGGGTTCGATCATGCCACCACTTCTTACTCGGTCGCTCGCCAGATATTGTGTCAATATTTCGGCTTCAATCAACTTACGTTTTCCTGAGTGCCACATGCTAGGATTCGCACTCCAACTTCCTATCAGCATCGGAAGCTGTGCGTCCCCATTTCCTTCAGCTTCTCTCCCACAGCTGATTCGAAACTCCAGGGCTTCTCTCTCTCACAGCTGATTTCAAACGTCCAGGCTTCTCTCTTTCCTAGGTCTCCGCCTATGAAATGTTTGACTTTGCCATGGGACTCCCTGGCGCATCGTCAAAGTCCAATTTCTTGTTCTGCTTGTACTCTGTATTGCTCCCGTGGTTTTCTTCGTCTCAGTACCACATACATTTTTTTCTTTTCAGGTTTGCTCAAAGGTTCTGCATGACAATAATAAATATCCGTTTGTTCTTCATGTTTTCTTCTAGCAGATGTCACTAGCGAGGGGCTATAGGTAGGTTGGTTAGGGAGTTCCTCGTGGAACGGGAGTCCTTGTCCCCAAAGGGGGAGTCTCTGCCAGTGAGGTCCTGGTATTCCGTAGACGGGTCACCTCCCTAGCCTCTCAAGGAAAGTCGTCCCCATGGGGAGAAGTAACTAAGTCCCACAATTTGTCACACATCAGAGTAGTGATAACTAGGTTTTAATGTAGAGGTTGTTTCTAATGACTTCCACAGGTAGCCAGATTCAAACATGTTTATATTTTTAGCGCTGGCTTTTACTTGTTTTTCTTCGCAGTGTTACACATACTGTAGCAGGTGGTACAAGCACTCAACTCAATGTGACTCATTTTGTCCAGCTCAGAAACAGGGATCCAGGAATAACTCAAAAAGGTTCCTAAAATCAGGGCAATGTTGGAAGAAAGAAATAGTGTGCAATGGCTAATGTATGCAGTAATCTGCCATTGACAGGCACCTGAACTCTTCCACAGGTAGGCTTGTTTCAGAAGCATCAGTAGCTTCATGTCAACCCGGGAGAGCTGTAATGTTGTTGTTGCCTGATAAGCAAATTACATTTGAGATAAAGATGCAACATTTCACTAAGGCTAATTATTATTTATAAACTGTGGGATGTTTTTACCCATGCGTCCAAGCCCTACCATAAAACTGTGCATTACTGGCATTGAAAACATCATGATGGCCAGAACTCCCCAGAGAGTGCACAGGGAAAACATGAACAATAGGCTGCCACCCATTTTTGCCTATGTTGTGAGCACAGGAGGGCACTGCCTAAAACCACCATTGGGCTACACACAGTAGCCTGAAACCATTGGGAATGGCAATGCTGATTGCCAAAAGCAACCCAGAACTGTGGGGAATTCATTTTCTTAATGTCAAAATGGATGCAATACTGGTGCTCACCACTATCAGAAAGCCGGCATTTTAAAACCACCAGACTTTTGTGTAAAACTGAACAAATTAACCCAAACCAGGCCAAGGAAAGACTTGCTAAGAGGTGGATACAATGTAAAACTATATTCTGAAATGACTTGAAGAAAGTAATTATTTAATGTATATATATAAAATAGCTGGGGATGTCAGCAGCTTAAGTGAATTTGGGTTTAAAGCCACTAAAATCGAAATGTTTAGAATAAATGAGTGACCTACTTGTGAGTGTCACATAGGTTGCAATTGTTTAAATGTCAAAGTTTTGAACTTAGAATCAGCATTCTAGCTGCATGTGCAAAAATTGTAAGTTGGATTTGAATGTAGAAAACTGGGAACTAAAGGGACATTTAGCTGAAGCCTGGCTGAAGAGAGGGAATTCTGCCCGGCAACTACCCCCGACAGGAGTGAAACCTGCTCAGCCACTCTTCCCAGGCCTGGCTGCATTCTGCTGCCCCTGCCAAAAGGAGATGACACCTCTCTGATTGAATTAGGGGAGTAGCACCTGGGGACTACAGGAAACTAAACAAAGCACTGTCACTGGCTCAGGCAAATGTTATATTGGGGGGGGCTTCCTCTTGGGAGAAACTGGGAGGGGCAGTGCCTGTGAGAGCAAGCTGAGCTTGGGGGAAGTGGATAAACCAGAAATTCCACCATGTGCTTTGGAAAACCACGCCCCTTTGGGGCCAGAGCATGATTTTAAAAAGATGGATAATTCACAGTGCGGACTTGTCAAAATTATATAAATAACATCATAAATCTTGTGATTTTTCTGTGCACATTTTAAGAGGTGTTAGGACCCTGTGGTATGTTATGATATGATATGATATGATATGGCATTTGTAACGCGCCTATACACAAGTGTTTCAAGGCGCGACGAGGCAGGGAGGGGGGAACAAGGGGAAGACAGACAACGATCCTACTAGGCCAGGTGTCATTTAGATCGCGCAAGTGCAGGGGTAAGGGGAAGGGAAAAAGTGCAAGGAGAAGGGGAGGGGGGAAGTGCAGTACAAGGTAAGTAGTATAAAATAAATAAAATAGGGCCAGCTGGTGGCAAGTGCAAGGTAAATGCAGACAAGTGCTGGGAGGGGGGGCTGTAGGGATACAGAGACAGTCCCGCAGTGCAGGGGTTGCCAGGGAGGCAGTGCAAGTGGAGAGTGGCTGGGCCCAGTACTGAGGTCGGTGAGAGTGGCCCAGTTGCAGATTCAGTGCAGTTTAGTGAAGAATGTAGCAGGGGAGAGGGAGAGAGAAAGCAGAACCAAAGAGGAAGGTTTTGAGGTGCTTCCGGAACAGGAGATGGTTCTCCTCAAGTTTTAGGGAGGCAGGAAGGCTGTTCCAGAGGGAGGCCCCTGCCGCAGAGAGAGATCTAACCCCAGCTCGTTGCTTCGAGAAGCGGCTGACCCTGAGGGAGTTGGAGACGGATGAGCGAAGGGCTCGGGAAGGAAGAGATTTAGGAAGAGAGAGTTGAAGGTATTCAGGCCCAGGCCCCAGCAGGCCTTGTGGACAATGCAGAGGGTTTTGAACTTAATCCTCGCAGCCACTGGGAGCCAGTGTAGAGATCTCAGTCCTGGAGAGATACGGTCCCTGGGCTTGAGGCCAAGGACAAGTCTCGCAGTCCTGTTCTGGATGAGTTGCAGAGGGCGTAGAGTGGATGCAGGCAGATTAAGATAGAGGCTGTTACAGTAGTCCAGCTTTGAGAGAACCAGAGCTCCTTGGGGATAGTAGCGGAAAAAAGGTTGTTACTCCAAATGTATGCATGTTAAAAATCTGACACTTTATCATCTGAAACCCATATCCCTGGTGCACATTTGTGTAAAATCTGGAAAGGTTTAGAGGTCATTATCTGGATGAAAAGGGGAGAATTCTGTCATAAGTGGACACAACATCGTACAAAGACAGGGATCAGATGGTTTGGTGCTACAGAAAATATGTTAACTGGACCTATAATATTAGAAAAATGGTACATAGATACATATGTATTTGGATCAGAAATAGATTTGTGTGCAATTTGACAAGGGGAGGATCCTCTGACCATAAACCTACCTCATCACTCTGACTCACAACCCAGTTCCCCCAATCAAGGAAGAGAGGAGGAACTGGCCAATGATATGTTGAGAGGGTTGGGCATGCAGAATGAGCCGACCCACCCACTTTCTAAACACATAAAAAGAGCCACTGGAACCCAGGTAGGGACAATCACTTTCCACTTTCTTGCGGGACGCTTTGCCGGGAGACTTCAGGCTTCAAATCCATCAATCTCCAGAGACCAGAAATTAACTCCAGAATTTGATTTGTAGCAGAGAGGCCTGAATCCACAAGCTGAATCCTCTTCAGCAGGCCTCAAAACCAACCAAACTATTCAACAGCCGGGCGAGCTGTTTTAATTCTTTGCCAAGAACTTTTGCAAGAGCCTGTAGCAGTATCCAGAAGGCAGTGCTGTATCCGGAACCAGAGAGAACCAGAGACCAGATCGCTGTGAAGAACTGCTAGCAGAAGTCCAGCCAATCCTGACCCGATCGTTGACGAAGTCGCATTCATGTCCAAAATCTAGTGTGAGTACCCAGCTAGCACTGTGCCAAAACCAATCTCTTAGTTTAAAATAATCTAATCCAAACTATTTTAGCTTATTAGAACTGCCTCCTAAAATCGTGTCATTCTGTCATCTTTAAAACTGAAAGCTGTCATCTGTCATTGAAATTTCAAATCCGAAAAACTACCTTTACTAAATCGGCCGTATCTCCGGAACCGTTTGTGCTAGGACCGACTTCCTACTCCTTATAGTGCCTCCGTAATTGCGCTCGACGCACGCGACTAAATTTTCCGCGATTTGACATTTTGCTTAATTTCAGCCTCGTGTAAAAATATTTGTCCTTGCTTTCCTTGCTGAAATTCGTGTGCAACCTGACAATCATTCATAGAGCATTGCTAAAGTGATCCTGAATTAATTTAAGTATCTCTCACTCACCCTGAACTTCCTATAGGGAATTAAAAGCATTTCTCGCATATTTTTCACTTAATTGCAACCACATCAAAGTATATTGCCTGTGTTTAAAACTACTACCTGTTTTCCTCTAAGCTTGCTAGGGGGGAACTGCATTATATTTGATTGCATTCCTGAGAACTGTGTGCTTCCCTTCCATTTCTTTACATTGCATAAAGGGGGGGGTGAATTGTCAAAGAAAAGTGATTACATTGTCTTTTGTTGAAGCCATATCAAGTTTATTTTCTGTACTACATTTTCATTCATCATTGCATTGTCCTTGAAGCCATAAAAGCATTCTCAGCTACTTCATCCTCTCTATATCACTTCTAAGCCATCAAAAAGAGTGCATCACTGTAACATTATCCATTGTTGATCACCATCATCCTCACAAGTGTGCTATCAAATATTAATTTACTATAAAAGTGTGATAGATATATATTGTTTAATTTTCAAATAAACCTTTTAATTTGCAAAACAAACCTACTTCTTGGCTCAGTGGGGTCAGGGGGATTCTAAGAGAGGGGTGTTATACAAGGGTTGTCATCCAGAGTAACGAACTGGACATAAAAATATATCAATAAGGGTTTCCCTCAGCATCCCAGACTAGGCATTGACTTAGCTGTAGTGTTGAATTGAAGTCGCTTACAAAACAAAGTATGACTTCAATTACATTTGGACTCTCCTTAAACTCCTTTTGACTCTCAACTTGCAATATTAGGGAGTACTTTGCACACACTCTAAAATCCTATATGGGCTGGGCATTTTCCAAGGGCAGGTGAAGTGGGCAATGACTCTGGGCACACAGATTGTAAATGGGCGCAGCAGGAGATAAAGTAATCCCAGCTAACAAGAATGGCTCAGAGCACACCCAACACAGATTCAGAGAGGGCAGAAGCCTGCCCACCTCATAAGATACTGCGTCGATTCCACCTCTTCCAATAAAAGCTTTAGCAGAGACCTCTGGGTATTAAGCGCGTTCTAAATAACCTATCATATCATATCATAGCATATTATGCCTTGGGAGGGGTCAACACCTTCCATGATCTGACAGCTACTGAAACTGGACTTCTCTAATGGCCCTGGTGGGGACGTGGTGACAACGAAGCGCAGGACAGTCCTGGTGAGGATTGAGTGAAGATGAGAGGGAACCCAGGAGCCAGACAGTGAGGAAGAGAGAAAAGTAATAGAAGGTTAAATAAGGAAAAAGAGAACGAGATAGAGTAGGAAAGGAGGAGAGTAGCATCCGTGAACCGTTAGCAGTGGAAAAAATAGGGTGAACGAGAGGGGTCTAGAGGAAGGCAGAAAAAAAGGCTGAATGAAATAAATTGCAAAGTTGGGAAATCCATGAAAGAGTACAGAATAGAAAGGAAATGGGGATCAAAAGAAAATACAGAAAGGAAAGAATGAGACCCTCAATCTTAGAAGGTAATAAAAGAAGAAAAGAGGGTCAAACAATTAAAAAGGGAAATACAAGGGGGAGAGGGGAAAGAAAAATAGTGAAAGACAGAAAGAAACCTAATGGATTGAAACCCGCAGAAGATGAGCACGTGGCCTAGTAGAAATGAAGGGAAGAAGATAGCAGACATTTAGGAGGACAAGGAGCTGCAAGCAGTGATAAAGCAAATGGCAGGGAGAGCAGTTGAAGACATAATAAAGTGGGTTCGAATCGGGAGTAAACAGACGGTGAGAAACATATGGGCAGGAAAAAAGATGAAGCGACATCAAAGGGTGCTTTTGCAGCAGCACAGTCTAGGAGAGCTGCCTCCAGGCAATTCACATAGAGATGAGACGATGAAAACGCATCCCCGCTGGTGATATTGTTGTGTATGTTGTTGTCTGCTTATTAGTTCTACGTTCTAGTCGGTAACACTCGACATTCCCAGGACTTCATGCTGCTGGAAAGGAACTGCCTAGTGGGGTTTGTGTACGTGAGCCAGGGTCCCATACCGTCTAGAACCTGCCCTGCTGCTATGGATGAAGAGCGGTGGAGGTTAGCTCTTTCGGGTTGCAAAGCTGCGCCCTGCAGGTTGCATAGAGTGCTCTGCCGCGGGTGCATTGCCTCTTGGAGTTGCGAACACTGGTCTCAGGTTGTGCTGGCACATGAGACTTCCATTCTGACTGCAGGGGGCTGCCATGATACAGTAGTTATGACATCACTCAACATTGAGCTATAGAACCTTGTGACCCGTACCTCTGTGTGTGTTACTGGTGGGCTACTAAAAAACCTACCCACACACGAGGTGGTGGATAAGCCCCTCAAACTAATAACATCCATCAGCTATTTCAATTAACACGTTCCTATGCTGCGATTAACTCCTCATTTGTACTTGTTTCTGTTTGATGTAACATCAGCAAGAGCGCCATGAAGCTGATAGCTGGCGCTACAGACGCGGAAGTAAACCAAGGGCCACCAGGTCCAATGAGCCACACGGCCAAGCTTTGCTGCGGTTAATGCACACCATACGCAAAAGCGTTCCTCGTACCTCCGACTTCTATTTCTATTGATCGATAGTACATGTCAGTGTTCGATGCGGGCCTCTGGGGTCAGCGTCTTCATGCCATCGGTTGCTGGGCCATAGTGCTTAGAATAGTGCACAGGAAGCAACATGAGCGCAATGTTTGTTAATGAAGCAGAAATGCCCATGTCAGCGCTTGGCGTCAAGAGCAGAGGAGTTGCTCAGGTGGGTGCCTTCTGCAATGGCCGCTAGTGATTCTTTTAATTGGAGGGGCCTACATATTTGCCACCAGCATGCGTGAGGGATCGTGCATAGCGAGGGAGCCCAAACCAACTGAGAGTGCTCGGGAGTCGGAGGGGGGGGTGGGACATTTTTTGGAATAAAGGGTTAAAATGATGCATTATATATACACAGCAGACTGTGAAACATTGGGTTAAAAGCCAGTTTTAAATTGGTTTTGTAGGGTAAAGCGTGAAAAGATCCAATAGATATGAGCCACCAACAGTGCACAGGAGACTTTCCCAACACATTTTTATGATGCCTTTCCCTTCAAGATATGTCAGCATGAAACACATTGAGCCTCATTATAACTCCGGCGGTAGTCGTGCCGGTAAAAACGGAAAAAGTATCTCCCCATTCCCATTGAGTACCATGGGACTCAATGGGAATGGGGAGGACGGATGCACCGGCAGTGTGTGCAACAGTACCGGTGCATCCGTCAAGGTCTGCGAGCGGGTGCCTTTCTGCCCGCCAGGTCTGCAGAACTTAGAGTATGCCGGTCTGGTAACAACGGTGCCGGTAGCTTACCGGCATACTCATAATGAGGCCCATTGCGGTGCTGGCTGTGTCCATGCATGCCAGAATCCCAATATAAGAACCTACTCTTGTTTGCCTTGTACATAATGCCAGTAGTGATACTACAGGAAAAAATGTCCAAGCTGGCTTTGACAGCATATGCTAGTACCTGCATATAACAACATACTCATGTTGGCTTTGCCATTAAAAATGCCCTGCCACACTAAGAAAAACGTGTCAGACACATCAAAACTTTTATGTTTGCTTTATCATAGACACCCAGTAAAAATGCCATGCCACATTAAGAAATAGCTGGACAAGCTGCATCAAAATTCAAGTCTAGCAATGTAATAAGACTTAACATGCCTTCTTTATCATAAATGCCAAGTGGAATGCCATACCAGTGGAAGAAATCGTAACTAGACTGGCTGCAGGCATTTTAAGTGTTGTTATGTGGCTAGACTGGGCTGCATTCCTGCAGCCAGTATGGTTACGCTTTATGCCTCTGGCATGGTATTTTTTTTCACTGGGCATCATTTTAAAAGCAAACATGATTTCATGCCTGCTTGTATATTGTTGTCCAGTGAATAATGCACCCTCTTCCCCTGGCATCCCCAAACCTAATCATTTGCTGGTTAAGGGTTGAGGGATCCCCCAAATCGGCGGCCTGCTCACCATGCTGATGAGGAAGCCTCTGATTTGGGGGCACCACCCTGCATTGGGCGCACCGTGGGAGGGAATGCATTTTTCTCACACATTAATACACATATACTCACGTTCTCATTCACACACGCACCCACACAACATATACTCATTCACGCACACAAACATACACTCACTCATCATAAATGCAGTCACGCACACATTCTCATTTTTTTTTTCGTACTGCAGGCACCATGGTCCAGAATGCGCTCCTCCAGGTTCCATGATGGCCCGCTCTAAGCAACATAATCAGGAACCATTAAATGTGGGGCACTTCCTGGTTCCTGCACAGGCACACAGTAGCAGGAGCATGACCTAGAGGACGACCCAACAGCTCTGTGTGTGCAGGAAGGCGCAGAAATATCCCTTTGCACATTCAGAGCTGCAGTACGCCAGCCTGCATCCCCAATGGGCCATACAAGGCTGGGGATGAAAGACCCTTCAGCCTTCTATGGCCCATTGGACATACATGCAGAGCTACAAACAGGAGGCCAGTCCAGGAGCGCTCCTGCAGCTGCTTGTTGCAGGTAAGGGAGCGCTCAGTGTTTTAATGGTCTGTCTTGGGGGTCACTTGCCCAAAACGGGTGGGTAGACGCTCCATCGCACTTCATTGGCTAGCCGTCCCGGACTTCTTCCATGAGAGACGAGCATATTTAAAGTGTTTCACTGCTTGGTATAGATTCAGCTCATTTCCCGACTTGCATCTTGTTGGAACTCGGACATATTTCACATTTTATAATGTTCCTAACTCTGAAGCGAGACGAGTAAATGAAAAAGGCTGGAGATATGTTTGACCTTTCCCCTACATGTTCGAGGAAGGGATCGTTTAGTGTTCCAGTTCCGTCAGTATATTTGGGCAACAGTTCGGTTTTGGACACCTATGGGTAAGGCTGCATTGAGAGAACACTAAGGTATAGTGCAGGGTTTGGACAGGGGAAATGCAAACCCTGGGGGTCATTACGAGTTTGGAGGCAGCCATGGCGCTATTAGTCTGGTTGAATGGGGATTTACCGGGACATTCCGACCTGTGCGGACCCGGTAAGTCCCCATTCAACCAACCATTCCCCATTCCCATTGAGCCCTCATAGGGCTCAATGGGAATGGGGAAGGTGCTAATTACAGGCCCGCAAATAGCTGGCCCGTTATTAGCGCCCTGGTCCCTTAGCAGGACCCGCAGAGGACGTGTGGTCAGACCACACGTCCTTTGCGGGTCCCGCTAAGGGAACTCGGAATTGGGAGGTAAGGGTTTACCGGCACCGGGTTTCTTACCGGTGACCGTTAACCCTTACCGCCCAACTCGGAATGAGGCCCCATGTGTTCTTGTTATGCAAATCACTGTATTTCATGTGAACATTTTCTCACAGTTGTCTTACTCTCCTTAGCCACACATATCACCACTTCTATGTTATCGACTCGGGGATAGGCAACCTGCAGCTCTCCCGGTGCTTTGGACTACAACTCCCATGATCCTTCATCGTCGACTATACTGGCAAGGATTTACTGGAATTGCACACCATTAAAACAGAGCATTATCAGTGTTAATCCCATTTCCACCGAAACCTGTGACCCAGTTCCATCTTTGCATATATTAAATATGCAAGAAATGAAATTTTCGTATGATTGTTTGCGTAGACATTCATTATTTGTTGCACATGTGCAAATTGCATGCATGTGTTTGCTTTGTACATTGAGTGAAATGCTGCACAAGTTAGCACGCTACGCTCATCCCGTCCTCAGTGCGGGCCTAATGTGGATTTTCTGTAGCATCACAAAGCTGTCCCCAGCCTCATTAGACCTCTGCCAAGATGTTCGCTATGGCCAGCGTGAGGGCCATTGATCTGCTATAGTGCCCCCGAGTGCACTTACGCCTCCACAGAGTACTGGAAAGATCTCACCAAACATCACTCGCTCTATAACAACCCGAAAACATGAATCGAACTGTGTCTCACGCCCCTCCCTCCCCTGCGGAGGATGGATAGCGTTTGCATTTAGAGTAGGGATGCACCGCACGATGGCTTCCATTATCCAACAGTACCAGAAAACCAAGCTGTGTGGTGTAGGCAGCCTATTCAAGGGACTTATCATTATTTGCACGTATTTAAGAAGCAATTTGAAGACCTTGTAAATTCTCAGATGAATTGATCCTATAACAGATCATCAATGTTGGCATTTAATTCCAGAAAACCAATCTTTTGTTTTATTTTTTGGTGTTTACATCCCAGTTTTTCCATCATGGCGATGTGCAGGAATCACAAGTAAAATCAGACCAGTGCAGGTAGAAGGAACAGAACAAGTGCTGGCAGAGTGCTCCTTTACTGCCACCCCGTGACTAACGACAGGATAAACCATGATCATGGCTGTCCATTACTCTGCAAGTCATCAGAACTGCAATATCATGTTCTGGGAATGTAATGTACACTATCTCATTTTTAATTTGTATTATCATTTGATGCAGTCCCATTGAAAAACACGTTGTAAATCAGGGTCCATGAGTTTTGATGTCACATAGGAATCTGTGCTGCTTTCCGGGACCGTGAGCGGAGCGTTTGTAAGTGTGGTGGCAGACGGATCTATGTGGTCCCTGCACCGTCCGTCTTGTTGACTATGAAAATGTCGTCTTCCATTATAGCATGGCAGAGTCATCACATAGACCACTTGTTCCCCGAATCCCCATACCCGCTTTCCCCCCCAACACACTTACCTTCTTGGCTGCACACACAGAAGTGCGCCGCTAACTCCCCTCTATCCCTGCAGCGTCAGTTCCCACCCCCTTATGCGGGTCGGAACTGGCAATGCAGGATCCATTTTTTTTAAAAACTTCTTTTTTCTCAAAGTTTCTTGTTCCTCGCTCTCCATCTAATGGAAGCGGAGACACCCCCGCAGTGCCCGATTCCCATTACCCCGAACAAGGGTAGCGGGGGACCAAAGTATTTGGAAATGTCGCTATAATCATAGCAACATTTTGGAGCGATACTGTGGAAAAGAGCAACAAATTTCCTGTAAAAAAAAAAAAAAGAAAGAAGGCACGCCTGCAAAGAGTTCTCCTGGGCCAGAAAGCAGTCACACAATGACAGCAGATGATGCACCATGTGTATTTTGCTGTTTTGTTTGTATCCTTCCATGAAAGAGTCTGTTTGGAAAGGTAGAAAGACAACGCGAGTCATGCAAGAGGAAGCATGTTCTCTAGCTCTACTTAGACTTAGCCTGACTTGTTTACCTGCGAACTATATACATAATTGGCCTAATTTGCTTTTGGTTTAGGCTGGAAATATGATGGACATCTTGCAGCAGGCAGCAGAAATGACGTACTTTAGTTCCTAATGCTGGCACGATGAACCAAACCTACTGGCATGCAATATCACTTCTCATAGACATGAACCACATCTACCATCATGCAACATGAACGACTTGATTCATTAGACTTGTCCTGCTGCCCGCCTTCAACCACATCTAAGTTTACAGGGCTTGAACAATTTATTTCGAAATAACTCAATAAATACGACCATACAGCGAGCAACTGGTCTGAATTAAACATCCCAATTGTCACTTTATACAACTAAAGGAGAACATCCTACATTCGTCTATGGAAAAATCTTCTCACAGAAAATAGATTTTATGAAAAAATAATCAACTTCTCAACAAATTGAAAGAAATAATTTCACTTGATAACAAAAAACAACAATCATAGTGATATGTTCCATTATCACAACTGTTTAACATTGGGCAGCCCTTTATTTCAAAAGATCTAATTTGACAATTTATTAACCAGAACATGTTTTATAATGTTATATCCTTTCAAAGTCCTTTCACAATACATCAATTACAAATATGTGTCTGTGAAATAATGGACGCCATCACAAGATACTTAAATTCCTTTTGTATCAAAGTTTCTTCAAATAATCAATCGTTGTCACTCTAAGCATTTGCGAAAATCCTAGAGTGGAAATTGATTTCAAACTCAAAGAGTTTCATGTTCTTAAAAGGCTCTACCTAGACTAAACATTCTTGCATTCTGACTTCCTAAAACATCAAAATGTAGCCAAACTACATTAATATTGTTCATTTATATTAATGTAGCCAAACTACATTAATATTGCTCATTTATATATTTTTTTCAAAATTAAAAAAATATATATATTTGATTTACTTAACACATCTCCCGCTTTAAGAAACACTTTTTGATGTAGTGGCCCAGTATTCAACAACTGAGAACTCTAGACTCTTCTCCTATGATAAACACACAAGCCTATATGAATTTTTTGAACAATATAACGTTCCCTTATTAACTGGTACACTTCACGGTAGACTCCCAGATGTTACCTGTTTTTGCCAGTATTTCTGGACGTAATTGGGCATGCTCTTAAATTCTCCATTATAAACCCAAAGAGGACCAAAAGGAAACCATTAAAACACCTCAGGTAGCAGCACCTCGCCAGAGGCCCGCAAGTATTGAGCGAGATGAGACTATACAAACAATGATTGAGGATACTAGTTCTTTAGAAAAAGAAGGGTTGTGTTTGATAATTCAGGACCGTCAAAGACCTTCAGCATCTTTGGAAAAATACGCACTGATTTTAGGCCTCCTTTTGGGATCAGTCTTCTCGTAGTATCGTCAGAGCACTTTCTGTCAAATATGATGGTTTGCGCTCATTGGGATCAGTCATATTTTCTTTATTTTACCTTTATTTTCCCCTTCTACTCTTTTCTATTTTTATAGACATTTCACGGCTGCCCATGCTCAGCTCATCACCTGGCACCTGGAGTCAGAACAAATGAGACAGTCCCTGCTCATGCGCCTATTCTCTTGCACTAACACAAGGGCGTTTCCCTCAAATATAGGGTACAGGGAAGGAGGTATGGGCTATGCAATGAGAATTGTAGGGACTTTGGGGGGGGGTGGATTTTGCAGGGAACATCAGAGACTCAGTTGTAATTTCTGGGAAATGTGGGTAGAACATTGAGGCAATTTAGAAAACGAGGCATTTTTTTTCCGGGAGCGTTAGTGAGA
The DNA here is from genome assembly GCF_040938575.1 of Ambystoma mexicanum. Classification (NCBI taxonomy): domain Eukaryota; kingdom Metazoa; phylum Chordata; class Amphibia; order Caudata; family Ambystomatidae; genus Ambystoma; species Ambystoma mexicanum. Next base: position 238,408,917 of record NC_090934.1, read on the forward strand.
TTTGTATGGACAATAACGGGAGATCTTGAGGGAACATCCGAGAGATTTGAACACACCATCAGGAGGTTTTGGTGATTTTCAGAATACTTTAGGTATATTTGGCGCAGCATATGCGTTTGGAGTTCACATCACAAAGAGCCAGAGGGGGCATTAAGGAGGTAAGGTTGCTCAGTGGATTAAGTGCTTGATGCTGTGATGTGCAGGCCACATGTTAGAATCTCAACTAGGCTGGTATGCACGTTGTTACCAAGCAGAAAAACGGTGGTAGCAAGTGCTATCTAATATTACATGGAAAACACATGTGCTTTTCTAGGTGAGTCATCCTGCGCTATTAGAAGAACACTCTGGTTTGTAAGAAAAAATAAAGGTAATTACAGTCGCATCTCTAATGCTCCTCTTTTTACTTCCCCAGCATTATAAACGTAGGGATAAAGGATGTACGCTCTTAACTTGACATCATTATTTTTATTTTTGATCATAAAGTTTAAACATATTTTTTGATTTTTTTTACAACCAGTTTCTTAATAAATTATACATGTGATGACATGCTATATAATACTCGATACATGATTTCACAACTGCAATCTAAAATTCCAGCATTTCATGTTACTCTAAAACATTGCTTATCAGCAAAGAATGTTGACAATAAAAACGAAGCATGTTATTTACAGATTAGAAGGGTAATTCATGGAATAAGTGTAAGCCGAAAATGCGCGCAAGGGCCCGTTTTCGCGTGCATACCTATGCATGGAACACATTACGCGTGGGTTACCTGAGACCTGTGCTGAATCCGCGCGGGTCTAACACGCCACTGCAACACCACAAATCCCTTCCGTGATACGGCCAGCGAAGGCGCACACCGTCCACCGCACCCATGTGAAATGGGGAACAACACGTGAAAATGTGGGTGTTAGGGGGGAGCCACCACAATAAAATCCTTGCAACCCCCACATGCGCGCTAACAACACGTATTCATGGAATGGAACAGGACGCACCGGCGTGCGGCAAAAGGCACGCAAACCCGGAAACACGTACGGCAGGCGAAAGAAGGCGGAAGCTCCCTCGCGCACCAAAGCCAATGCATAAAAGTCCACGCAAACAAACAGCTACGATGAATGTACTATTTTTTGCAGCAGTGATTTTGGGACACCGCAGGAAGAGGAGGAGGATGGTCAGGCCCCGCATTTTTTTTACCTAGGACCAACCTTTTTGGGATGCTTGATGACCAGGTCTATGGCAGGTATAGGTTTCCACCTCATACCATCCTAGACCTGGTCACTGAGTGGGAGGATGACCTCACATCAACCATCGTTTGCTCCCAAGCACTGAGCCCCTTGGAAAAGGTGCTCAATGTCCTGCATTATTTGGCCACTCGGTCATTTCATCGGACAAATGCCATAGTTGGTGGTGTCTCACAGCCCACTCAGTAACGCTGCCTAGACCAGGTGTTGACAATCATGACTGCAAGCCCCTCAGTCCGCAGGCACATATACATGCACAGAACACCCGCCGAAAGGCAGGCCGTGGTCCAGGACTTTTATGGGGTGGCACACTTCCCCAAAGTGCTTGGTGCCATTGATTGCAACCATGTCCACCTAGGGCCACTGATCGCAACTGCAAGAACTGGCATTGCATCAAAGTGCAGGTTGTAGGCGATCCCAAGGGAATCATCACCTCTGTCTATGCAAACTATTCAGGGTCCACCCATGATAGTTTTATATTCAGAATGTCACTGCTACACCGGGACCTGGAAGCTGGGAGGCATGGCAACACATTGGTGAGTACAAATGCCTGTGCACATGCATGCATGTCACACACAGACAAATAGACAAACCTAACTAATGACAACCATGGGACAGTGCCTACCCTCTGAGCACCTGCATGATGACGCCAATACGGAACCACACCACACCAGGTAAGATACAACGCAGCCCATATTGGAACCATGGCCATAGTGGAGTGCACATTCGGAGTGCTCAAGCCATGTTTCCGCTCCCTTGACCACTCGGGTGGGCAGCTACTATATGCACCCCCAGTAGTGTGCAAGATTATTGTGGCAGCATGTGTCCTGCACAATGTTGCAATACGGCGGGGCATACCGGTGGACATGGTGGTGCCCCCACATCACCAACCACATGCACACCTGCTGCACATGGGAGGGGAAAGGGCACGTGGTGAGGCAGCCTGTACCCAGCTTGTGGCTCAATTTTTCACCTAAAATGCCACCCTTGCAGAGTGCACACAGGCCTTGCACATTCCAGGTGGCAATCGATGATGACAAAGGGACAGTCAACTGTCAAAACCGTACAACCCTGAGACTGTGTCCTTCGAAGTGCTACATTGTGTGTATCCCTAGCTACTTTAACAAATCCAATCCCGTGCGACCAAAAGGCACACATTCAATATGCATAATCCACTCCCCCCTTGCAAAACAGCACATCCAAATACTGGTATGTCACCTAAACCCTCCCAAAACCGATGTCACCTGCCCGACTCACCATGCCATGGCATGCAATGTGAAAACAACAAAATAAATGCACAACACATGACACAAATGTCATAAAGTGCACTGTGACAAATGCAAACATGCCAGAGACAATTCCTCTGACACATCAAAATCAAACCATACACATGAACATATATATACCAGCATAACATAAGATGAACACAGGACCCAACAGTGACAACGTCAGACAGTGACCAATCACAATAGCACAAGTGTCTCAATGTGACAAAGCCACCACATGGACCCCTCCCATCCTGAGTGTGTCGTTGCTAGCTAAATGTGGCAGGGTACCGCATACAGCATGAAGTGCATCAACAATGGAGACAGGCAAAGTAATACATTAAAATGTAACATGTAAATCACAATTAGCAATATACAAATGAAAATGCATGTCAAACATGCACTGGAGAAACCATCATGAATCCCCACTAGAGGTGTATATACAGTTTGGACTTCTGACTGGCCACACAACTGATGGAAGCCCAATGCCTCTGTGTAAGTTACTCTCACACAGTGCCCACCTTGCAAGCCCATGGAAAGAGGAAGCAGGAGTGGCATATGTGTCTGGACCCCAAGCCTCAAATGGAAACATGAGACAAGCCAGTATGGGCCCAGCCAGAACACACAGTGGATGCCTTTGGATGCCACACAAAGCAACAAACTGTTACATGAATGCACAATAGAAATAAAAAATGCCCATGGTTGACCTTGGGGAGACATCCAGGAGGGAGGAGATGCAGGGTGCACCTCAACAAACACATGCGTGTATGTTGAGAATTTTAAAAAAACCTCCATGGGCTCATGACCCTCACGGCTAGCCCATAGTGGGAGTACTGTCGTCGCTGTCGTCAACCTCGGGTTCAATATGAAAAGGTGTGCATGGTACGGGAGACTGACCATGCATAGCCCTGGCATGCTCCTCCATGGCAGCAAGCATGCAGGTCTGAAAGGTCTGGTTCTGCAGGATAATGGTCTGGAGGTCACACACAGGTCTCCTCAGAGCTTGCCTGGAGCTCAGCTGAGATGTTTTGTGTCAGCTGCTCCATCTGCTGTTCCGCCCGTTTCCTGTGGGCCATCTCAAGTGCACCCAGAGTAATTCTGAGGGAGGTGTTTTCTTCCCTCAGGGCATCCCTGTGGGCCTGTGCCTCTGCAGTCATGGCTGTGCACAGAGCCCCCAGTTCAGTCCATCAGTCCCTGTTGGCGGCCAACATATCCTGCCTGTGTGAGTGGCACGTGGACCACATTGCCTGTTGCTGGAGCTCCACCTGCCTTTTGGGGGGAGAATGGAAGTGGCCACCATTTCCACAGCCTGAGCCATCACCTCACATGATGCCCCCTGTTTCTGTGCAATGGTATACAAGAAATTCTCCCACACGGTATTACCGGTGGCAAACGGCCACTGCATTGCTGGACACCACACATGTTAGGCCCAAGGAGACATGGTCCTTGCTGTGCTGGCACTGTCTGTGGCTGCAGGACTGCATTCCTCCTTTGATCTGCTGCCCCAGGAACAGGAGCAAATAGTGTGGAGCGTGACCCTGCATCTGTAACTGCCACAGGCGGACATACCAACACTGAATGGCCCCTTGAGGGGTCTACTCCCACTGCATATGTGTCGGACAGAACAGCATCCATGCCAGAATCACTCACCTGCGACAGGACATATGATTCAATATCCGATTCTGCACAAGAGGCATAGAGATCCTCAGAGGTGTACTCAGAGACACCTCTGGCCAGGATGGTCTGTAGCACTAAAGGATTTCTTGCGCTACCACCGCACGGCCTTCACTGGTCCCTTGTTGGGGCTCTGAAGACTCCACACCCTCCGCCATCTCCTCCTCCGCCACTGCTTCCAGTGCCTCATCACCTGCACAAATCGTCAAAAAGAAGACATGACCATACATGTTAACAGCATAGGCCACACACACATAGGTATTACAACGTTGACATCCAACACATGAAGCAGACATGTCACACATGACACAAACTCAGGCATGCAGGCAGTGCCAATGAAGTGGAAGGGGACCCTGAAAATAGACATGGATGAGTGTAAAATGGCAAAAACAACACATGTGCTGCATGGTGCATAGCACCTGCATCACACACAAGCCTGTGACTGGCATGGACATTCAACAAACATGACAGATGCCAACACACAGATGGCACGTAGCATAGCCATGGAGGAAGTTGCAACCAGCCCCAGATGGGAGTGAAATACTACTGTCCGTGATCCATATAAAATGCATGCCATCAGAAAGTGCATGGAAATCAGTACGAAAAAACAAACCTGTGTCACAGGATGCAGTGTTGAAATACAGTGAAGGGAGGCACATGGATACATTAATGCTAGGTCACTTTGACATCACACAAGTGAATAGGCATGTTAAAGGGTGAAATAGGGCTCAGAAGTGTGTGGGTGCAGTTAAGTACATGTGTTCGGCCTCAACTATCAACAAAAAGACAAAAGCAGTCATTTCAATGTTGTGCCATGATGGAGTGTAGGGGCAAGTGCATTCATCATGTGCAAAGGGTTGGCAGTGGGTTGTAGGGATATAGTAAACCCCAATCCCAAGGCCCGGGGATGGGTTGTAGGCAGTGCATGGGTCAAAATGGTCACTCAGAGTACCCTGCTGTAGCAGACAGTGTGGACAGGTGTCAATTGCATTCTCACAGTCATCTGGGAATACAGCAGGCGAGAGGAGGACAGCAAGCACAACACATGAGGAAGCATCAGAAGTGCCCCCAGACCCGGAGAACCCACATCAGCAGTTGCATAGAGGCAGGGAGGCTGTTGCAGAGGGAGGCATCCGCACGGCACAGACGAGAACCACAAACTAATGGCCTTGTGGAGCAGCTGACCCTGAGGGAGCAGGAAATAATGATCAAATACCATGAGAAGGAGGAAATACAGGAGATGGAGTCAGATGAGGGGCTTGGCCTGGACCCATAGAGGCTTGCCTGGAATGCACACGTTCCATGAATGAAAACGCATGGCCATTGTGAGCCTGTTCCATCAGCACAGTCCAAGAGACAGACCCTGCATCAAGGCCAAAGGATGTTCCACAGAGTACAGGTCTGGCAGAGTTGCAGAGGGAGAGTGTATATTCACAGACCATCAGGAACAGGCCGTAGCAGTAGTCCGCCATGGGATTCACCAGTCCCATGGAGACAGTGAGCTGCTGGGGGATAGAGAGGCAAGGAAGGATACCCCTGGGGCGGATCAGCTTGCAGGGTGACCTCACAGAGAGTGCTGAGTGGAAGATCATCACAGGCTATCCACAAACATGTTTTGGAGCAAGAATATGGACAAGAGAGGCTGGTGAGTGATTGACATGGAAGGAGGGTGCAGATGTGTTGATGAGGATTGCCTCTGTGTGCAGCACATGGCCTGTATTCATTCTGCATCACAAAAAGCATGTACCAGTCAAGCATCGCATGGGTCACACATGACAGTCATGATTACATTGCCTGAACTGGCAGTCAATCACAACACATCACCCAAGCAACATACACATGGCCTTTACACACATGCATGAACACTCACAGGACATAGTCTCATAATCCGGTAGGTCTCCCACGCCTTGGATCTGACCCTCTGCGATGAACCCTCCAGCGATCACCTCATGTTCAGTGAGTTCATCGTCCTCTAGTGGTGACCCACTGCCAGTCACCAGAGTACAGGCCTAATTAGAAGCCCGCTTGTTTATTGTTCGGCGTTGGAGGTCATTCCAATGCTTCGAACAAACATCAGCTGTGCGCTTCTCACAGCTCACATCCCAAGGCACTAATACTGTCCGCGATGCACTGCCAGTGGGCCTTACGCTGAGCAGGCGTAGTTTTGGACCCTGCCGTCACCAGCATGTTACGGCCATGTAGCGACATGCAGCCCACAAGTGCGTCCAGTTCCACTTCATTGAAACACTGCTTCCTTGCCATGATGGAGGCCTGAGCCATGTCTGGGGTTCCAGCCTGTTCTGCAAGAGCATGCTTCTTCCTCTTGAGAGATGGTGCGGACCCTGAGTGGCTTCTGCCACTCCGGTCAATAGGTGCTGAAGCACAGGTGGACTGGCCACTGGAAGCAGGTAATGGCATGACGACTGAAGGTCTGACTGCAGGCATCGGCTGCTGGGTGCTATCACTTGGACCCAGTGCCACAACTGCCTTGGTGTCAAGGGCCGGGACCAACACAGTCCTGGCTGGGGGACTCAGAGCCAGGGTGGTGTCAGCTGCAGCTGCCCCTGCAGCTTCCACACGCTGGCTGCTCGACTACAACTGAACTTTCCCAAATTAAACTTTGCCTTTTTGTAACTGTATTTGAGGTTAGAGAGCCCAAATGATCTTTGTAACCAGCCATTCGGATTGAATTCGTGCCCCATATTTAAATGTTGCTGTGGCTTCAAAGCTATTGAGTCTGAAAGCAGTTGGTTTTGGTTGGTGAGTTTTATTCAGTAAAACATTTTAACTGTAATACAGAGTAGTATCAAACACTTGGTGTTGTACAGACATACGATACTTGTTCTGTTGACTTTTGTTGCTCAATAAATGTTGTATAAAAAAAAAATAAAAACAGACATTGCTGCCCCAGATCCACGACACGGAAGTCAGCCTGTGAGTCATCCCGTGCATGCTCTGTGACCAATCCAGGACAGGCTAGCAGGCCCTGAGCTGGGGTGGTGTCAGCTGTATCTCCCTGACCCACTCGGGGGGGGCATGGCTGGCCCTGAACAGGCCTGGACACACTGCCCTTGTGGGCCACCCTGCCCACATTGCCCACCACAGCCCACCCTGGCCACGTCCCCTACCGTGACCACCCCTGGGAGGTCACCCAGCTTTGCCTCCCTTACCACTTTTTGGCCTCCCAGTCATGGCACAGATGTACTAATGCGAATGGGAGGTGCAGACAACAATTATCCTAGGAAATTGGGGGGAAAGGGGCAGGGTACATGATGGAAAATGTACCCCTGTGCTCCTGCAACGCTGTCTGTGACCCCTGGGGAAAAATGACGAGTCACGCAACGCACAGGCACCCCAAAGGATGTGCGCGCGGCCCCTTGGTAGCCCACATACATGGAATTAATGTAACACAGTATGCTGTGGCACCCAGAAACACAAAAAATGCATACATGTGGAACACGCAGGCTACTATGACCTTGTAAATGGGGTACGCGACACACAGGGGAAACTACAGTGGGAAAAATACGTGCGTGACTCACCATCTGCCTGGAAAAATGAAGAAAAAAAGGGCTTGTGCGTGTCGGCAACTCCCCCACCAAAACAAGAATTAAGCACTGCCGCAGTAAACAAGAAGTACGCACTGCCACAGTAGTGAGCAAATCGTGTGTGAACCCACAAGAAGAAGAATCACACGGTTCGTGCCCAGGAAAAGCATGTACAGTGCACTGGCATCCTACGCGGACCTTTATCTCGTACTGAATGGCAACGCGCAACGTCCCGCGTATGTCACGTAACTTACACGCTTAGGGCCTTTCCTCTCATTACACGCTAATGTGCTGTTTCAGCAGTGCAGAGTCACTCTACATCCGGCTGGCTACGCTAAAGCACACAGAAAACACACGCTCCTGCCAACAAGGCCATTTACCTGCCTCAGACGCCCCAAGCTGCCTCCTATGAGCCATCTGCTGCTGCCAGCCCACTCTGTGTGGATGCTGCCCACGTGCCCTGCAATTTGGTGCCTGCACATCAGCCGTTGCCAGAAATCCTGTTGCTGAGACCACCTCTGCTGACCCAGAAGACTCAGTATGATGCCCTCGTGACTCCACAAGGAAGGATGTAGTAAGATCTGGGCGGACATCGTGGGTGCCCTCAACACGGAGGGGGTGGCACCCCACAACTACAAACATGTCCGGGAGCACTGGGAAGACTTCAGGGCCAGGACCCTCAACAAGGCCTGGCACCTCGTCGTGTCTGGTGATGGAGTGGGGCGACAGGGCCGGTTGACCAACAATGAGATGAAGGTCCTGGAGCGCATCAACCCAGCGCTGCACACCCAGGTCTTAGAGTTGGACCTCCATCCGGATTCCAGTGGTAAGTGTCCATGTGTTCTTGTCCAGCGTAGTGCATGTTGAGGTGTGGATGGAGTGTGCACCTTGGCCTAATGTCTGGCATTCCTCATGTACAGATGTCTGTGTGCATGTCCATGACAGTGCTGTATGTGAGTCCAATCAAGCATGTTCCCCATCAATCTTGTCTGTGTTGCAATGAATGATGTGCAACAGCATGTGACGACGCACACATGTTTGCATGCCTGTTTCTTGACGTGGCCATGCGAGAGGTGTGAGCCATGGATGCTTATGTCACCTTCCTTTACATCTATGGTGTGCATGTGCATGTGTATGTGTATAAGTGGTGAGTGTGTGACTGGCCAACCCCATGGATGCATGACACATGTGCATCTCAATGCGTGATTGACTCATTGTTGTCCACAAGTGAGCTGTGACGGGAGGTCTACATGGCCTGATCCATGACTATCAGGTGATGTGTGTGCATATGATGTGCATGTTCCATGATACATGTCAGGTTCGGGCCCTCTTCTGATGTGCCCGCAGTGCCTTGTACATAGTTGCAAATGTTTGTTGCATGTGGCATGCATGTTTGTGAATGTGTGCTGCTTGCACTGAGTTGTGGAGGGTGATGATGGTTGTGACGTTTGACAGTGACACCCATGTGCATTTGCTTTGTGTCAAGCAGCCATTTGGTTGGTACACTGATGCCTGTGTTCAATGTCTCCCTATCCACAGCGGCGATGGAGGAAGAGGGCGTAGACTGCGCTGTGGAGCAACGCAGCGGGGTTGCCTCTACCAGGCGGAGATGCAAGGCCCAGTCCCACACCCGTGACCATACCCCACGGGCAGCCCACGTCACAAGGGAGCCCCCCAACACCCATGACCATACCCCGCAGGCAGCCCACACTGCAAGGGAGCCCCCCAACACCCGTGACCAAACCCGCAGGCAGCCCACACCACAAGGGACTCCCCAACACACATGACCATGCTGTCATGATGCCTACCCCCGGGGACCCAGACCACGTCCAACAACCCCAGGGGCTATTTGGGTCCAGTCCTAGCGCCTATGGCGCCAGGCTCATATGGAGAGTCAGTCCTGGCACCATAGGCGCCAGGCTCATAGATTAAAACTTACCTGATGCAGACCATGCTGCAAACGTAGCTGATGCAGATCATGCTGCAAGAGCTCCAAGCCAAAAGAGGCTTGGAAGGGGCTACTTTACTTGGGGACTATTTTTTACTCAGGCGGGGCTGGGGAGGAATACTTACCTGGGACTACTTTGGAGGCTAGTTAAACCACGTCCGAAGAGCAGCACACGCTTCGCGTTATTCTGCATCCAGCAGCGTAACGCTCACCGTGCCTGCAAGTCTGCATCCAGCCTTCTGCCACGCCCGCCTCAAGTTTGGAGCTCCTAGAAAAAGGGAGAAAGAAGGAGAAAAGGTTAGAACAAGAGCAATACCTTTAATCCTTACCTGAATTCCCGATCCATCGTGCCTTCGAGCTGGAAGAAAGAAGTTATTTTTTGCACGTCGCCTCGCCTGCTGCAGCGCCGTGCTGAACTCACCGGCCTTCGCAGCATCTTCACATTCCACCGCATCCTCCTGCATGTTTCCGCCGCACTCCAGCACCTAAGGAGAAGACAAGAACAGCAAGGTGAGCCAAGGGAATACACAGAGGAATATTAGTTACCCCCCCATAGACTTACCTGATTTTACCACCGAGGGTACTATTCCTATTCACGGGTCGGTGCAACTTCCACTGCATCTTTGCCGAACCCCGGCCCCTAAGGGGAAACAAAAGGACAGCAAGTTGAAACAAAGGGACTAACAAGGGGAACCCTCCTCACCACAATAGACTTACCTGATTTTACCGCCGGAGGTATTATTCCCCAAGACTTCATACTTTCTCTCAGCGCCTGAATAAGGGAGAAAGCAACAGGTTACATATTGACATTATTTTATCGAACTGTGTTGGAAAATACAAATCCTTACCAGAATAATACCGGTTGCCACGAGGAACTCTTCATTAGGGTCAAGCTGCAACCTGCTAGGAATCGGACAAGAGTGAAAGTCAGGCATTTGAACTCTTACGAACTTTATACTTACGGCGTCTTGCCGGGAATCTCGGAGTCAATATTGTTCTGGAACTAACCAATTCCTTCGAGCCAGTGAAGCAACTGGTTATCAATGCGCCCCTGCGCTCAATGCAGGATGGAGAGCTCATCTTTTCAAACCATCAGGTGAGACTATAAGAGGGGACATCAAAGGTGATCTGTGGGGAGAACAGCGGGGGGTTGGGGGGATTTACGCTCAACTCCACGGGTGGTTAATTCCCTTTCTCCATTTGCAGAAGAATATTCCTACGGGCCAAGCAAACAAAGCTAGGTGGGCCAGTCCAGTCCGTCATCTCAGCCCTACGCGTCACATTGGTGGAGACCGCAGCTGTCCAGTTCCGATCGACGCCTCTGTGCGAGCCAGGTGAGCCTAACACATACCCCGCAGGCAGCCCACACCACAATGGACCCCCCAACACCCATGACCATGCCCTGCAGGCAGCCCACACCACAAGGGAGCCCCCATCACCCGTGGCCATACCCCGCAGGCAGCTCACATCACACAGGACACCACCAACACCGTGACCATACCCCGCAGGCAGCCCACACCACACAAGAGCCCCAACACCCGTGACCATGCCCTGCAGGCAGCCCACACCACAAGGGAGCCCCCATCACCCGTGACCATGCCCCGCAGGCAGCCCACACCACAAGGGAGACCCTCAACACCGTGACCATACCCCGCAGGCAGCCCACACCACACAGGAGCCCCAACACCCGTGACCATACCCCGCAGGCAGCCCGAACCACAAGGGAGCCACCCAACACCCATGACCATACCCCGCAGACAGCCCACACCACAAGGGACCCCCCAACACCTGTGACCATGCCCCACAGGCAGCCGGCCCCACAAGGGAGCCCCCCATCAACCGTGATCAAACCCCGCAGGCAGCCCACATGGGACCATACCCCACAGGCAGTCCACACCAAAGGGACACCCCCAACACCCGTGACCATGACCCACAGGCATTCCACACCACAAGGGAGCCCCCAACACCCGTGTCCATTCCCAGCAAGCAGCCCACACCACAAGGGAGCCCCCATCACCCGTGACCATACCCCACAGGCAGACCACATGAGACCACACTCCACAGCCAGCCCACACCACAAGAGAGCCCCCAACACCTGTCACCATTCCCTGCAGGCAGCCCACACCACAATGGAGACCCCCAACACCCATCAACATACCTCACAGGCAACCCACACCACAAGGGAGCCCCCATCACCTGTGGCCATACCCCGCAAGCAGCCCACACCACACAGGACCCCACCAACACCCGTGACCATACCCCGCAGGTAGCCCACACCACAAGGGAGACCCTCAACACCGTGACCATACCCCGCAGGCAGCCCACACCACACAGGAGCCCCAACACCCGTGACCATACCCCGCAGGCAGCCCGAACCACAAGGGAGCCACCCAACACCCATGACGATACCCCGCAGACAGCCCACACCACAAGGGACCCCCCAACACCTGTGACCATGCCCCACAGGCAGCCGGCCCCACAAGGGAGCGCCCCATCAACCGTGATCAAACCCCGCAGGCAGCCCACATGGGACCATACCCCACAGGCAGTCCACACCAAAGGGACACCCCCAACACCCGTGACCATGACCCACAGGCATTCTACACCACAAGGGAGCCCCCAACACCCGTGTCCATACCCAGCAAGCAGCCCACACCACAAGGGAACCCCCATCACCCGTGACCATACCCCACAGGAAGACCACATGAGACCACACCCCACAGCCAGCCCACACCACAAGAGAGCCCCCAACAGCTGTCACCATTCCCTGCAGGCAGCCCACACCACAATGGAGACCCCCAACACCCGTCAACATACCTCACAGGCAACCCACACCACAAGGGACCCGCTAAAATCCATGGCCATACCACGCAGGCAGCCCACACCACAAGGGAGCCATCCACCACCTGTGACCATACCCCGCAGGCAGCCCACACCACAAGGGACCCCCCAACACCCATGACCATGCCCCACAGTAAGCCCACACCACAAGGGAGCCCCCCAACAACCATGACCATACCCTGCAGGCAGCCCACACTACAAGGGTGCCCCCCAACACCATGTCCATATCCGGCAGGCAGCCCCCATGAAACCAAATTCCCCCGCAGGCAGCCCACACCACAAGGGAGCCCCCCATCACCCGTGACCATATCCCGCAGGCAGCCCACACCACAAGGGATACCCTGAACACCTGTGACTATACCCCGCAGGCAGCCCACACCACAAGGGAGCCCCCATCACCCATGACCATACCCTGCAGGCAGACCAAATGAGACCATACCCCACAGCCAGCCCACACTACAAGGGAGCCCACCAACACCCGTCACTATACCCCTCAGGCAGCCCACAACACAATGGAGCCCCTCAACACCCGTCACCATACCCCGCAGGCAGGCCACACCACAAGGGACCCCCCAAAACCTGTGATCATACCCCGCAGGCAGCCCATACCACAAGGGATCCCTCCAACACCAGCAACCATACCCTACAAGCAGCCCATACCACAAGGGACCCCTCAACACCAGCGACCTTGCCCCACAGGCAGTCCATACCACAAGGGAGCCCCCCATTACCCATGACAATACCCCGCAGGAAGCCCAAACCACAAGGGAGCACCCCAACACCCATGACCATACCCCACAGGCTGCCCACACCACAAGGGAGCCCCCAACACCTGTGTCCATACCCTGCAAACAGCACACATGAAACCAAATTCCCCTGCAGGCAGCCTGTAAAGACTGGTAGGGGGTGTCTGTACTTCCGCTCTCTATATGGTAGAGGAGAGGCACAGAGGACCCCAGCCAAGATTCTCTATTATTGGTACGTGGTCGAGCAATCAAGGCCTAGCTTCTCAGGAGGTGATGCAGACTGGTTCTTAAGTAAAGTATAGTCCCCGAATGCCCACAAAGGAATGTCCACACCCTGTATTACTGAAAACACAGTCTTTATATAATTAATATTCAAGGGTATGTACACGATCACAATAACGCACTTTGTACTCGGCAGTCAAAAATGATAAATATATACAATTCTAAAGTGGTACCACTAATGTTATCAAATCTCATTAAAGTGCATCAACGGTAGGATTAAAATGTCACACAGATTAATAACTAGGAAACCAGCAATAGAGATAGGAAGGAATGCAAGATGGTTTAAACAGTAGGCAGAATGCTGACCCCTACCACGAGGCACAGTTCTGTGTGGAGATCCCCCCACCTGGGCAACCTGTAAAATAAAGATATATCGCACAAGCCCAGTCCATATGTTCAATAGTCTCACTTCCTCCTATTAAGGTTTTACCCCCCCAATGTACCTGGTGGAGTAGAGGTCTCTGACGATGCGTCGACCGATCCTTCTTGAGTGACTCCCTTTCAGGCAGGAGCCACGGATCGTCGAGAGGTGTCGGGGACCTCGGCGTTCGGTGTCGGGGAATCGACAGCCCTTCTTGAGTGCGCTCCCTTTAAGGCGGGAGTCACGGGTCATCAAAGTCCGACGGTGAACAGGTTGAACTACGGCAGTGAAGTGGCAGCTGCGTTCCTAGCGGTGCTCGTCGACGACAGAGTGTTGGCGTCCTGCAAGGAAGAGGCGTGCGGGGCACCTCGGTGACGATAGTTCTGGACCGCAAAGAGATGATGAAGAACTGTGGCCCTGCAAGGGCGTCGAGTCGTCAGCGTCTCTGGGGTCTTTAGGTGGCGGGAAACCCACCGGTGGATGCTCCTCAGAGCGTCGACGGTCGGGCCTTCTCCAGCGGGAGACAAGTGGATGACGATGCAGGCTAGAGCATCTGATGATCAATTGAAGTTCTTAGGCAAACGGGAGCACGGCGGCTCCGGTCGGCGACGGCGGTCGTCGACAGTGGCGGACAACAGTCCGAGTGCTTTTCCTTGGAGTTCCGCAGCAGTCCCCGTATCGGGTCGGCAGCCTGCGAAGGTCTGTCTACCAGGGAGATTTGGCAAAGATCAGCTGTGCACGATGGTCCCTCGTAGCTCGGGAAGAGGGCGCCTTACCAGGTCGTCTCTGGGTCAGTCCTTAGAGGCACAGCAGCTTTCAGATTGTGAAGGAGAGCAACAGCAATTCTTCTTGTCCAGCAGGGCTTCAAGGTCAAGCATCAGTTACTCCAGTTACTCGTCGTAGTGGACTTCAGCTTCTGAACACGATTCCTAGCAGTGAGAGGTCCCCAGATATACTGTTGATCTCCCATTCATTCAGCTGGGTCACACTGAAGCATCCAATCACGACTACGGGCATTCATGCAGGCAGGCAGCCAATCAGGCACGCAAGGTATTCAAGCCATTCACTTCTCTCCAGCCATTCAACACTCCAAGCTGCATTCATACCGGTTTTGGGCAGGGCTGTCTCAGTCATTGTGTCAACCACCAGATACTAGGCATCCACAACACAGAATGCATATTCGTCACACACTCTATTCACCCGGGTCCCACTCACAGGAGGTATCCGCAACATACATCACCGGGAAGGCTCCAGCTAGTCTGGTCGGGTCTTCGCAACAACACCATATATGGCATTTCTACCCCAAAGCCAGTCAGGGGGAAGGGACAGAGTCAGGGCTTCCCAGGACTTTGGGAAAACAAGGTAATGGGTAATAGAAAGCAAGAGGCCACAGGGGCCATCTTGTTTTCCATCAGGAATCAACTGATCCCAATGGCAGGGCCAAGGTATCCCAAAATTGAGGATAATCCGCACACCTGTCAAATTCAGCATGGAGCTGCCACCAGCCCATACCCTGCTCTGTGGGCCACCCACATGTGCCCAAAAACATACACTAGGGGCACAGGGTTGTACCCCCACCCATGGGTGCCATAAGGGTATCCCACGGGTCCGTTCACCAAACCAAAAGAGAGAGAGCTGCGCCGCCAGGAGTCCCACATGAACTTCTGCGCGGAAAACACGACAGAACACACGATAAAAAGCAGTAAAGGACAATGATACGGAGGCCCTCTCCCTCCGATGCATTTCCAGCATCACAGTCACCCCCCCCCAGACTGAGGTGGAGGGTGCCTAATCTCCCACGGGATAGACACCCTCATCCAGACGGTCAACATACCTTCTGGAAAGGCCATCTGCATTATTGTGACTCTTCCCTGGTCTGTGCTCTATGGTGAAGTCTAGCCCTTGCAGGCTAATGGACCACCTGAGCAGTTTCGGGTTTTCACCCTTCATCTGCATAAGCCACTTCAGGGGCTTATGATCTGTTTGGACCTTGAAGGTAGACCCCGTAAGGTAGGGCCTAAAACGCCTAAGGCTCCAAACTATACTAAAACATTCCTTTTCAACAGTAGCCCACCTAAGTTCTCTACCCTTTAGTTGTCTACTGATGAATATGATAGGATGTTCTCTCTCTTTGTCATCTAACTGGGACAAGGCAGCTCCAATTCCGGTGTCGCAGGCATCCGTCTGGACGATAAAGGGTCGGCTATAGCCAGGCGCACACAACATGGGTGCCCGACACAGACTTTCTTTCAAGCCATCAAAGGCCCTCTGACAGTCTTCAGTCCAATTGACCTTCCTAGGCTGCTTGGGTGAAATCAGAGCTGTCAGTGGTGCAGCTATAGTTCCATAGTCCGCCATGAAATTGCGATAATACCCGGTGAGGCCCAAAAAGGCTCTCACCTGGGTTTGAGTAGTGGGAGTCTCCCAGTCCTGTACATCCTGTACCTTACTGGGGAGAGGTTGGATTTGACCCCCTCCTACCTCATGACCAAGATACGTGACTTTCCCCTGAGCTATCTGGCATTTGGTGGCCTTGATAGTGAGGTTAGCCCTCTTTAAGGCCTGCAACACTCTACCCAGATGTGTCAAGTGCTCTTCCCAAGTGGAACTGTAGACGGCAATGTCATCTAAATAAGCCGCACAAAAGGCTTCCAGCCCACTGAGAGCATGATTGACCAATCTCTGGAAGGTGGCAGGGGCATTCTTTAACCCAAAAGACATGACGCTAAACTGGTAGAGTCCCTCTGGTGTTGAGAACGCCTTCTTTTCCTTGGCATGGTCCGTCAGAGCTATTTGCCAATAGCCTGAGGTGAGGTCAAAGGTGCTCACAAATTTGGCAGCACCTATGGTTTCCACAAGCTCATCAGCCCTGGGCAATGGGTGCGTGTCAGTTTTGGTGACAGCATTGACTCCTCGGTAGTCCACGCAGAACCTCCATTCCTTGGTACCTGCCTGGGAACTTGCCTTGGGGACAAGGACCACAGGACTGGACCAGGGGCTGGTTGAGGGTTCAATAACACCCAGATCCAACATCTTGGCGACCTCAGCCTGGATGTGGTTCTTAACCGTATCTGACATTCGGTAGCTCCTGCTCTTGACAGGCACGCTGTCACCAGTGTCAATCTCGTGCTTACACCACGGTGTAAGACCTGGCATCAGCGAAAACAGAGAGGCAGACTGCTGGAGCAAAGTCCTGCAGTCCCTCTGCTGCTCGGTTGTCAAATCTGGAGAGAGCTGCACTCCCTCCACTGAGCCATCCTGAGGGTTGCTATGCAGCAAATCAGGAAGGGGCTCACTCTCATCCTCTTCTTGCTCTGAAGCTAGCAAGAGACATGAGACTTCTGCTCCCTGTGGAAAGGCTTGAGACTATTGACATGGAATACCTGAGGGGCTACCCCTGGGATTCCCATGTCAACCAGATAATTGACCTCACCCATCTTGGAGATTATCCTGAAGGGTCAAGTCCATTTATCTGCCAATGCCGAGGCTTGGTAGGCTCCATCACGAGGACCTCCTGTCCCGGAGTCCAATCCACTTGCGATGCTTTAAGGTCATGCCAGTAGTTGCTCAATTCCTCGCTGGCCTTGAGATTCGCTGTTGCTTGACCCATCATCTGTGTCATCCTCCGTCTGAGGCCTAACACATAGACCCCCACTTGCTTGGCGGGCCCGGGAGGGGTGGCTTCCAAACCTTCTCTGATCAAGGCGAGGGGCCCCCTCACCGGATGTCCAAAGAGTAACTCAAAGGGGCTGAAACCAACGCCTTATTGAGGTATCTCTCTGTAAGCAAACAGCAGGCATGGCAGGAGGAGATCCCATTTCCTCCTTAGGGGCTCTTCCAAAGCACCTAGCATGCCCTTGAGAGTTTTATTAAATCTCTCAACCAGACCATTGGCCTGGGGGTGGTAAGAAGTGGAGAACTTGTAGGTTACCCCGCACTCTTTCCACATGGTTTTCATGTAACTAGAAATGAAGTTGGATCCTCGGTCAGAGACAGCCTCCTTGGGGAATCCAACACAGGTGAAAATGCCCAGGAGGGCCCGGGCACCCACCTTGGCAGCAACAGTCGAAGGGGTATAGCCTCACGGTACCTGGTGGCATGATCTACCATAACCAGGATGAACCGATGTCCACCTGACGTGGGAGGGTTAAGGGGACCGACGATGTCGTTGCCCACCCTCTCAAACGGTGTGCCAACCACTGGCAATGGCTGCAGTGGGGCGATGACACTGCCTCCAGTTTTGCCAGACAATTGACAAGTTGGGCAGGTCCTGCAGTGGGACTCCACTTCTACTCCCATCCGAGGCCAGTAGAAATGGGCAGAGAGCCTCTGCTTAGTCTTCTTGGTACCAAGATGACCAGCCAAGGGCACCTCATGCGCCAACTGCAGTAGGAAGGGCCTGTAAACCTGGGGTACCACCAACCTCTTGAGGGCACCAGGTTCAGGCTTAGTGGGCTCACTAACAAGGAGCTCACCCTCCCAATAAATCCGGAATGTCCTAGGCACTTCTCCTCGTGCCTGGGACAGGGCCTGTTTCCTCAGACCCTCGAGAGAGGGACACTCTCTCTGTCCTTTACAGAAGTCTGCCCGGGAGTGTCCCCCTTCAGCTAACAAGCATTGAAGATCGGGATGATCCTCTGGGTTGAGAACCTCTCCCACAGGAGAGTCTTCTGGCTCTTTTCCCACAGGAGTTGAGACGGGGTTTACCACTGGACCCAGCCCGTCCGGAGCATGGATCCCAATGGGTGCTGTAGGAACAGCAGGAAGAGAAGGAGCTCCCTCCACAGAGGTGGCCTTCTTGCTCTTCCTTCGTCGTGCCTTAGGCCGCGCCTTCGGCTAGGGTACCTGACTCACAGCCAGACCCGGTGTCACCTGTGACCTAGTGACCGCAGCAGCAGTCATGGGAAGACCATCCGTGATCAACCCCAACTCTACTAGATCGTTACCTAACAGAATGTTTGCAGGGACATTCTGAACCAGGACAGGAAGCTTTGCTGTATTGTCTCCAATTACGAGTGTATTACGGGCTAGAGGCGATAATGTGGGAGGCCCACCAGCTAACCTGGTGGTTCTCAGAGGAGCATCTACATAGTCCTCTGGCTTGAGCCGGGTCCTGTCCACCAGTGTCATGCTTGCCCCAGTGTCTCTCAAACCAGTAGAAGGCTGGCCATTCAGGAGGACACTTCTCAAAACTCTACGGGTGTTCTGTGGGATAGTCACCAGTACTTCCACGTACTGGTCCCAGGCCCCAAGGGACACTAAGGAAATCTCTATGGGAGCACCAAAGGTGATCCCTGTAGAGGAGGGGATCACAGTGGCCTCCACCTCAGACATGGGGTAAGGGTAGGTCAGGCTGACAGCCTGTACTCCGAGTGCCTTACCTTTACACTTGGAGTCACCCCTTTTGTGATCCAGAGCCCCACAGTCCCAACAAGTGCCAGGAGTGCTGGGTACGGTACTGGAACCACCGGGAGGATGCTTTGCAGCAGGTGGACCACTACTCTTATTCCCACCCACAGATTACTTATCCCGACTAGAATTTTGGGTCTTAGGGGAGGAGTGTTTAGGTTTATTCGACTGTGACTGCTTTTGGGACTCCTCAGCTTTCTGAGAGGCCCCCTTTTCTTTGTCCTTGTCCTTCCCACTGGAGTCCTTAGGGGACACCCGGTGGGAGACCCACTTGTCAGCCAACCTAGCCAGCTTAAAGGGATCCAAAATGTTCTGGTCAGCAACATACTGACGCAGCTCTGGTGAACAGGCTTCCGAAAAATGCTCAAAAAACAACAGGTGGGACAATTCAACAAAAGGTTTCACCTTGTAACCATCAATTCACCCCATCATATTCATGTGCGCAGCACTCACCCAGTCAACCCAAGACACATTCTCTCTTTTCATAAAATCCCTGAACCTTTTAAAGTATTGGGTAGGCGTCTTGCCAAACCTGGCAATCAAAGGAGATTTCATACACTCATACTGACCCCTTTCTTCCACACTCAGCTTCAGAATACAGTCATATCCAGTTTCAGGCACTCTGCTTAGCAAACACTTAGCCCAATCTCTTTTGTCAACATCATGAATTGCACAAGCCATTTCAAACGCTTCAATCCATTGGAGGATATCAGAACCCTCCGAAAACACACCAACCAAATCCTTCATAAATTTAGTTGCCGTGGACCTGACACTCTCACTGGGTTTCGCTGAGGTCTCCACTCAAGCTTTCTCTAGCTGGATTCTCTGACATTCAGTGTCCTTGTCTTTGAGTTCAAGATCCCTATTCTTGAGCTCCACTCGTTGAGCCAACTCCTCCTTCTTAAGCTCAGCATCTATTTCCAACTTGCGATATTCAAAGGCCAATTTCATCCTTAATAACTCAAGCTCCAAGGTATTGCTGGGGTTCGGAACAGAGGCAGCAGGAATGGTGGCATTCCCAGAAACAGATTCAGTAGAAACCCCAGGGGCAGAGTCCTCATTGGTTGCATCCCCCCCCTCATCAAGAGTTTCACCATCGGTCTGGTAGTCCACCAGGGCAGCTATCAGATCAGCCCTAGACTTATCCACAAAGTCTACCTCCATGGCTTCACAAGCACTCTGGAGAGCCTCTAAGCTCATCCGAGTCAATTTACCATTCGCAATAGACTCCATTGCTTGTAATGCAGATATTTTGTAAGTGGCACGGTTATACACTGATTCTTAAAACCATAAGCATCCCACCACTGCCACCAGTGTAAAGACTGGTAGGGGGTGTCTGTACTTCCGCTCTCTATATGGTAGAGGAGAGGCACAGAGGACCCCAGCCAAGATTCTCTATTATTGGTACGTGGTCGAGAAATCAAGGCCTAGCTTCCCAGGAGGTGATGCAGGCTGGTTCTTAAGTACAGTGTAGTCCCCCAACCCCCACAAAGGAATGTCCACACCCTGTAATACTGAAAACAGTCTTTATATAATTAATATTCAAGGGTATGTACACGATCACAATAACGCACTTTGTACACGGAAGTCAATAATGATAAATATATACAATTCTAAAGTGGTACCACTAATGTTATCAAATCTCATTAAAGTCCATCAACTGTACGGTTAAAATGTCACACAGATTAATAACTAGGAAACCAGCAATAGAGATAGGAAGGAACGCAAGATGGTTGAAACAGTAGGCAGAATGTTGACCCCTACCACGAGGCACAGTTCTGTGTGGAGATCCCCCAACCTGGGCAACCTGTAAATAAAGATATATAGCACAGGCCCAGTCCATATGTTCAATAGTCTCACTTCCTCCTATTAAGGTTTTACCCCCCCAATGTACCTGATGGAGTAGAGGTCTCTGACGATGCGTCGACCGATCCTTCTTGAGTGGCTCCCTTTCAGGCAGGAGCCA
The DNA here is from genome assembly GCF_040938575.1 of Ambystoma mexicanum. NCBI lineage: Eukaryota > Metazoa > Chordata > Amphibia > Caudata > Ambystomatidae > Ambystoma > Ambystoma mexicanum. The sequence goes on from NC_090934.1 coordinate 238,430,195, forward strand.
CGGATCGTCGAGAGGTGTCGAGGACCTCTGCGTTTGGTGTCGGGGAATCGACGGCCCTTCTTGAGTGCCATCCCTTTAAGGCCGTAGTCACGGGTCGTCGAACGTATGACGATGAACAGGTTGTACTACGGCAGTGAAGTGGCAGCTGCGTTCCTAGCGGTGCTCGTCGACGACAGAGCGTTGGCATCCTGCAAGGAAGATGCGTGCGGGGCACCTCGGTGACGATAGTTCTGGACCGCAAAGAGATGATGAAGAACTGTGGCCCAGCAAGGGCGTCGAGTCGTCGGCGCCTCTGTGGACTTTAGGTGGTGGGAAACCCACCGGTGGATGCTCCTTGGCGCGTCGACGGTCGGTCCTTCTCCAGCGGGAGACAAGCGGATGACGATGCAGGTGAGAGCGTCTGATAATCAATTGAAGTTCTTAGGCAAACGGGAGCACGGCGGCTCCGGTCGGCGACGGCAGTCCTCGACAGTGGCGGACAACAGTCTGAGTGCTTTTCCTTGGAGTTCTGCAGCAGTCCCCGTATCGGGTCGGCAGCCTGTCGAAGGTCTGTCTACCAGGGAGCTTTGGCAAAGATCAGCTGTGCACGATGGTCCCTCATAGCTCGGGAAGTGGGTGCCTTACCAGGTCCTCTCTGGGTCAGTCCTTGGAGGAACAGCAGCTTTCAGATTGTGAAGGAGAGCAACAGCAATTCTTCTCGTCCAGCAGGGCTTCAAGGTCAAGCGTCAGTTACTCCAGTTACTGGTCGTAGTGGACTTCAGTTTCTGAACACGATTCGAAGCAGTGGGAGGTCCCCAGATATACTGTTGATCTCCCATTCATTCCGCTGGGTCACACTCAAGCATCCAATCATGACTACGGGCATTCATGCAGGCAGGCAGCCAATCAGGCACACAAGGTATTCAGGCCATTCACTTCTCTCCAGACACTCACAACAAGTTATGTGTATTGGGACAAGTACCGAGCCATTCAACACTCCAAGCTGCGTTCATACCAGTTTCGGGCAGGGCTGTCTCAATCATTGTGTCAACCACCAGATACTAGACATCCACAACACAGAATGCATATTTGTCACACACTCTATTAACCCGGGTCCCACCCACAGGAGGTACCCGCAACATACAGCACCGGGAAGGCTCCAGCTAGTCTGGCCGAGCCTTCACAACAACACCATATATGGCATTTCCACCCAACAGCCAGTCAGGGGGAAGGGACAGAGTCAGGGCTTCCCAGGACTTTGGGAAAACAAGGTAATGGGTAATAGAAAGCAAGTGGCCACAGGGGCCATCTTGTTTTCCATCAGGAATCAACTGATCCCAATGGCAGATCCAGGGTATCCCAAAATGGAGGATACTCTGCGCACCTGTCAAATTCAGCATGGAGCTGCCACCAGCCCATACCCTGCTCTGTGGGCCACCCACAGGTGCCCAAAAACATACACTAGGGGCACAGGGTTGTACCCCCACCCATGGGTGCCATAAGGGTATCCCACGGGTCCGTTCACCAAACCAAAAGAGAGACAGCTGCACCGCCAGGAGTCCCACATGAACTCCTGCGTGGAAAACACAACAGAACATACGATAAAAAGCAGTAAAGGACAAGGATACGGAGGCCCTGTCCCTCCGATGCATTTCCAGCATCACACAGCCCACACAACAAGGGAACCCCCCATCACCCATGATCATACCCCGCAGGCAGCACACACCACAAGGGAGACCCCCAACGCCCGTGTCCATACCCCCTAGGCAACTAGAGAAAAAGACGTGTATTGCTACATGTCAACCCTCAGTGCACTCCAATGGGACTCATATATACCAAATGTATTAGTATAGCCAGTAAATATTATACATCATCCAATTTAGAATTTTAAGATTTCTCTGTTCAATACATTTTTCAATATTATCAATGAAGCAATCTTATGACACAGACTTTAGTAAAAAGAAAAGTACCCTTTGCAGGTTATTATAATCAATTAAAGCACCAACCAGTTGGTTTTGTAAATGTTTTCAAGCAAGAAAGAAAAGTAAATCAGCATCACAAAATGTGCACAACAGATATTCAATTATAAACCTCAAAGGACAATTTTTCCTCAAAACATATATACATATGACAGGGTCGCCTTTCTTTGGCTAAACAACAATATAAAATGTATAGGCACAGATGTAAAATCAAAATCATGCAAATTTTGTGATGTTGATTTACTTTTCTTTCTTGCTTGAAAACATTTACAAAACAAACTGGTTGGTGCTTTAATTGCCCCGCAATAATCTCTATGATGGACCAAATGAATCCAAGAATTAGATTCACAACATCTACCAGTGAATTGAAAATCCACTTTTTGGATGTTGAAGTTTATGTGGAAAATGGCAAACTGGAAATATGCATCTTTACAAAGAAAACAGACAGGAACAGCTTGCTCCTAGCAATGAGCTTCCACCCACAAAGAACGTTGGACAGCGTACCATTAAGTCAATTCCTATGGTACAGAAGGAACATCTCGGAAGCCACAGAGTACTCATGGCAATCATCCTCTCTACAAACTAAATGTATTGAAAGGGGATACAACATGAGTCTGATTTCTGAAGTAAAAGAAAAAGTGAATCTTATCCAAAGAGAAACCCTTTTGACACCTAAACCTACCCAAGAACATCAGAAACTGGTATATGTGACAACACACTCAAACCAGAGTAAGAGAATAAAAAGAATCAATTAGAAACATTGGTCTATGTTACAAATGGATCCAAAACTCCAACAACTCTTTCCGGATACTCCAACATTTGCTTACAGAAACAACAAGTCATTACGCAACAGTCTGATTAGAGCAGACATTACTACCACAAGAACTGGAGTATCCAGCCACAAAGGAACTATCCCATGCCTAAACTGTCAGCATTGTAGCAATATAATAAAAGGGAACACTATCAGACACACACAGGGAAAACCATCCCCTTAAGCATTCCTGTACATGTGATTCTTCCAACATTATCTATGCTTTAAAATGCCCCTGTGGCCTGTTTTACGTAGGCATGACCACCAGAAAGGCAAAAATACGTTGGTCAGAGCACAAATCGAATATCAGAACGAAGAGTCAGAAATCACTAGTTCCAATGCATTTTGCAGAAGCTAGACACTCAATAGCGCAACTGAAATGCGTGATATTGGAACAGGTCAAACTCAGCCCTAGAGGTGGCGACATAGTGCGAACATTACAACAGAGGGAAAGTATGTGGATCAATTCACTTGACTGTCTCAGCCCCAGGGGCATGAATGTAGATTTTGATATAATGTGCTATGTTTGATGTGTTAAAATGTTGATGTAATGTGGACCTGACATTGACTCAAGATGTATCTGAATTTGACATGTGAGGTTTGAGCCCAATGTGAAGGCCGGACTATCGAGCCTAGATTGTGAACGTCAACTAAGATCCTGAAGGAGTTTTGAGTGTATATGACATCAGGGATGTATGAAATAAGTGTATTAACCAACGCTCATATTTGAGATTGATAACGCGTACGCGTAAGATTATAGCATGGAGTGCCTTAGGAAGACACAGGGTGAATCCAACCCCTATCATATAAGGGAGACAACTTATTGATTGTTCTACTACTTATAGGTTGTGTTTTATTGAGCTTTTGCCCTATTACATGTAGACTGTTGCCTGGGGGACATGGGGACCCAAGCAGACTCTGTCTGCGTCATCCCCACTCACCCGGACAATGGTCCATTCAACATAATCCCTGTGACGAACAGGGACCCTTTACATCCAACTCGAATGTGAACATCTATTACTTATAGGCTGTGCTTTACTGTACCATCTATTACACGTAGACTGTTGCCTGGAGGATATGGGGACCCTAGCAGATTTTGTCTGCATCATCCCCACTCACCCGGACAATGGTTCATGGAATATAATCCCTGTTACGTACAGGGACCCTTTACAACCAACTTGAAAGCAAATCAAATTGCCCTCAACCTGCTTGACAGTTCAAATGGTGCGGTGGCACCCTTCACTCTTTAAACCATCGATAGTTTGCCCACTGTCCTTGTGCATACAGGTGCGTTGCCTACACACGGGGACTAGTCGTACGCTCCTGTACAAATATTTGATTTACTACAGTGATTACACGGACACAAAATACAGTAGCATATTTATCCGTAGAAGCAGTCCACTAAGAGACTGATAGACACACACACATGGGCGTGAGGTACACGTCTTAGTTCCATGTAGAGTTGGAACCGAAGCTGTTACAGATGCGCATTGGTGTGAGCTACACGTCTTTTTTCCATGAATAGGTTGGAACTGAAGCTATTACGGACACGCATGCGCTGAGGAGTACCAGCCCGATCCCACGGTCCGTGCTACTCACCTCACGCATGCGCGATGAGGCATAATCGTAATAAAATCATCACATCCGGGCTAGAGACTATTTCTCTCATGCCGGACGCCAGGAGCTCTGCTCGTCTCACTTGACTCTCATGTAGAGGTAAGAAATACTCCTCCACATGGGCTTTATGATTTTCGTAACCCGTAGATTTAACAAATTCAGAACCGTTATAGCTGCATTAGCAGAACAGTTATAGTTCATGAGTACACTTGTTAATGAATGACCAGTCCATTAGTCAAAACTCGATGATCATTTAGCTTTTGATGTTTATCTACTAGATACCTCTCCTTATCAGATTTGATTAACCTCTTGACACGCTGAACATGGGCCATTTACTTATTAAATCTATTCATCAAGGAAGGTTAGATGGATGACTTCTGTCACACTTAGACACAACAATTAGTACAGTTTATGGAGTGGCTTATCTGAAAGCCTAGAGTAGCTATTAAACTACACCTCTTTCTGTCTTTACTTTAGAAATTCTAAAGCAGACCTGCTTGAGGTGGAACGTACGACTTATAATTGAGTACATGCGAGTTCACATCCTAATTTTAGGGTGTGCCAAAAGACTGAAAATAGAGATCCCACCAGCATAAATACAAGGTGGGTCATATGCAATTGTCTTGTTTTGAATAGTTGAAATAGACAAATTGTTTGCCTTAGGGATTGAAGGTATGAATACACATACACTTCGAAATCAGTAGTATCACCTGCCCTGAAGATGGACTTTTATATAGCCCGAAACGCATTGGCAACACAGTAAAAAATGGATGCTATTTGGGACTGGTGACTTTCAACCAAAGAACATTTTTCTTTTTGTTTACGGTCAAAAGGGGACAATATGACTATATGCCAAGTGTAGAAAGAAAACTTTTTACATCTTTGCCTATGAATTTTATATTGTTGTTAAGCCAAAGAAAGGCAACCCTGTCATATATATATATGTTTTGAGGAAAAATTGTCCTTTGAGGTTTAAAATTGAATATCTGTTATACAAATTTTGTGATGTTGATTTACTTTTCTTTCTTGCTTGAAAACATTTACAAAACAAACTGGTTGGTGCTTTAATTGATTAAAATAACCCACGATTGGTACTTTTCTTTTTACTAAAGTCTGTGTCATAAGATTGCTTCATTGATAATATTGAAAAATGTATTGAATGGAGACATTTTTAAATTCTAAATTGGATGATGTATAATATTTACTGGCTGTACTAATACATTTGGGATTTCTTTGGAGTCCTATTGGAGTGCACTGAGGGTTGACGTGTAGCAATACACGTCTTTTTCTCTAGTTTTCTTATCAGTCCCGAGTGGCCCCGTGACATCCACTTCGGTTCACCTGAAGACCAATTGTGAGTTAATATTTACAAATTGAACTTGGTTTCTCAAAATATTAAACAGTCCAAATCAAAGTTGATAGTGCCTCCCTCCTTCCCTTTATATCCCACAGGCAGCCCACACCACAGGGGAGCCCCCCAACACTCGTGATCGTGCCCCGCAGGCAGCCCACACCACAAGGGAGACCCGCAACACCTGTGACCATACCCTTCAGGCAGCCCACACCACAAGGGAGCCCCCCAACACCTGTTTCCATAACCCGCAGGCAGCCACATGAGACCTTATCTTTGTTCCAAGTCATTAGTTGACATTGTCCACTTGGACTACAATAGATCCATTTTCCTACATAATTTCTATGTTTCTGTGGATATCAAATCTTTGTTCCTTCTGGTGCATAAATGCTGGCTTTCACAAAGTCTCTTATTTCTTCATCAGTCAGGTCCTTGGGTTTCCATCCTGGCTCGACATCAATCATGATCTTCATCCCTATGGCCTTTTTCTCAGTTTTCTGGCACTGAGATATTATTATCTTGATAACACAAAATTCAAGCAATGTGATTACTAGCAGGGCTCCTAGGAATTTGAATGCATCTGCCATCCATTGTGGAACCCATGAGAATAGTGATCCAAACCAGCTATCATTGTCCTATGTGTCAATTTCATCAATCATTTGATTCTGTAGTTTCGTCAGCATACCTATGGCCTCTGTTAAGGTTCCATTTTCGTCATTGTGAGATGGTATAAATGTGCAACATGATTCTCCGATTTTTGCACAAACACCTCCATCCATAGCTGTGATCATGTCAATGACAAATCTGTTCTGGAGAGTCATTAGTCGAATTGCTCTTAACTCTTCCTTGATTGCATTGAATCCTTGTATGGTCATGTTGATGGTCTGCAGCAATTCCCATCTGGTTATCTGTAACCATTTAGTATTTGCTCCAATCTGAACTCTTGGCATCAAGATCAAGTTGAACACTGAAGAGGTCTGACTGAACAGTCTATGTTCATTTGGGATACCCTCGAAAGCTTCTACGAATTTTACAGAGACATAATTTACCCTCTTCGTTGTCTTCATAAGCTCCATAGATCTCTTCTTTCTTAGGTGAGCATCTGCTTTTGGTAAACTGTCAATATTCAAATCACGTTTTGGAATCACCAACGCTGGAACATGGTCATTCTCCAGTGTGCATATACCTCCCCAGTTCTTTGGCAGCCTGATATATGCGTTGGATCCACATGCCCAATAATGATCCATGATCACTGCAGTACCATGTACCATTCCTGGGGTGTCAAAAAGTTCTGATTCTCCCCCATTTTCCTTGTGCCATTATTCCTGAAGCAGAATTTTGGGCTCTCCAATGGCACTATCTGCAAGGGTCCTCTTCTGTCCTCAACCCATGTCAATAGTTTTGCAAGTCTTGGCCATAGTGGCTTGCATACAATTCATACTATGTCGATGGTGGGATGGTAATGACCGAAGACCATCCATGCTCTGCAGATCACTTCTCCTTGTTTCCATCTGTCTGGTGAAAACACTGTTCCCCAAATTTGCATTTGGCCTCTGTTCTTCCACCTGCAAGCTTCTTCTGGAGTTTTTCCTTGAACGTTCATTTTTTGATTTGCCTCTCTTCTGATCTCTGCTCCTTTAACTCCAGACTTCTCATATCTAATCACAATGTGCTTTGTATTTCCATTGTTTCATGTCTTTATGTCCTGGACATAATAGTCTTCATTTGGATCTGTTGCTTCAGTTGCCCATTTCAATAAAGCATCACTTCCCATGAACTGGCCTCTGGTCTTGCACATTGCTACATGTGATAGACAGTGCACCATCTGCACATCTATTTCAACAGCTACAAAGATCTTTGACTTCCCCATGCTGTAAGGTAGGAGTGCACAAACAAAGCATTCCTCCTCTGTATTTCGTCTTCCAACTTCTTTCATATTTTGGTACCAGATGTTATTTCCCAGGTGTGCTGTTCAGGTAGTCGTTTAGTTTGTTATTGTCTTCTTGTGTCCTTCTCTTGATCCTCAAGGTTTTCATGTAGTTTGCTATCATCACATCTTTAATAGCATCCATATTGCTTCTTCTTGCTGGAGGATTCTCAGGCACCTCCATCCATGGCATCTTCATTTGTACCATTCAAGTAGAAGAACGTCTGGTAAATCATTCCTTGTCCTCTTGTCTTTTCCAGACTCTGGCTATGAACGCCCATATTGGTTCTTCTATCATCTCTGCATGTGAGAGTTTTGCTGGGCTTGCATTTGCTCTTTTAAGTGCTGGATCAGGGGTGCTTATCAATGCTGTCTCTGTTGGTTTATTCTCCAACTCCTTTTGTCTCTTCAAAAGTTCAGCCTTTTCCATTTGTCCTTTGACTTCTCTTATAGTAGAACTTCTCCTTTTTGGTTGTCCATCCTTCTCCCATTCTTTGGATTGTGGTTCTGCAGTTATTGACACTAGACCTGGTGTGTGTGCACTCATTGTTTGCGTATATGTGTCTTTCATTAACCTTTTCTCATTCTTGCTCTGCCGATCCTGTCTCCGGCTTTTCAATTGACTTGTTACCAAATGTGTGTGTGTGTCATTGCTAATCACATCCATTTCAAGTTCACTCACTCCTCTGTCAGACCTTCTAGGGACTGGAATGACTGTAAAAGGTCTGGGTGCCTTTGTGGGTGTCATGTGTAGATCATTAGGTGGGTGCACTGGAATCGGAAAACTTTGTGCACCAATAAAAAATGCAGTCGAATCATCAGTGACAGGAAAACAATGATGAATACAATGCATAGGTATATGATTCCTCTATAACCTACAACACTTAGTTCTGGGACAATGTGAGCGTCTCTCCCCCTGAGGGCTGACAACATTACTGCTTTGGTTGCCCATCTCGATCATTTAAAGAAAGAAAACTAACTTTTAATACAGTCTAGGCAATATTATCTCTGGATTCTGCTGTCTCTGTCAGTTGCAGGCACTGGAACGATTGTCCCTCTTTGCCTGAATAATAGATTGTCTCTTGTCTTCTGGACACAGTTCTCTTTTCTGTATTTGAAAATGTCAAAATCAGGTAGTAAATTCAGCAAGTCTCTTAGTTCGCGTGTTCAAAATATACAAGCTCCCAGTCAATGCCCCTTATCAGTTTCACTCCAGAAGACATGTTGTGTCCTTGTCAGCATAAACAAGAGTGAAGTTCTCTGGCAACCCTGTCTCTATCTGTCCATCAGCGGAAAGTTTAAAATCTTCTCAGATAACTCTGCTGATTGTTAGAAATTTCAACTTTCATTATAATACCACGCAGGAGCATGCTCATCTGTATAGAGTTCGCTGGGTCCCTGATAAAAGTGAGGACGTCGACACTGGCAGGCCTCCCCACAAGCTCTGGAAAGTCCTCAATCAGGCAAAAGACGTTGCTTGCTAGTCTGCTATCTTCTGGTGACAGGGACATTTGCCTTGTCCTTGCTGTGAAAGGAACTGCTCTGCAATTATGATGAGCAGCTTCTGTGATTTCTATAAGTGTGAAGGGCAACCTGAATTATGATTCAATTCAGGATTATACTCAAACATTCTGTGGTTGCTGGATCTCAAAGAAATGTCAAGACTTCAGTGTGTCTTCCAACAAGATCGGGACAGTCTTCAATTAAGTGAATGAATAGCACGCTGGCAAGCCTAATCGCTGCTTCTTCTGCTTGGAACATTTGACTTGTCCCCGCTGTACTCCGGAAGCAAAAGAAACTGCTTGGTAATGACAAGGAGCAGCCTCCTTATTGTCTTTTCGTTTTCGGGGTCTTGAAGAAATTCGGTGATGTTAGTGAGCTTTCCCACTAACGACGGGTACAATCTCAATACTAGCTCAAAGTATATTAAAACGTCTTTGGTGATGTCACTGCTGAGGGACACCATGAGTAAATCCAAATAAAGCTCCTGTATGAAAAGAGTCTGGCTACTGTATTTTCTTCCAAATTATATGTCCTCGATCAAAATTTGGCATACCCTTTTCCCATCAAGGCATTAGTGTGCCTCAGTCCAAAGTTCAAAGTCAACAGACTATGTTGTGGCTTATGCATGCAATTTTCTTCTTTACCCTGCAACTAGGATGCACAGAGTGTCCATTGTTATGTCCTTATCCCCCTCTTTGCTCAGAAGGAATTTCCAAAATTAAGCCACAACTTTGCACAAATGTTCTTTGTCTTTGCTTTGCTGGTCATGCGTCCTTCTTCCTCGTCATGGATATCATCTGCACGTGCTGTGGTTCTTCCCGGTGGTCTGCATTGGGGTGCAGGCAGGGGGCCTTCTCTGTTGTATGGTTTGATGTCATCCAGGAATAATCAAGCTCTTCTTCCTTGTAGCTTGACTGCAGAGGGAGTGACGTCCTCCACTCTAAATGGTCCATTGAACCTTGGTTCGACCCACTTTTTTCTCATGTGATTTCTCACCAGGACCGTGTCCCTAGAGAAAACTGGTGGTGATGGGGCCCCTAGGGGACCCTCGCGTATGGAAACAAGGCACAATCACCACACACGAACTGATACGCCATACACAAGGGTCATTTCCCAAAATCTAGGGTTTATTGCAAAGCAAATATTCTCAGTCAGCCGACTGGGTCTCATGTCCCGCAACGTGTGTCTCCAGACCCCTTGGGACGCAAGAGAGCGAGCATTCTACAACAGTTACATATATACAAAGTGAACATCTTATTATCAGTAGTGACATATTCAAGTCCGCCCATAATGTATTTACTTTGAAATGGCTTCGATGATTGACAATTATGATGAATATGACACCTTCAGACATTTATTTAGCAACAGTTTGCAATCTGCGGACTTACACACACAATTCTTTGTTTTAGGGAAAATAATGCTCTTGTTCTTACAAGCAAGCTACGTGCAGGTAAGAGACACATTCCAGGCCTCACTATCTTCTAGTTTCTATTTGTGTACTAGAGGTCAACTCGCTCTACAGGGGCTCAGTGAAGGGGGGCCGTAAAAGAGAGCATAATTCAAACCATTAATTGTTTGTTTCTACCGTTTCTACCGCATCAGCAAGACTAGCTGGCACCTGCATAATGATTAAATGCCTTGTTGCTTACTTCCAAGGACTTGTGAGGGAGGAGACCGGGCATTGCTGACTGGGATGCCTAAGCTGCTTTTCAACATGTAACTTGTGGCCTTGCTCTATGTATGAGCAATAACGGAATAGAATAAGCTTACAGCAAAGCAGTTTGAACAGAAAGCAAGAAGCAAAATAATTAGTCAAAATGGCAAATTCTATTCCTACTAAATGGACGCTGTCTGGTCATGCTCATGAGTCTGTACTAACGATGCTGAACACATGATGTGGTAGGTTTTCGGCCAACAAAATACATCGCCTATGCTATGGGAGGGTAATTCCTAGACTCGCAGTGGTAGACGTAAACCTTGAATGGGGTCTTTTGTAGTATCTCCTCTGTGTTCTGTGCTGCCTGCACCGTTTTTGTAGTCGCTGCAGCTATCCTGAAATTATAGTAAGACATGATGTCATGCAATTCAAGTAATTTTGCATTTCTGATCTTAAAATGTCCCCTGTCAGCTGAGCATCACATCTAGCTCTATCTCGGGGTGCCAATGGTGTGTGCATCCTTCTGCCTGTTGCTATCCCATGTGGCGTAAAATGGTGGTCAGAACCAGGCTGGTTTCTGAGTGCATACAGTGCCAGTGGAAGGCAGTGCAGCCACCCTTTCTTTAGAGTAAGCTTCAACTTGGCTATCATTTCCTTTAACAAGCCGTTGACCTTCTCACCTATACCATTACCTTGGGGATGATACGCCGAAGAGAACCTGTGCTTTATACCAAGCGAATCTGTTTGAATACTGCATTAACAAAGTGAGGAACATTATCTGACCTCATGACCTCACATACCCCCCATCTGGGAACTACCTCTCTCACCAAAAATGTGGCCCCACAGGTAGAGTCTGGGTGTGTACATGGACGTGCTTCTATCCATCTAGAGAATGGACACACCACAACAATTAGATACCTGTACCCGTTACATACTTGAATCATATCGACATAATTGACATGCAAGTGCTAAAAAGGTCCATTGGGCTTTGGGATGACTCCTGTAATTACTCCTAGTGTAAGCCCAGCCGTGAACTGTTGGCAGATTATACAGTTCACCATAAAAAATGCAACGTGCTCTGCTAGGTTTGGTATCAACCAGTCTTCAGCAATCATTGCTGCTAGATTCTCTTTTGTCATGTGTGTTGGATAATGCAACTGTTCCAATGCAATTTTCAATAAGGCTATAGGCATCACTGGTTTACCAGTGCTGTCTTGTCCCCACAAGCTCTTGGAGGGGTTTAAAGAACACCCTTGACACTTCCACAGATTTTTCTCCTCCTGTGGTGCCTCCTCTTGGAGTTCCATTAAGTGGGTTTGCCCCATGTTACTATAACCCTCAGTTTCGCTTCGTGCAACAATCATCCTCTCATGCACATCAGTTATTTCAACATTCATTATTGTTTTGTCCTTGGACGCCACACGCTGCTTGATTTCCACGTGAGATAAAATCTGTCTCTTTCGTGTGGGCAGCGCATTTCACGACCGCTATGCATACTGGGGGTTGTAGTGCCTTAATGAGCCTGTCCAATAGAGCTGCGTGCTGTATTGGCGTGCTATCCGCTTGGAGGTTGCCCCACCTTTTCCAGCGTGCTAGGCCTGTGTGCACTGTCGTGGCCACATAGGCGGAGTCGCTGTACACTGTTTCTTCCTGGTCTGTGTGATTTCTGATCGCGAGTATCAACGCCAATAATTCTGCAGCTTGCTCTGAATAATGAGATGGTAGTCATGCACTAATGAGTACTTGAAATTCTCCATTTGTCATGTGCTTCATCACAGAGATGCCTGTATATCTTTGCCCATCATTTTGATCGATTCTCTAAGTACCGTCAACGAAGACTATTTCTCCATCTGTTAATGCATTTTGTTTTCACTCTGGGTATCTCACCATAGAATTCTTCGTAGTTCACAAAGTCATGGATTGGCTCTCCTTCAGTGGCTGACTCTGCTACAAACCTAGCTGGGTTCACTATCTTACATCTATTTATCTGAATGGATGGATTTGATATGATCACTTCATAAGCAAAAGCTCTCTTAGATGTCAATGTGCCTTTTGGTTTCTCTAAAATAGCAAATAATGCATGCTCGACGAACAACGTCATTCAGCATCCCATCACAATTGTTGTAGCCTTCTCTATGGGGAACGCTGCGGCAGTTAAACTTTGTTTGCACGGGACGTGACCCCTCACCACTGGGTCTAGATTTCCACTGCAGTATGCTAGGGGCTTGTACCCCAACATGGTTCTGTGTGTGAGTACTGCTGTTATAACACTGCCATTCATGTGTGAAAACAGGTAGAACTTCCGCTGCATAATTGGAAATATCTAGAACTGGTGCTGTGCAAATGGCCTTTTTGAGTTCAACAAACCCTTTTTCCATGGTTTTGATCCATGCAATTTTTTTTTCATCACCTGTGATTTCTTTAGGACTTGTGACAAGGGTTTGGTATAAGAGCTGTAGTCAAAGACCCATGCCCTGACATAATTGCATAATCCTAGAAAACTCTGCATTTGTTTTATCGTGTGTGGCTTGGCTGTGTTCAATATGGCCCCAGACCTTTCAGGGGTAACCCTTTTCCCCTCCTGTGAGATCAGCTGGCCTATGTACAGCACTTCTTGCTGACAATATTGTAACTTATCTCTGTCAACTTTATATCCTTTCTCAGCCAATATAGTCAATAGCTGAATATAATTGTGACTGCACGTTTCCTCTGTCGTGTTGCAAATTACGATCTCCTCCACATATTTCAAGACCACACTCTGTAATGCAATATTGCTTAAGTCCATCTGCAGGACTCTGTTGAAAATCGAAGGAGACTCACAGTACACCTGAGGTAACCTTGTGCTTTTCAGATGCATCTGCCTGAATGTGAATGACGTCAAATCTTGTTAGTCTTTGTGCAATGGGATTGAGCAAAATCATTTTTCAAATCAATCACTGTGAAATATTTTGCCTCAACAGGTATATTATATAGGATTGTGGAAGGGTTAGGGACTAGAGGGAACTCGGCCTCTATAATATAATTTATTGGCCTTAGGTCCTGGACTAAACGCCAATACCCTCCCTTTGATTTTTTGTTTTGATAGGGTATATTGCGGTGTTGCATGACGACTCTGACATCACCTAAATACCCTGCTCCATCATGACAGAAATTATCTTGAAAATCCCTTCATCTGCTTCCATAGACATGGGATACTGTCATGCTTTTGGTAAAATTGCTCCTGGTTTTAACGTAATCCTCACTTCTCCGACTCCTTTCAACAAGCCTACGTCATAAAGGCCTGTTGTCCACACTGAGACAGGCCGCTTTGCCATGTCGTCATCAAAATATTCAGGACGGTTTTGTGCACCTCTCTTTTGATCATTTTCACCCAATGAACGAGATTAACCTCAACTGTTGTTTCATCTATACATGTTTGCTTTTCAAACAGATTGACATCAGTGACGTCAGTCAATCTGTATCCTTCCTCAATGGCGATCACTGCACACCATTGTCTGCCTTCATCATCACAACTATCGATCAAAGCCACCTTTTCTCGTACTATAGCTGAGTGTATTGCTAAGGGAAACACTTGTCTCTTTTCCTCATCCATAGGTATTCTTGGCCTGAATAAAAACTCATCAGGGGTTCTCATGGTTTTGTCTGCAAGACCTGGTAGCCCTGCCATTAGTATGCACACTCCGTACGTGAATATTTCTGTTTCCAATAGAACAGCTCTCATAGCCGTTTGTCCTGCATATGCTCTAATCATTTCACATACGTTCAAATAATGCATTCCGGGAGTTGCACATACTATGCCCTTATCCGTGAACGAGAATGTCATGTTTAACTTCGTCATTAGGCCTTGCCCCAATATATTTACTGGCGTCTGCCGTGAATACAGTATTGGCACATTCATGTCACATACCCCTATGGAAACTGGACGTTCGTTTGTAAATGGCACACAACTTGTTGCTCCTGTGAAGCCCTGAGTATTTATGGCATTGCCGGAAGAGGAAAACTTGCCTTCACGTATACACGAGCACGAGCGTGTTGCCCCCGTGTCAACTAAGAAGGAATATTCTTTATCCCCTATAACAACATCTACCCTTGGTCCCTCGTGAGGGTTTGGTGTCACTGATAGGCTAGAACACATCAGGATTCCCAGTGAGCTGTCCTAATACATGTATGACTTTGTTCCATGCTGAGTGAATGGATTCATCCATCACCAGTGTTATTTCTCATTCCAGAATTCAGAGCCTCTCCTGTACTTGTTATCTGTGACAGTTACATCTGTGACTGTTGAGACTGTCCTTGCAGAAAATGTGTCATATTCTGAGGTAGGAAGCTTTTCTGTGCTCCCAGCGCTTGCTGCTGCACCGTGTGATTCAGTGCAACTCCATTTCCACCCTGCTGCAAAAATACAGGTGGTTTTACCATCCCAACTCTTGTTCCTTGATCGTTTTGCACCATACTTTGGCTTCTGCATGTGCGTGCTAGATGCCCCATCATCCCACACGTCCAACATATTGGCGGTGGTCTGATTGTTTGCCCATTTGACATGTCCCGATTGCTGTTTTGCATGTTTTGGAAACCTCCCTGATTACCCTGGGAACCTCCCTGATTATTCTGCCATCCTCTTCCTCGGAAGCCTCTCCCCATTGGGTAGAACCTGTTGTTGCATTGATCACCCTGCCCTTGATTGTTGGCCTGCAGCATGCTTGACCCATCTGTGCTAGTTATGAATGCCCCTTCAATGGCATATTTTGACAATTTTTTCTGCACTAACTTTTCCTCTTCAGCTTTTTGTGCAGACTCTTTTTTTTGCCATTTTTCTCTTGCAGCAGCATGCAATATTGTGCTATGGTCAACTGTATTTCAGACCATGGTTTTGCTTCAATTCCAACCAATTTCTTGAGCAGCTTCTGTACCTGATCTGGCAGCCCTTGGCATAGTATATGGTAAAACACGGGTATGGATTTCCCCCAAGATTTGCACGTTTCCAACACCCATGCATCTTGGAAATTCTGGATGTAAAGCAAAGGATCCACTAACTCCTTCATTTTACGTGTCATTATAGCTCCCATGTCAGAAATATCTGGGTATAGCAATCGTAATGCTTTCCATACAGCGGCTTTGCAATTGTTTTTCGAGTTTCAGAAATTGTAACACATGGCACTCCTTTTCTTCTCTCATCATTTTCCTATCCACTGCAGGGGTAATATTCCTGCATCGCTGTCTACCTGGCAATGTCCTTAGTCTGTTCACATAGGGTGGTAAAGACACACCCCTCTGACTGTAAGATACCCCTTCGTGTTGATCTGATTGTGTGGCTGACTCTGATGCCTTAGGTGCAGATCCACTAAAATCTGACCATCTTATTCCTTTTCCTCCAGAAAAACCCTTTTTGCGTCTTCTCTCATCTTCTTTTTTCTCATATTCCTCTCTTTTTGCATCTGATATTGTCTGTGCCCAACTCGTGCAACTCTTCTCATCTTCCTCGTTTCTATTTAGCATCAAGTTATCTAGGGACAGCTTTCTATTTCGGCTACTTCGGAAGGTATCCTCAGTATCGTACAGCTGAGTGCTTCCAGGCGCTCATCATCTCTTTTCCCTTGGGGTACTTGTTCTAGCCCCATTTCATCATATAATCTATCGATCGTCTCTCCGATGCTTCTGGTGTCGAAGTCATCTTCCACATTTGCCCTAGGTGTGCCTGGTACTGAATCGTACTCAGTAAAGAATTCTTTTATTTCTTCCCAGTCTACAACTGGATCAGGTTTTTTAACCTTTCTTTCCAGAAATTTGAGATCTTCGCTTATGTTCTATGTCGTCATCAAACTCTATGCTCTTCCTCCCTTCCTCTCTGACCCTATGTTCTTCCTGTTTCTTCACATCTCTACTTTCATTTGCCCTTTGTATTTCCTCATCCCTTCGTCTCTTTATTCTCCTTTCCCGTACCTTTTGTTCTTCTTCTTCCATTCTCCGCTGTTCTTGCCTGTCCTGATCATTAGCTGTTCTCAGCTTATCATTGTGTTTCCTTTTTTGCTCTTCGCGATACAACTGCTCTCATTTCTGTCTACATTTTTTCCTGATTCTTTCATCTCTAAATCCTTTTTCCTTTTCCTTTTGTCTAACTTTTTGCCAGTGTATGTGGCGTGCAAATATGTCGTCATGTGTTGCAGGATCGTTTTAGATAGCAATCCACCAAGGGGCTATGGCATGGCATAAAAATGTTGTGGGTGGCTCCTTTATCCCATTCTGCACTATACTTTTTAGCTTAGGTGCATGTTTTGGCAACTGTTTGCACAAGTGTACTAACGGTGTAACGTCTTCCATGCTTAAATCTGTCTATCTCCTCCTCATATAACACTTTGTTAAGTTTTATGTTTCTCAAGTACAATCAACAATATGAGCGAGCACCAATCATTGCAAGCTCCAATCCCGTTTTTTCACAAAAAATGTCTTTTTACTTTTTCAAACAACAACCATCAATTCATATCATACAACATCCTGGATATACAATTGCACAATTTTCATGTTAATTCCACCAAAAATGTTCTTACTTCATGACGTCAGAAAAAAGAAAAACACAAGACAGACGTGACAGACTAGACAGACTCCGGCCGGCTACATGAATCTCATGTCCCTATCATTATTCCGACATGGAATGTAAGCTCATCCCTTTCAAAATGTCTTTTTAATAATTTTGGTCTCCGATAGTGTCCTATCTTTTTAGGACTTTGAATGCAGGCTTCTTCTAGTGCTATATTAAAGCGTAGATATCTGGGCGTATCCTCTAGCTTGGGTATCCTTCCCGGTATCCTCTCTCTAGCGCGGGTATCCTTTCCTGGTATTCTCTCTTTAGCTCGGCTATCCTTTTCCGGTATCCTCTCTTTAGCTCTGCCCCATTGGAGTCAATATTTCTTTCCCCTTATATATACATTATACTCTGACTCTGACATTATTTTTGTCCCACCTCCCTCCCTTACCTTCCCTTACTTGTTCTAAGGCATGCAACTTTTTGCCAAAGTATTTAGTCTTTTTTCACTCACCGTTTGCAGGTTTTTCCTCGCTGGATGCTCGGGATCACCACCTTCGTTACCGCCTCTCCCTGCTGTTCGCTTGATTAGCTGCTCATAGAAGTGGGAAGGGGTTCGTGGGGGAAAGCACAGGTTCCTTTAGACCTCAACCTGCAGGGTTTTCATTTAGAGTAGCCACTATCTACGGGGAGCCTCTGAGTCTACTTAGTCAGATGGCAAAGGACTTGTGATATTGCCGAGGACTCAGAGTTACTTATGTCGACGGCCAATGGGTGTCTTATCTAATTCATAATCGATAAACCATCCTATCTCTGCTACCAAGTGTGCACTGGGACTCAAGCCGGCCCATAGAAATGGGGGTGTCCCAACAGCACTTTAAGATGAGCAGCAGCACCCATGAGACGGATGGGAATGCTGATTAATACTCTAGCATCAAATCAATAATGACAACTCGATAGTTTGGCAAAGGGAGTCTGTTTAATGACAAGTACAAAAAACGGGAAATTCATGAATATCAGCAATCGCTCGATCTTCCTTCTCGCTTCAACTCCAATTAATTTTAAAAAACGCATCATTTATACTAAAAACCCATCTTCACTGACGTGTAATGCTTAACATCTGGCATGCAATTCTATTTGTTCTAAGAAGGTAACTTTAATATAGGTGCTATATCTGTATATGGTAACAGGGAGTGGGGATTGGATAAACACTGTCAGGTGGGGCATCTAAGCCCGTCCTTCAAAATGGCTACTGTAAACATCACTAAAAGTACGACGTCTCATTGGTTCTGCTAACTATAGGACCCTGTATTACTTGGTCCTCTATGATTCGGTTGGCAACAACCCCACTCATACTTTTCCACTTGCCTAGCAGCGTGCAGAATAGCTAGCCAGGTGCAGGGAATTTGTCTGTACCCCCAGCTTCCCTCCAATTATTGCTACAGTCAATCATCATCTCAGTGGTCATGTGTCAATTATTTCATTGTGGTTGGCCTCAAGACTACTTCTTGGTCTGGAAAAATTAAGACATCTGTGCATGGCACAAGTCCATGCGTAGGTGTGAAAGTTTCATCCCTTCTCGCTCGGCTGGTCACGTGATTCCGACACCGTTAAATCATCTTATTCTTCATGCATTGTGTGTATTTGATTTAATTTTGACAGCCATCTGCCTTCTGTGGCTTGCCTTGACCTTTCTGAACAGGATACTCTGTTCTTCTTTTCATAAATTGTATACACTGTTGGTCTATTTCAGCCGATATATCCTTGGCTTCTTGGCACAATGAACCTTCATCTGAGTTTCTGTCTGTCTTTAATTCTCGATTTGTTCGCTGCAGATCTCTCCTCTTAAGTCCTTTATTAACGTTTGGTTGATTCTGCTCTTGTGCATAGTGTAAGTATACTTATATAAAATGCTCCTTTGAGGTAGATCTGTATAGGTGGCTCTTGCCGCTATCTATTTTACTACTAAGCATAAGCAAGCGTCACAAATTCTTGCTTCTTGCGGTTCCTTGCATATGTTCACATTTATACTAACTGAATATCTTCATCGCACATGTGGCATAATTTCTGACATTGATTATTTCACTTTAGGTTCAGGATGTCACTTGTCCATGGTGTTTCGTCTCTTTTCATCATATCATTCACAGGTCGTCATATCTTCTATATGTGAGTCAGTCTGGGTTCTTGTACGTCACCATTTGTCTTCCTTTAATATCTTTACCATCTTCATTCTGTCTCATTTGTCGATATGGTTTTCTCAATAGGTACCTTACTGTCCAGGTTTTCTTAGGTGTCAGTACTTCAACAGGTGCTGTTCTTCTGATAGGTACTGGACAGAGCCCAACTGCGGCTCTCTGCTGGATTATTTGCTCATCATACGTCACATATTTTGGCGTGAATGTTCCTTGTACTTCAAAATGGACGGTTGGAGTGTGAATCATGCTTGGGACATCCTCTACAGTCATTTGGTACCCAACAAACAGGTGAGCTCCTAAGTAATTTGGGCAAAGTCTGAGATGAAGCACCTAATTTGCAAAACCTAGAAAGCACTGAAGGAATTTCAGGCCATGTGTGGGTTTCCAATGCAATATTGCCTGGACCTTCTTAGGATCCATATGTACCCCCTCAGGACTGATCACATAACCCAGGAACTCCATCCGGGTCACATGGAATTTGTTAAGTTATGTTATCGACACTTGTAAAGCGCATCAGTTGCCCAAAGGCATCATGGCGCTATACTCTAAGCAATGTACGCACTGGCTGTGTACCCACAAGAAACTAAAAAATAAATGTTTTCAAGGCCCACCGGAAAGAAACATAGGCAAAGAACGTGCCCCAGCCACAGAGAAAGCACAGCCTCCAACCCGAGAGAGCCTACACCTAGGAAATGAGATAGTCAAAGAAGACTGGAAGCGCAGTGCTCTTGGGGGAACATAAGGGAAAACCTTCACCTGAAAATATTCTGCCCCTTTTTTGTGAAAGGCTCTGTGCAACTTTAACCTCAGACATTGCTCAACTGGGAGCCAGTGGAACTGCTGAACGATGGGAGTCATATGGACACCATGCGGGGGTTGAAGAACCATTCTAGCAGCCATGTTTTGCAGCAGCTGGAGACGGTGGAGCAAAGAGTGTGGTGCAGCCAAATAAAGGGCATTACAATAATCAATTCTACTGATTACCAGAGAGGAGACTACAGGGGCATGAAATCTAATAGGAATAAAAGGCAAAATCTTGTGTAGTGTCCACAGCTTGAAACAACCCTTTTGACAAGTGCCTTACACATGATCCACCATGGATAAAAAAGACATAAGGGCTCATTACAATACTGGCAGTAGCTGTGCCGGTATAACAGGCACGGCTGCCGCCGGTATAATTTTTTTCCGTCTCCCGTTAATGGGCAATCACCGGGTCATTACGACAACGCGGGAACAGGTAATTGCCTATTTGTGGGCGCCGGGAAAAAAATGCCTCACAATCCCATTGGGCCATATAGGGCTCAATGAGAATGGGGAGGTCGATGCACCGGCACCATACAGAATGGTGCCGGTGCATCAGACATGCTTTGCTCACAGTGCCAGTATGCCCGCCAGGTCAGTCCTGGCGGGCGGGAAAGCACCTGCGACCAGAACGCGTAGTTTGCCGGTCCAGTAACAACGGTACTTATAATGAGACCTATAATCTTGATGTCTAGGTCTTTGACCAATGAAACAGGTATGGCAAAGGGGCCCAAACTAGTGGGTCAGTACTCTGGGGTCCAGAACAGAGAAGGATTAGAAGGATTAGCGGTACCAACCACCAGCACCCCTGTCTTCTCCCCGTTCAAATTAAGCCAGTTCCTGCCCATCCATCCCCCCACAGCCTCCAGGCAACTCCTCAGCCAAACAGCCGCATCAGGTTGAGAGAGATCGAGCCGCAGAATAATCTGTTTGTCGTTGGTGTAGGAGTAGCGCAGGAAGCCATGTAAGTGGATGATGCCAAAAAAACGGCTGGATGTAAATGTTGAACATAGTCGGAGACAACGAGGTACAGGTTGGGACTCAAAAAGGTGGCAGAGAACCAAAATAAGCAAACAAGGCCAAAACCTGAGCATATAGGCCAGCGTAAGAGAGACGGGAGACCAAGGTGGGCTGGTCCACAGTGTGAAATGCCATTGAAAGATCTAATAGAATAAGGGCACCCAACCCGCCCTGGTCCACTAACTACATCAAATCATCAACTACTGACACAAAGATAGATTCAGTGCCTTGGTCCGGGTGAAAACCCGATTGAAAGGGGTCAAAGAAGGAAGATAGTTCAAGAAAAGAGCCTAGAAGAGGAGAAACCAAAGCCATGAGTATTTTCATCAGAAATGGGAGCAGGAAAATAGGTTGAAAGTTAGAAAGGACCAGCAGATCCAAAGAGGTTTTTTTAAGAAGGGGAGTTCAAGGGCGTGCTTTAGATCATCAGGGATAACCCCTGATGAAAGCAAATCGTTAACTGCCTTGATCAACCACGAGATGATTGCACTCGACACATCTTTCAATATAGAAAACGGTTTAGGGAAAGAGGGTGACACCGATTTTAGCCCTTTAATGGCAGCTAAAATGTCCTGTGCCGTAAAAGTAGGGAAAGTAGACAAGTCAGCTGAAGCTCCACAGTCACCCACAGATGGATAGGGCAAGGTGGATTGCGGAAGAGTAGTAGTAATCACACTGCAAATGGCAAATATTTTATCATCAAAGAACTTAGATAAGGAGTCTCAAAGGGGGGAAACTGGGCTGAGACCTATGCTGAGCGGTCAGTGATTGAATTGCCTCAAATAGAGCTTTAAGGTGGTTGATAACCTGCTCAATTTTTCCACTAACAAATAGTTGTTTGCCCACTGTAATAGCTCTATGGTATTTTTCAGTAGCCAAACGAAAGAGAACTTTATCGGCTAAAAAATAGCCAGTTCTCCACTTCCTCTAAGCCTGTCTATGCTGGAGTTTAAGATCTCTAAATTTGGCTGTATAGCACAGTTCCAAATGGTGATTTTTCACTAAACAGCGCTTAAAAGGGGCAAGAGTATCTGCCTCCGCTTTAAGTGGCAAGGACAGGATTGGCAGTGTGCAGTCAGTAGTGTTCACACAGCCATTGGAAATTAAGAGGCTCCGATCCGGATGAGGTACAGTGCACCAAAAGTGTTTCTGAATATACTGTCGGGTAGGAAAAATGAAAGGAACCCTCAAACTGCACTGAAAAGGGCACCACCAAATGGTCTGACCAAATTTCAGGGAGCGCAGAGAAAACTGAGGCAGTAGCTGAAGGGGCAAAAATAAGATTGAGAGTATCGCCAATATGATGTGTAGGATGCATGACCAATTGAGGTAGGACAAGGTCCAAGACCATTGCCAAGAAATGAGCAACCAGATGATAGTTGGACTTGTTTGATGGAAGATTAAATTCCCCAACAACAGTCAGGGTAGGGTATGTCTGCTGTATGCCAGCCACAAATGCCAGAAACTCGAGACAGAAACCATGATCATAGCCGGGAGGGCGAAAGACCAAGAGAGCAAATAACGTAAGAGTAGAAGAAACTAGAATGCACACAAGGATACATTCCATTTTCAGACAATAAGCAATTGGAATGGAGGTAACTTTAAAATGACTGTTAAAAAGAACAACAAGTCCCCCACCAGGATGAGACGCTACACATTCATGGTGAAGGATCTGATAGATAGGAGAAAAACCTTGAATTGCTGATGGATCAGAATTCTCCTGAAACCACATCTTGGAGACAAACACATGGTCAGGATTATAGACCTGTAGAAGGCTGTTACAGTCTTGGGCATGCACAACCACAGAGCGGGTGTTCACTAGTGTAGAAGAGCAGCCAAATGCCTGTCCTGCCCCCCTCCCACCGGTATGTTGGAGGCCTGAGATTGTGCCATGCTTGACACTAGCAGTTGTGACCATTACGCAGGAAATCTTTGAGAAAAGGTATCCATTAAGAAAACCCTATCAGATGTACTCTCGAAGAGATGACGATCTAATGGAGGAAATCCCTGAAAATATGAAAAGAGCAAGAAAAGGAGCAGGTGACGTCACAAGAAGCGAAGTATCACGCACAGAGAAGACTGGCTGAAGAAGATGTATGACCCTTATAGAAACTGATGACGAGATAAAGAATTGAGTAAACATTCATATGCGAAAAAGATTGCACGTGTGAAGAACACTGCAGAAAATATAAGCCGTTTAATAACTGTACAGATGCTGCAAAGCAAGTCGATCAAGTTATCTTAGAAGATGGCTATGAGTAGTGAATGGACTGCAAGTGAAGCCGCCATTGTATAGAAAATGGACATCAGTGTCACAATTTTAGTAAACTTAAACCCATGAAAAGAAGAGCCGAGAGCTGTGTCACAGCACGGAATTAACCGAGATCATAGATGAGTCTGGAAGGGCTGTGTGGCATGGTGTCAAGACAGAAGCAGGCAAGACTGTTTATCTATTCTTGAAGGCAGTGAACGTGAGATACTGAATCATCACTTTTTAAGGGGCGAAGAAAGAACACCATGTGTGCCTATTTTTATTCATTTAAGACAATCAAATGCAACAGAATAGTCCAAATCATGGTCTCTTGTCTAGTGAGCCCAGGATGGAAATAAAGTTGGGTGAGGAGTTCTTGAACAATGATAGTGCATGCCCGCACTCCCTTATATTGCTACAGACAAGAATACACTGCAAGGCCAAGTTCAAAGACAATCTTCATGGCAGAAGGCATGGGTGATGAGAGACGTTGGGCTAATTGGGTGGGGAGGTACATTCAAGTCCACCTCCTGGCACTTGGGGTATGAGGTTACGTGCTGGTAGAGAGCCGAATGTTCCAGACTGGCATGAGCATGCCAACCAATTGTAGAGGGCCATGTAACAAAGGGCCTTATAGTTTGAGAGCCAATGATATACTGTGTACTTAATAAAGTTGAAGATGACTTGCACTAGAGGGGAGCACAAGATGTCCACCTGACATTAGAGACCCAATCATAACCCAACCCCTTAAAGAAAGTATACTTCGATGTTCCTCAAGGGTATCACAACCCCGTAGGTTTCTCGTATTTGCCACATAGTATGAAGTCACGTATGATTAATTTTTGCTATATAAATGTGATTATTTTATGAAATATATGAGAGACGCGAGCAAACGTCATTAATGTCCATTGTAACTCCCTGTTTTAGACAATTAAGATTAAAACAGAAATACTTTGCCACATTCCTGAGCTGGTTCAATTATTTGGGGTCAGATTTATTCTGCATCCTATCCATTGCATGTGTGTTGCCAAAAGGGTTCTAATCTCACTCCAAAACAGTTCACAGGACTGCGGGCGCTGCTATCCAAGGGGGCATTATCTAAAACAACGCAGACTGCGCATGGACGAGCACAGACATGCTTGACTTAGGCGCAACTTCAGCGCGCAAGGCCATCTACCGCTGCGCCCATCAGCTGCGCCTCCAGTGGACTTCTCCCTTATGAATACACATCTTATCAGAGTAGCCAAAGCCCTCCCACTCCAGTGAGTGGAAATGGAAAACAGACCGCAGAAGCATGTCTGAACAAGGAAGCCAGGTACCTTCCAGCTGGCAGGCGGCTTACAATTGGCATTTTTCCAATTTTACAAATAAATGGTTCTGCTGGAGCCTGTGTATAACATCCCAGACATGGGCAACATGTGCTTCTCGATTGGCAGAAAAAATAAGGATCTCGTCCAGATACACCCACATGGAACATCCATTGAGATTGGAGAAAATGGAGTCCATTAGCCGCTGCAATACCACAGGGGCATTGCACAGTCCAAAATACATGACTTTGTATTCATATTGCCAGAGTGGTGTTTCAAACACAGTCTTCCGCTCATGGCCTGGTAGAATATGGGCCATATGGTATGCCCCACATAGAGCGAACTTGGTAAATATCTTGGATTCTCGCAAAGACTCCAGTATGTCCGTAATCAAAGGCAGAGGGTAGCTTTAACTTGATTTCATTCAGAAGGCGATAATCAATACATGGTTGGAGGGACCCTTCCTTTTTAGGGACGAAGAACAAAGGAGAACCTAATGGGGATTTGGATTGTGTAATATATCCATGTTCCAAGCAGGCTGCTAGATATTTTTTAATTTCTGCTTTCTTGGCCACTGTGCGGCTCTTGGGGAATGATGTGTCGGGAACCAGATTGATTTCACAATCGAAACTCTGATTAGGTGGTATGTCCTTGCGGGTTCCTGAAAAATGTCCTGGCACTGTTAGTATTCTGTAGGCAATGATAAACAGATAAACAGAATATTTGTTGAACCAAAAGTGTGTTATCCCCCTGTATTCTAGGAGTAAGCACTGATGCAGTAGTCGTAGGAGAAAATAATAACTCATGTAGTCCAATTGATTGCTGGGTTGTGTGTCATGAGCAAGGTATTCCCAATACCACTGGATACACTGGTGAGGCAATGACACCAAATTAAAGCTGTTCAGAGTGTTGGCTGATAGAGACAAGCAAAGGACTGGTGTGGCCATTTATGGGTCCAGAAGACAAAGGTGTGCCATTGATAACCTGGATATCGACTCTATGCACTTTGGATTTCTTGTGTATGTTATTCTGTCGTACAAAGGCTCTGTCGATACCCTGATGCCCCGCAATCCAACATAGCTAGGACGACTAGGGTTTTTCCGTGTCGGGTGCCCCATATCAGACCGACCTCCAGAACAAACAACTGAGAGGAAGGTATCACACATTCAGTGTCTTCGGGAAGATGATACTGTGGTAAGATGGGGCCCACCAGCTGTTTCTCTCCATAGGGTAGGCCCATCAGTTTTCCTTTAATTTAACTGGGTGTACACGGTAGATATTGAGGAAATGACCGGAGGACCCACATTACAAGCACAGATAGTTGGTCCTATGCCAACGATGCTCAGCCTCAACAACAGACCTCACAAGGTACAGATCTGCGTTGGCTCAGTCGAGTGTGGCCCTGGTACGGTTGAAGGTCCCATAGATGAAGGCGGTAATGTCATGCGGGAGGAGTTCTGTTACGTTCTCCATTCTGTGAGGCGGTGATCAACCCAGATTACCTGGTCAAGCAAGCACTGTAAAGCCGTCTCTTTAGGCACATGCACCTGCTTTATGGAGCAGGGTGAGCTGTGTTAGCTCGGGCCATAGTGAGTCGGTGGCCAACTGCTAAAGCGGCCAATATACTGTGGGATGCATTGACCCATTAGGCTCTGCCCTGCGACATCACTGTGTGCTGCTTTCACCAGAAACAACAGAATGGCCGCCAAAAAGCCCTATGCACACTAAAAACATCTGACAAGTGTGCAGGGAAACCGGAAAAATAGGCTGCCAATCTACTTTGCCTGTGTCAGTGGTAGAACAGGAGACCACACTGCCAAAACCTGTCATTGGGCTGCTCACAGAGTGAAATGGAACTACCTGAAAAGGCAGTGCTTCATTGCCAGGAAAACCCAGAAGTGCTCTAAAATCCGTTTTTCCTTGGCTGTTGAAATTGCAAACTAATGGTTCCCAAACATCAGAAAAGATCCAACACCATCCTTGTTGGGTGTTAACCATCACCTTATTTAAAGAATCCACCTAGGCACACAATGTCAGGAGAATCAGATTTCATCACAAGAATATCCACATTAAAAAAGTGCTTGCCTGGAAAAATCTGTCAGACATGGGCGCAGTACCGCTGGCCGCCTGTATCAAAGCTGTCATTTACTTACACTGGGAGTTTAAACATGTACATTAAAATCAAATTGTTGAAAAGAAGAGACTTGCCATCGAAAGCAACATAGGTTGCTACTATTCAATTTCTATGTTTTAAAAAGACTGCAAATATAGATCTGTGTGTCTACTTTTTGAAAATGTAAAGTGTATTTTAGCAAAGACAATTTTAAACAAAGTGTTTTAAAGTGAAATGATGCCAGCCACAGAACTTCAAAGGCAAATTCCATAGCGTGCCCCAAACAAAGGTGCCTTCCTTTTGCTCTCTGCCCAGGAACTCTAAGGCAGATGTTAATGAAGGGGAGGAGATTTGGGAGGAGATTTTGCTATGCTTCTCTAGGGAGAGACAATAGGCTTCCTGGACTGAAAGGGAATGCAAATTCAAGTGTCAACAGAAACTACTGCCAGCAGGAAGAGAGGCCTGGATTGCTCTTGGCCCAGTAAAACCTTGGGGGCGGGACCAGACAGATGTGTGTATCTGTAAACCACAAGAAAGTACAGAGAACTGTGCAAAATTTGTAAAAATCTGTAAAATATAGTGTTGTTAACATGAAGATTCTGCTCACAGTTTGAAACTACTCTGAACTGTGTGCTATGTTTAGGGACATGACTATAGAAAATGTGAGATAGCAATTGTGATGATGCTAGAAATATAAAACTTCACAGGATTATGCCCAGATGTCATGCGCATATATGTAGAAAATGGGGACAAATCTGACATTGGGTACCCAACCAAAAGCATGAAAAACGGTCAAATCTGAACTAAAGCTCTCACTGAGATGGGACTCGGACAGATACTTGCTCTACTAAATCTGTGATGTAAATATGTATTGCTAGTAAGTTGTTTGTATTGTAAATATGATTTATATGAAAAATAGATTTACTGTGCAGGAACAAATGGGAGGTCCTCCCTGGATTGTAAAATACAGCATCATCATGGCACCAGAGTTCCTTCTCAAATCAGGAGAGAGGACAGACCCTAACCAATAGGATTCCTAGAGGGTGTGCCTAGTATAATTCAGCCTACTCGCCCCTTAGGGAAATATATAGAGACAGCTTAGGACCTACAGAGACAAGCAGATTCACCCATCTACTGATTGCTGGCGAAGTGCTTTGCAGGAGAAACCCATATCCGAGACTCCATAACTTTAAAAGCAGAGAGGCCCAATTCCAAAGCTGAACCCTTCTCAGCTTGGCCTTTAAAATCTTGAAACCTGATTTTACCCCCAGACTTCCAAGGGGCACAACAAAAAGAACAGCCTGGCTGTGCTGTTTCTGCTTTCTCGCTAAGAACTCTTGCTGGAATCCAGAGATCCAAACCAGTAGAGCAGAGCTGTAACTTGATAGCTGCAACCCAGCACCAACCCACATAACTGTGTGTGGCCTGTTCAATGACCCAGTCTAGTGATCATTTCTCCTGAAAATCTCTCACTAGCTGGGTCATGATGTATTTGGGGAGAGTGTGGAAAAAGGTATTCACAAATTCTTTGTTGTCCGTGCGTACCCTTCTGGTGGTCTGCGCAAAGGCACGCTTTAATTCCTGAACAAATTCTTGTAGGGCCTGATCTTCCCGACATTGCAAGTTGTAGGCTGCCTTGCGAGCCTCCTGAGGATTTCTGTGCACAGAAAAATGCTTCAAGATGGCTGCCCTATAGGTGGACCATCTAGAATTATTTTGGTCCTCCAGCCCCGCAAAGAAGCTGGAGAGAAGGTCCCTTTCACATATTGAATACAGCTTTTGCTGTCTTTCAAATGGAAAGTTTCCATCATCTGTTCAAAGAGCTCTAAGTGCTCCCAAACAGAATACTTTGCGTTCTTATGATAGGGCGTGATGACGCTCCTTATCGCTTTGATTTGTTTTAGGGGGTCCTTGAGCAACGAATCCAGAACCGCATTCCAACTCCTTCTAATTTTTTCGCAATCACGTTTCTCGCGCGCGGAAAAGTTTGCCCCGAATTTTCATTTGGCTCAATTTCATCACGTTTAAACAGCTGTCATTTGCATCTGACCTCAGATTTCAGTTTTCAATCTGCTAGTGACTCAATCATCATTGCTAGTGTTTATCTGAAACTGTACAAAGCGGCTCCCACTAGTTCTGAATCCAATTTAGTAAATTAAATCCAATTTTCAGTGTTTTTTCCCATTAATTCCAAGCCATATTCAAAAGCATTTTACCTGTTTGAAATCAGTCCTGTTTCTCTCGGAGTTGCTGGGGGAATATTGGGATTGAAACTGTACTTGTTGAATTCTGTATTTCCTGAAACCTTTGTTCTCCCCTTCCATCTCTTTATCTTGCATATTGGGGGGATTGAGTAGTGTGCAGGGGGAAAGAGTGACATTGCATTTGACTGAACCCACACAAAGTATTATTCTATGCTGCATTATTTTTCCTATCCTTACTCTTTCTGATTAAAGAGATTGTTGATTGTAACATCACCCCAATGGTGATCCTTGTATAAATATTAAATAGAGTGATATATATATTGTTCAAATTCATAAAATAAATCTTTTAACTTTGCAAAACAGCCTGCTTCCTGGTTCAGTGAGACCTGGGGGATTCAAAGAGAGGGGCGTGATATAAGGGTACATCATTCAGAAATAAAATAACTTATAGACACAAATATATAATTAAGGGTTCAAGCTGTTCATCACACGCTAGGCATTGACTTAGGTGGAGTGCCGGGTTGAAATAACTTCCAGGATACAACCAAACCCTGGTTCCCTTGCCACAATTTTAGCAACTGGTTTTGAGCTGAAGCTGCTTGGTTAGGTGTTTTGAATACATCAAAAAATGCCTTCTCGAAACCTACAAAGTCATCCAATAGTAGACTATGGGAGGATATGTAAAGAACTGACCATGCTCGGGGATTGCCGTCCAGACGACTTATGATGTATCCAATCTTGGCTTTGTCAGTAGAAACATTTTTGGGCGGTGCATGAACTGCGTAATAGTTACAAAACTCTATTAGATTTCTGGGTTCTCCATCGTACTCACTGTACTAGTCTGTCCAATTACCGACTCATTCAGGGCTGCTGAAGTGGTGTTAGTGAGGGCATCTTTCAGCTGGGCATTCTCAGCACGCAGGGTGGCGACTTCAGCACGTACAGCCTGCAGTTCGTTCCTGAGTTTTTTCAGGGCTTCCATGTCTGGCTCCAATGGTTTGATAAGGCGTCGCAATCTGTCAAGATGTGCCCCCCGGGTCTTCCGCGTACTTGTGGTTTTCGGCTTTTGTCAATCCAGGTTCCTCCCAGTGCTGGTGTCCAATCCAGTCCCAACATGGTATGGGAAGGAAGAACGCCCCAGCCCCTAGTGAGAGAAACTGTAACAAGCCAGAGACGGGGAGCCCTCTACCAACACCACAGAAAGGACCACCCATGTATTAATGTGGTGTCAGGACAGTGTGAATACTGACGTGGACACCCAAGAAGCTGAAGGAAAAAAGGTAGACAGAACAAGAAAGAAGGAAAGGCAGGAAGACAGGGCCCAGAACAGAGCAGCTGGTCCAAGGAAAGGGAGAGGGAAAGAGTGTACCCTCAAGAAAGAGAGACACAAGAATAATGCTGGCAAATAGCAAAGGGCTAACCGAGGGGAACCAGAGACTGGCACACGGATTCAAAAACGGCAGCGTCAATCCTCAGAGCAAGGAAAGTTGCGATGCACAGGTGGTAGCGTCAGTTCCCCTTTTGGCCACATTGGGTAACCTGTAGCAAGCATAACAAGCTGTGTTAACCACGCAGCGCGGAAACCGGCCACTGGTCCCCCGTGCATGCACACGCTCTGCAAGATGGCAGCCCCTATGAGAAGGGCCAGGCGCGGAGGACCGTGGCATAACGTCTTCCGTAGGAGGTTGTCCCCCAAACGCTAGTGGGTCCTCCAGGAAAGGTAAGCGCGGCACAGCAATAAAGGCAGCGGCGTGACAGGTAATCAATCTTTCAACCTTTTGCATGATGTTCTGAGGAAGTCATCACGTTTAACAGTGTGAGCCCCATTATGCACAGATTGGATGCTGCATCTACAACACTAATAAATCATCTCTCTTGTAAATTGCACCGCACAATGACAAAAGTCCTCTACATTAAATATTTTCCCAATTCCTTATGAAGGATAGATACTCCATCATCATTAACTTTATGCCATTCAGTAAATTTAAGAAAAGACTCCTGGGACCTGATTACCAGGCTGGTGGTAACAGTAACATCTCCACTATTTCTGAATATCGCTTCTTTTGCTGCTCTGCCAAAGTATGAGTTTCGTTTCCGAAACTATAAATTCACCTGCATTTGAGTGGAAGTAAATAACACCACACAAAAGCAGTATACTGCATGCGATATTAACGCATGTATTCATCCGCCTGCAGCAATATGACAATTGGTACTCTAAAATGGGGAGTAACAGCATGGTATGCATGAACCGTTACCATGCGGGCCCTGCAGGTTCCTTCATGCTTGCTGCATGCAATAACAGTAGTAAGGCACTCAGTGTCTATATGTTTTCACCATGGTCGCCTCTCAGGTGAACAGTTTGTCTTCCTCCTGACATGAGCTTAATCCACTCTAGATGTCTATCGATCCCAACTGTATGGCTCTTTGTGAGGAAACATAGCTCTGGTTTTCTTTTAAGCTGTCCCTATCTGGTCGTCTTACTCTCTGGTCCTACTATTTTCTGCATTATTGACCAGGCGAAATCATAATGATTATTTGATGTCAATAGAAAATGCTGAGCCAATGGTATTATCATGAATTGTTCTCAATACACGTATATGGTCCATGACACGGGTGTTCATTGTCTGGATTTTCCAAGGTGCGCTCTGTGACAAGCAATGTAATAGCATATATAACCATTTTGCTGTGCGAATGGTAAATGCCTTTTGTGTTCACTTTTTGGGCAGGCAGTTGTGTATTTCTTTACTTATTTTGGTCAAGTAGAATACTCCACATTGCCCAGCAAAGTCCCTGGCCACAAGGTGATTGCTGACCGAGCCCACGCAGCGGACGGTAGAGGGCCAGCTGGCATAGCGGCCTGCCCCTCTGGTCCCCTGTTTATCCTTGGCCTCCACTCCTCTGAGTGAGACAGAAGCAGATAGAGCAATCCCACCCCAGGACGGTTGAAACTAGCTTCTGGCTTGGGGTGGGGGTGTGGGGTGTTACATTCACGGCTGCAACAGAGAGGGTCTCTCTTTGGCTGCCTGGAAACGACACCCCAAAGCGTGGCAGAGTTACTGGGCGATCCTAGTTGAGGAGCAATCATGCTGCAGATGCTACTGCAAGCAAAACCCGCTGCCTGTAGAGTCAGGGACGGTTCGACAGGAACTTACACCTTTACAGACAGTTGGACCCTTCAACAACAGTAGCGGCCTGGGGGTTTTCGCTCCTTACAGGGGTATGGGAGTTATGAACTGATCCTGGTAAAAAGGCTACCAGAGACGGGTTTTGACCCGGACGAACTAACACCGGAAGTGACAAGGTTCACCCTGAAAGACAGTAAACCAAAGTGACGGGTCACCGGTTTGGTTGAAACCTGGGAATGGCAACGGGCCAACCGGAAATGTGCTTTGGACCAGGTGCACCTGGGGCCCGGAGAATGCTAGGATCGCCAGGAAGCTGACTCCAAATAAAGTGATCTATATTCTTCCAAAATAATCAAATTGTCCGTGAGTGAATTATTTGAATACATTGCAAGACATGCTCCAGGGTGGGGGGGGGCACAGTAGGGGCCGGCTGCGATATGTCATCATCAGATCTCGAATGCTACTGCTTTTTCTTGCAACACATGCAAACATACACGGCTATAAACAGTTGTTCTCCCTAAACAGCTTCCATTTTCTTGTGATCATTTTTGTATCTGTTTGCAATAGATTGCTGAAGATGCTGGCACACAGTGGTCTGCTGTTTGTGTCGCGAATTGAGTTTCTGAAAGAACTTCCATATGATATGCTCACTTGCTGTCTTTTTTAACAATTTGTCAGGAACTGCCTAACGTCGTCTTCAAAATTCTCCTTCAGAGAACGATTGCGTTTGAGGCCGATAAACTTGTTGAAAGGCAGACTGATGTGCTGGGGATGGAGGATACCAGAGTGTGGCACTGCATTTCCTTCGATGAGTTGGTTTGTGAAATGGTCTCTTATTTTATGTATTTATTTATTTATTTATTTATAGTTGATTTGTGAGGCCCCAAGAGTAAACCGCAATCACTTGTGGCTCTTCGTTTCCCCTGATTATCATGATGCATGTTATATTGTGATCTGGTATATGTGTTCCATCTTTGGAACGCGGGTCGACAATGTGTGGAAGGAGTACGTGAGGAGAGGGTTGAAGAGTAGGGAACGAAGTGGAGGGCTGCGAGTCTGTTTGTGTACCCAAGCAAACTAATACATCTGACAACTTACCAGTGTCAAATGTTTGTTACCACAAAGCATGGCAATAGTAAGCAAGTCCGATCATATAGGGCTCGCGTGTCAAGAAGTTTGAGGAACTCACTTTGTGTACTAAAACGGTCAATGAAGCCATTTGCCTGTTCTTTATATGTCTTTAGAAAGGAGTTGGTTTCTACATAATTACTATTTCTTAAAACATCGCCCATACATGTGGGCCATATCGGCTACCATTGTGCTGTGCATCACTGTTCCCTCTATCTGTTCATAACAGGTACAAAGACATTATCAATAGTTTTCCCTGCAAGCCATTTCTGTGCACCATCAAATGAACGAGTTGGGCGTTGCACCTTATTTTCTTCTTGGAAAGCGAATTTCATCTGCTACTTGTAGGAATGTCTCCTGGGGTATCCTGGTGCATAATTACACCATGTTGAACCCTAAAAGGATAGTCCCTCCTTCTTTGAAATGCTGTCCCCTCTATAGTGCTGCTTTCTAATTATGACTCCATGTGTGTGATGTACAGTCATAAGCACATTTAGCTAGGGGTTCCCAAACTGAATGAGACCCCTTGAAACTATTGGAGGTCGCAGAGGGTTAAAGCCATCTTTATGTGCATTAGTACCATCTTAGATACAGGTGCCCTATGGATTTTGCTCACCAGTAACTTTGCCTCTTTTTAACTTAGCCCCTCTCTATTCAGAGTCTTTTGGACTGTTCTTCTCTTTATTGTTTGATCCTCTGCCAGTAGCTTTAACTTTATCTGTGTCATGTCTATTACATAAATCAAAATATACCTGTCTGTCCAAAGTCAGTGTAACATATCCCTTGTCAGTCTTCCTTAGTATTATATCCTCATTGTTGGGTAGATTTTTCTGTGCCCCATTTTCGTGTTTACTCACATTTCTTAAATGGGTGACTTTGGTTGCCTCCAGTTATTTCCCTTCTGCGAGGCCTTCTTTCTTTAAATGGAAGGGATGTGGGATTCTAAGAACAGGGTGGAGGATTATAACTGCAGCAATTTCTGAGACGTGCATCATTGATTGTATTTAGATTTTCCTTATCTGCAAAGAATTTCTTGAAATGCCACTTTTTCATTAATTTCTGGAACTTTACCGTGAATTCAAATCCATTACGTTGCTTGGTTAATGCCTTCCCCAGCCCTTTCTGTGGTGCTTCTGTCTCTTCATGTATCCCTCAATAACTAGACAGGTTCCCTAGTAGTGCTTCTCTGTTGATCTCTCCATGTTTGTTTCTCTCTCTCTTGGCCTTGTCCTTAAAAAAGCTGCCTGTAGATGTCTCAATCCTTTCAGCCGCGGTGATCCCTTTACATTTTTCTTTTTGTATTTCTTGTATCCTTTTTTTTGTGGCTCTCTATTGGTACAACCATCTTTAGTTCTTCCTCCAATTTCTCCGGATCGATAATATTAAAGCACACGTTTCCTTCCCTTAACAATATGCCGATCAGCCTGCTGACCACCTTGGAGACAGGCAGAGGACTAATGAATCTTGGGGAGCGGATGCTGGATTTCATGATGTAGATAGTGGCTGCTAAATAGGTATGGCCTGCCAGGAGGTTGGTGGGTGTGCCACATAGCAGGGGGTTATAAAGGACTTTGCAGCTGTGGCAGTACGAACATAAACACACGCTGGCATCACATTCTCTGAAATGTGTTCGCTGATTTTGGCAGCTTTAAAGGGGTTCAACCTGAACCGCGATATCAAGGCCAATACATCCTAGGCAGGTCAGGGGGGACCTGGGGATAGTTCACGGCTCACGACAGGGGATTGCCCTGGCACTGAAAAAGCCCACTGCCATCTCTTGAGGTGGCCACAAGCTAAGTGGCAGGTGAAAGCTGGCACTCTTTTCTTAAGAGGCTTTGCCCAAATGCTACATTCTCTCAAAATAATGTCACGGTGGATAGTTTTTTTTAAATGCAAGTTAAGTTTTAGCCTTTATTTTCCATCCATACAATTATTTCCGTGCTCAGTTTTTTGTCGGCGGCGATAGAAATTGCTGTGCACTATTTAGCTCCTAGTTGTCAACTAGATGAGTCCAGGGAGATTGTTAAATACTTTTCACTAGACAGACCAACTGGTGCCATGTTTAATATTAACTCTGTGAAAAGGGCATAACATCAACTGTGTGCCATGTGTTGAAATGGCCATTAGGGCACATCTAGAAGACATTAACAGCATCGTTTGACATATGTAATGTCCACAAGTTCTAGTTTGCATCTCGTGGGGAAGTTAGACGTGTGTCATGCCATGCATTATTCCTGCTTACAGTTTGATGCCTAATACCTAGCAGCTGCTTGTAGCATCTGCTCATCAAATCTTTATTTCAATGCTCATGTGTGTTTTTGGGTGCGTGCACGCGTGCGTGTCTTTGTGTGTGTGTGAGTGGCAATTATATGGAGTGGTTTACCAAGAGGCAGCCTAGATGGAGTGGAGGAGGGGGTACCCCGTCAGTTCATAATGCAGGGTAAGGGGAAGGCCCTTGCCCATTGTATGTCACCATGCCTGCACTGAGCTGACATCCCCGTAGCCCAGGGCTTCTCATTACCTCTCAGTGGAGCCTATTCCATTTGTAAGTAGCTATTACTTTCATACCCCTTATACCCTCACATCCTCTGTAAACGGATTTCCTCCTAGTTGGAAAACATTAACCCCCTGCATTCCAGAAAGATGCCTTGCTCCCTTCCTCATTAGAAACAATTAAATAGTTATAAGCCCAGGATCGAGTTTCGGCCTCAAGGCTAAGCACATTAGTCTATTTCTGTGAATACCACTGACCTTGCGGGCGATCTTAGCCTGTTAGTGCCTGCCTGCAGTTTCTGCATCTGCTCCTACTGTATCATGCTGTCCTCTGCCTACTTATCAATTCAGGGTGCACATTGGTGTGGAGAAGAGGGTTGGGATTCATACCCCCCACAGTTAATCCCTCCAACATTTGAGCAACAATTGACATTGCTAACAATACACATTGCCGTTCCTCTTGACCTTGCTTTAATGATATTCATTTGCGTGGGATTTGCATGCTAATGAGAGTTCAGGTGACGGTCGTTTGCACATGAATCCAGTGTTCCATCAGGAGAAAGCCTTCTACAGTAGGAGAAAGGCT
Source organism: Ambystoma mexicanum (assembly GCF_040938575.1). Lineage (NCBI taxonomy): Eukaryota > Metazoa > Chordata > Amphibia > Caudata > Ambystomatidae > Ambystoma > Ambystoma mexicanum. Next base: position 238,466,762 of record NC_090934.1, read on the forward strand.
GGGCCTGTGAGAATAGTTATTAAGTGAGGGAGTTGGAGCGAGAGGAGTGGGGGCAGTCTTTTGCGGTGGACACGGTTAGGCTGCCCAGAGACTGTATCTAAGGGATAAGTGGCGGGGCCTTAAGTGCTTTTTTTTTTGGCACATGTGGCGACGGTGAGAGCCCTAATGCTTCCGGATGGAAAGATTAGCCCCTCGCTGTCCTAGCTTGTGATGGAGGACTGAGAGAGGGGCTGAGGACACCTCATATTCTGCTGGGACAGAGGCGTTGCTAGAGTGGGGCTTAAGGGCTATAGCCACAGATTTTTTGGTTGTAGCCCTGGGTAGAATCTCAGGGTCTACAACCAAAAGGCTAGCTAGCCCCGAGTCCTGACAATCCCGACATTAGTGTAGCCCCGGATCTTTTCCAGACCTGGCAACACCCCTGTGCTGGGATAAGAGGTATGTAGAAAGGTGGCACCTCCAGGGGTCATACAGTGGGATGGCTGCTCCAGACATGGTAAGAACAAGAATGAGCATATGTATTGGTGCTCAGCCAATGAGGTGGCTGGAAAAATGGGCGAGAACAGTGTACCGCCCGTGTTTTCCCAGACACCCGAGGCCCTTCCCTGGGTGCCACCATCTTGATTGTGGAGAGGGAACAGGCAGACCCTCCCTGTTTCCTCCTCATGCCTCCAGCTCAGAAGACTTCATGCACAGTTCACCACGTTTTTCATAGGGCATCTTGATATGCTAATTTCTGATGACACCACATTCTATTGGTATGTGAATGAGTGCCCCCACTCTTTGTCTGGGACTTGACACCTGCCCTGCACTTACCTGCTGTACCGGAGGATAGTACTCAGGTTGCAGTGCACATCCCTTCCGCTGCACCTGCTATAGAACTAGAAAAGGGACTACGTCTTTTTTCTATTTGCTATGGTGGACGGCATCTTTTTTCTTTTTCATGGGAGATTGGGCTCATGCAATACACGGGGAGAACATCTCACATGAAAGAAAAAAAAACTATTTACACCCCAGGTGGAGACCCGGGCTGCACAAATCACTCACCCCCTTTTTGGGGGTGCATACATTGCTGTTAAAGGCCCTCAGGCCTTGCTGAGGTCCTTGTTTTCCTCAGGCCTGCTTTGGCTCAGACTGGCGGGCCGTTACCAGCCATGTAAGTCCCCCGACGTGGGGGTGATTGCTACATTATCAACACCTGCAAGGGAGCACCTAAAATGTAGGAAACTTTTAAAAACATACCTCTTTAACTCTCCAAGCAAAAGAGGGAACACCAGCGAGCGAAAACCACCAATGCAACACGACAAGAAACTCAAAACAGAATCACTGAAGGAAATAAAACACTTATACCCGAACACCATAGAATTGTAGTAACCCAATGGATCAACTCAATGCACAGAAAAGACCAAGACGACCCCGACTAACCCTACTGAAAACTCTCTGTAATACTCTGCATACCCACTACCCAACACTGAAGAAACAAGACACATACCATCACCAAAAAATAAAAACACTTCAAACTACAAGCACCCTACCGACTCTCCACAACATCCAAGATGCATATACACCCACATACAAACACCCACCAAACACCACAAAACGTCAATCAACAAAAACATACCAACACACAGTAACCATTTTTCTGAACTGAAGCCACCAACAGCACATCAAAGCTCTCTTGTGCTTTTCCCTTGCAATCCCACAAACAAACCCATCCCAACCCCTTTCCTTTAAGACCTGTCTGGGAGCCTGGAGGCCATGATAATGGCAGCGGTTCACAGTATTAATCAAAATACCATAATATAAGATAACTCATGAAGCAATAGGGTGGAGGGTTCTGGGATTTGCTTCGTCCTCCAATTTGGGCACATGATGTGTTCGAGTATTCCCATGACGTATTGTGGCAGGATATAAAGAGGGAGATTAAAACGCATTCCCATATTCCCTCAGGTGCACGTTCCTGTGGCAGCTGAGGTTAGCACATTTATAGAAGCTATGTTGAGAATTGCCTATGTGAGAAGAAGATTCTTGGGGCAAAGAGATGGGGCATTTAAGAATGATATCATGAGAGGAGGATCATTTAGAGAGCCAGACCATCTACTTTAGACGATTCTCAAATGCTCCTGTAATGCTGTAACTACTGTTTGAAGATATGTGCCCGGTAGCCTCCGGGCCTGGTTGCTCTATACAAATAAAATGAATATGAATACGAATATAACTGGACCCCGTTCCACTTGGTAGGTGGTTGGGATATACATGACATTTTCGCTGCAGATTTTACAGCCGTGGCAACAAACGAAACAGACATTTTCGAATTGCAAACATTTTGAATCTCCTAATCCCCTCATCCCACCGCCCCTTTACCCCTTAAAACTATCCCCAGATACTCTGCGTTCGCCTCCCGTGTAGGGATTCTCCTTGCAACGTCTGTTTCGTGTCCAAATTATGGGTGGGAACTGACGCTGCAGCGTCCCTTACTTTTTTCGTTATTGTACCCTGCTTTCCATGCAATGGAAGCAGGGGACAACCCCCATCCCCTAAATCCATAATGTCGAACAAGGGGTAGCGGAGCCCACCCCCACAACCCCAGGCCCCCCCCCACCCTGATCTTATTGGATTTAGTTTTTTCCAATGCCGAGTTCAGCATTTTTGTCCATTCGTTTTTTTTCCATGGAACTTTCTATGGCAACGTGGGATTGTGGGTTGCCCTTGAGAACGTTATCTTGGATTTGAATTTAGACGTCATCCTTCATGAGCCATTAGTTATTGTCAAAGCCTGGGCAGCTGTGGCAGGAGAGAATGCACATCGCGAGTGGCCACCATTGTACATCCTACACTTAGAAGCATATCGAGATTTGCACTGTATTAAGGCCATCTCAAAGTGATGTTGATGAGGACAGTGTGACCAGCCCATCCGCCTATGACCAATCCTGCTGAATGTACATTTACGCAGTGCCCTGCTACTAGTGTTATGTCTAAAGGTCCATCCATAATGGTCGTTGGGTCTTTTGGTCGACCCTAGTGATCACCCCTCCAGGTGGTCGACAGTTTGTATTTCCTATGAGCAGATGCATATGGTTTGACCCCTAATGGTCGACCCATACAACGGTTCAACTAAAAAAGACCCTCTGCCTCCCGAAGTCCCTGGCCTTTTCTCCACTCCCACCCTCTTTGTTTTCTCATTCACAGAGGGAGGCCCCCTCCCTGTATTCCATTTTCTGGACACACTCCCATTCGCCCTGATACTTACCTTTCCAAACCATGTCACCTTCTTTATCTCCTTCCCCAACCTCCATATTCAGCCACCCCCTGCGACTCTGTCCCCACCATACCTCGCTCTTTCTTGTCAGGGGGTCCTCCTTCTGAACCATGGTGCCCTGCTACTCCCCTTTCCTGTCCACTTCCCTCATTCCAAACTCCTCTGATTCCTTTATCCAAGTATTCCATTTACCCTCCCACTGCTTTTTCTGCCCCACCACACCCCCGTTTGACCACCACCCCTACTATCTGCCCCATCCCTGCTTCTACCCTTCTCTTTTCCGCAATTGTAAACTGATTCACCACCTTTACCGGTCAAACAGTATAGCCTGTCGACCAGTTTATGTCACCCTGATGGCCATAACTATATTAATTGTCCCAATATCATCTCTGGAGTGGCCAGTATTGTCTCAAAAGGACTTATCTGCACATTACCCACCTGCTGCAAGTAAGCCCAGGGCTGGCTCAAGATGTGTCAGGGCTTGTACGAGTCCATTTCAACATGATGTTTGTGGGCACCGCAGCCTACAGTTGGGAAAAACCGTTTGACACACCAATGGCGTGCTTAAATTATAATGGAGACAAAGGAATGCAGCAAGGGTGGCAATTTCTGTAGATTATCTCGGGACAGGCAGCCAGGGGAGATCTGAAACACTAATGTCACTGAAAAGCTTCTAGTCACTCTTTGTCAGCAAGGGACTAATTCAGAGAAACCCGTGTAAAAAGGCAACAAGGTGATACAAATTCTGCTGGATACTGCAAGAGTGCCGAGGGTGGTGAAAGCTTGTGGGTGCCAGAAAAGGCAGCCTGTAATGCATGTGCTGCAAAAGCACCCCTTTTTTTAAAAAAAAAAATTGGTTTTATTGGAGTTTGACGGTGCAGAGTGGCGGCGCGATGCAGAATAATGGCGAACTGCTCTATGGAGTTCCTGGAGGTGGCTGATTCAGGTGAGTAGTTACCTGAGAGGGTACCTTCTGTTCGGTTCTTCTACAGATGCGGCTGTCCGTGGTAAGAAGAAGGTGAGGTCAGGATGGTTTGCAGGTAAGGCCTTCAATGTGTGAATAACTCCTGTTCTTCTCTTTTCACAGGTGCCGATGGATAGAAGACTCTGGAAGGGCGTGGCAGAAAGGAAGCAAGAGCTGAACTGACACGGTGAGCGTTATGCTGCAGGAGTGCAGAATAACGTGAAGCGTGTTCAGTTTGCAGGGTGCGGTTTAAATAGCCTTGCAAGTAGTTCCAGGAAAATAGTCCCCTTAACTGTATCCTGCCTCTCAGGTAAAATAGTCCCAAGCCACACCCTGTACATAATGGCTTAGCATCTCAGAGCCAAGTATATGGACCATATGTTTAACACCTACCATGAACCTGGCGCCAAGACTGAGTCCAGGTAAGCCTAGCTGGGGCCTGAGAAGCCCCCAAGGAAGCCTGAGGCAGGGATGGGCTTGCCAGTTTCAGGATTTTTGGAGCATGCACCATGACACTCGAGCCCATTTCAACTGAAATCCCTTGTTTACACATGAGGTTTCAATGGGTATGTCTGAAAAATGTGGGGGTTGGTTGCTGCGCCTGGCAGTTCATTAAGTTTGTATTCTCCTTGTGTTTTTCCTAGGTTTACATGTTTTCAGGAGGCATGGCGGCTGCCAGCATGCTTCCCTCTCCGTAGTTTTTGGAAGAACCAGGCACAGCACCAATTTGTTGGTACAGGTGGATGCGCATGTTTCATACTTATTTGGTGGCAATAGGGGGTGATACATTTACGTTGTCTAGGAATCAAGCCATTTTACTACACACACTGGACCCGCAAGGGCGCACTGTCTTTAATGGGCTGCCAAAGTCTGCTGAGGAAGGACAAGGGGAGCTGGATGATTTTACTGCAGCAGTTAAAAAACTGCAGGATCATTTTGAGCCCAGAAAGAACAGCACCTTTGAAAGATATACATTTTTCAAGACGACTGAAGACCCTCAATAACCTGTGGAGAACTATATTGCAGCTTTAAGAACATTAAAGGAATGGTTTGGTCAAAATGTTTTATTGTCCCTACGGGTCGGCCATGTGTTTTTTAAGCCTAAGTCGCTCGATTTTAGAAAAATTTCCTATGGTCCTTACCCACGTTTTTGTCCATTAAACGCACCGCGAAAACATGCACCAGGGCGCTGCCATTTTGTGATAATCCTATCACTTGCCCCATCGCCCTGGCTGACCTGCTTTTGTGGCACTAAATCATATTCCCTGCCCCTGAGCCTGACATTATCAAAACATTCATATTCCCCGCCTCTCTCCGTGACATTACTGTACGGCGTAGGCAAACATGCCCAGTCGTCTTCCACGCGACTTCACACAGAACCCGGAAACCAACACAGATCAACTCACAACACAGCGCGCCACAATTCGGAATACGAAACTGTACTTTAAAATCAAACAGCAATACGGTACATTTGGTAAAGTACATTTATTTGACATTAAATGTTTAGAGAATATTCAGCAATTGGCATATTAAATCGGAATGGAATTTTTTTTCTTTTCTCTCGATCCGCAAATCTGGGAAAGTTTATCGTGAGTCACGCGCTGTTCCTTTATGGTACACAGGGTGTTGGTTTTTGTTAAAAGAAGCACTGTGAACCGCAAGGCTGTTCCATCAACTAGGCACTAGGCCACCGTAAAGGTCGATATGTTGCTTCTAGCCGCTAGTACCGCGTAAGGGCATATGGTCCCTTGGCGATCGTCCCATAAGATAGTCAATGTAGTGCATTTGTTCACAAGAAGCATATTCACAAGGTCAGCGATATGAGGTGAATAGAGAGAGAAGTCAAAGATGACACCCATGTTGTTCGCCACCCAGGATGGTGAATGGGGGGTTTAGGGTTAGTATGCTTTGTATGCACACTGTACAATAACATTATTTTCAAAAAGACAATCAGATTACAATGATTTATTTAAACTTGGATTTGAACTTCTCAACGAGCTCTGCTTTGGGTGGACATGGCACAGTGGCAATGTTTGGTGGCAATGCATCAGTGCTCTGCACAGAAAGGCTCAAAATTCCATATCTGTGCTTCTCTAGTACACTAACAATAAGGCCTTTAACAAAGTCGAACTCCATTTCCTCATATACTGGTTTTACCCCCCATTTCTTAGTTCTTTTTCCAAAGGTCGTAGTGTAGCGAGGCATCCCTACATTTCCCATAGTCCTAGCCTGTTAACGGCCCACATTCTCGTTATAGGCCAAGACCACTAGTAGAGTCCTATGTTTCATGCCCTGTAAGCTGAAATGCCGCTGAAATGGCAGTTCATTAAGTTTGTATTCTCCTTGTGTTTTTCCTAGGTTTACATGTTTTCAGGAGGCATGGCGGCTGCCAGCATGCTTCCCTCTCCGTAGTTTTTGGAAGAACCAGGCACAGCACCAATTTGTTGGTACAGGTGGATGCGCATGTTTCATACTTATTTGGTGGCAATAGGGGGTGATACATTTACGTTGTCTAGGAATCAAGCCATTTTACTACACACACTGGACCCGCAAGGGCGCACTGTCTTTAATGGGCTGCCAAAGTCTGCTGAGGAAGGACAAGGGGAGCTGGATGATTTTACTGCAGCAGTTAAAAAACTGCAGGATCATTTTGAGCCCAGAAAGAACAGCACCTTTGAAAGATATACATTTTTCAAGACGACTGAAGACCCTCAATAACCTGTGGAGAACTATATTGCAGCTTTAAGAACATTAAAGGAATGGTTTGGTCAAAATGTTTTATTGTCCCTACGGGTCGGCCATGTGTTTTTTAAGCCTAAGTCGCTCGATTTTAGAAAAATTTCCTATGGTCCTTACCCACGTTTTTGTCCATTAAACGCACCGCGAAAACATGCACCAGGGCGCTGCCATTTTGTGATAATCCTATCACTTGCCCCATCGCCCTGGCTGACCTGCTTTTGTGGCACTAAATCATATTCCCTGCCCCTGAGCCTGACATTATCAAAACATTCATATTCCCCGCCTCTCTCCATGACATTACTGTACGGCGTAGGCAAACATGCCCAGTCGTCTTCCACGCGACTTCACACAGAACCCGGAAACCAACACAGATCAACTCACAACACAGCGCGCCACAATTCGGAATACGAAACTGTACTTTAAAATCAAACAGCAATACGGTACATTTGGTAAAGTACATTTATTTGACATTAAATGTTTAGAGAATATTCAGCAATTGGCATATTAAATCGGAATGGAATTTTTTTTCTTTTCTCTCGATCCGCAAATCTGGGAAAGTTTATCGTGAGTCACGCGCTGTTCCTTTATGGTACACAGGGTGTTGGTTTTTGTTAAAAGAAGCACTGTGAACCGCAAGGCTGTTCCATCAACTAGGCACTAGGCCACCGTAAAGGTCGATATGTTGCTTCTAGCCGCTAGTACCGCGTAAGGGCATATGGTCCCTTGGCGATCGTCCCATAAGATAGTCAATGTAGTGCATTTGTTCACAAGAAGCATATTCACAAGGTCAGCGATATGAGGTGAATAGAGAGAGAAGTCAAAGATGACACCCATGTTGTTCGCCACCCAGGATGGTGAATGGGGGGTTTAGGGTTAGTATGCTTTGTATGCACACTGTACAATAACATTATTTTCAAAAAGACAATCAGATTACAATGATTTATTTAAACTTGGATTTGAACTTCTCAACGAGCTCTGCTTTGGGTGGACATGGCACAGTGGCAATGTTTGGTGGCAATGCATCAGTGCTCTGCACAGAAAGGCTCAAAATTCCATATCTGTGCTTCTCTAGTACACTAACAATAAGGCCTTTAACAAAGTCGAACTCCATTTCCTCATATACTGGTTTTACCCCCCATTTCTTAGTTCTTTTTCCAAAGGTCGTAGTGTAGCGAGGCATCCCTACATTTCCCATAGTCCTAGCCTGTTAACGGCCCACATTCTCGTTATAGGCCAAGACCACTAGTAGAGTCCTATGTTTCATGCCCTGTAAGCTGAAATGCAATCGCTTTGGCCTGTACTTTAGGCACATATTGTGGAACACCTCCAATTCTCCTGTGTGACAGAATTCTGTCAATCCCCTCAAATCTCTTGATAGCGTTTTATCGAAAACAATCTTCTCAATGGCTTTGTGTGTAGGTGAAGATTCAATCAACCACTTCTTCTTCCGTGCCTCCTCTGTGGACAAAGGGCCATGTTCACATTGGTGGAAATGTTGGTTTTCTGTCCAGCGGTGAACGTTGGTACAGTGGTGCATCAGTGACCGCCATTTTTCAAGTAGGATCTCCACTGACCCTTCACAAGTTTTGGAGCTCCTCCAACGATGGTTGCTGATAGACTGGGACCACTATAAAATACTTTTCAAAACCTTTTTTTTTCCCCTGCAGCCGAGATTTTCTTATTGATTGATTTAGCAAGATGCCATACATCAAATTGATGTTTAATGTGTGGGAACTGCTCTCTCATTGTCTTGGCAATTGAAACATGTCTGCCCGTGGCTATGAGGTCGATGTGCATTCCCCTTGATTGTAGATATTGCAATGATTTTATGAATCCTAGTTTCTCCATGGCCACTGAGGATTTACATTGGGACACCTGCTTGACCACCAAACTCACAATGTTCTTACTATCCATGTCCTGAAAGTGGTAGGTGCAGTACTTGGCAGAAAATCCAGGGCTTTCGCACTGTCCATCGCCGGCTAGCCTGAATCGTTTCCCTTCGAATGTACTTGCTAGAGACAATTGTTCAATTTTCCAAGCATCACTAATGGCCGGAAACAGATAATCATGTTGGTATTTGTAGTACTGCGTTTTAGAAATGGAATGGAGTCCCACAAACTGAAAGAAAGACTCTAACTTTCTAAAACTGGACCCACTAAAAAGTGAGGCAGCTGCACACAGTAGATTGCCTGCTGGCAGCTTCCCCAGCATCGGTTGTGCAGACCATGAGAACGCATGATTTAATCTACAGGCGGCATGTATTTTGACATTACTGCATTGTTTTTGACGAGTCACATGAATCAATGGTTCCCCACATACTTCCCCTCCAACTGAATGCCCACATTTCAGCATACTTATAATATCCATCAAACAACTGTCAAATACTATGTATTTGCCCTCTTTTATTAGACTGTCATCCGGCGTGAAAGTTGTTTCGGACTGTGCCGTTGAGGACATATCAACAAATTTGAAAGAAATATCGCTCATATCAAGTTATGATGCGTCGTTGGGTGCTTCTGCTGGTTCATTCTTTGTCATTTCAACATCTGTTACTTCAGCATTGATGGGAGAACACAACAATGTCGACAGCTTTTTGGGTGGCATTTTTTTGGTGGGTGTAGATTGTGTGAATTGATCTGCGACTACTTCAGAGCTATCTTCAATACATTCAGTATAATCTTCTTTTGGTGGTGAGGTCGAACTGTAGAAATGGTCCAATAAAACTTTACTGGATTCTCGGGACACATTCAATTCATGTTCCGGCCATTCGACATGAGCATCTCGAGTATCAATACACCGCGTCTGAATTAATAGTTCCTCCAAAGTGTAAATGGTCTGTCAAGCAACATCTCTCATTTGCTTCACTGTCTGTGTATGTATAGTTCGTACACCGACGGATAACTAGAGGACAGATTGGAAAAAGGATGTTCATTTTAAACACAATATAAAGTATAGTACAATTGACAGGAAAAAAACATAATATCGTCCCCAACACAAAACAATTCCTAAAATTATGAACTGTTTGTAACTAACCTTATTTTTGTTTCTTTTCTTTGCAACTTTCTGGACTCGAACTTCAACATCTGCACGCTGTTGCTCCGATTCGTTTCCGCATGTCTTCCCTTCCTCTTGCGCTGCAACGACTATATTTTCTGGATCCGCATAGACAGCACGGAATGACGCTCCATCGACTCCCTGAAACATAGTACTTTCATTACTATGTATCACAATATTGAAAACATAAAACACACGTGAGGACGAACACACAGGTACATCTCAATAGCTAAACACGAATTAAACATTCTGTAGAACAATCAAACAACAAGTATTCGAGCTCTGATGATCTAGTTCGATGGAACTGTCATTATCCATACCTCTGGCTCCACATGGCCATGAATGGTTGTATTGGAGAGGAGGCATCAGCAACTCCCTGAAACACAGTACTTGCATTAGTATGGTTTTCAATATTGGAAACATAACACACACTTGAGGTCGACGGCACAGGTACATATAAAGAGATAACCGCAAATGATGCATTGTCTAAAAGAATCAAGGAATATCTAAATATGATCAGATTTCATCGACTTATTTCTCCGATTTCTTTACATCTGCATCACCTACAAGGGATGTTGTAATTGTAGAGGAAGCTCTTTCGTCTCCCTGAAACACAGTACTTGCATTAGTATGGTTTTCAATATTGGAAACATAACACACACTTGAGGTCGACGGCACAGGTACATATAAAGAGATAACCGCAAATGATGCATTGTCTAAAAGAATTAAGGAATATCTAAATATGATCAGATTTCATCGACTTATTTCTCCGATTTATTTACATCTGCATCATCTAAATGAGATGTTGTTATTGTAGTGGAAGCTCCGTCGTCTCCCTGAAACACAGTACTTGTGTTAATAGGGAAGAAAGTATAGCAAATGGAATCACGTTATATGATGATGCTCGATGGAGCTGTCAGTATCCATACCTCATGCTGCCGAAGAATATGTAGGGATGTTGTAAATGTAGTGCGCACTTCCGAAAGCTGTTGCGCCGATTCCTATACGCAAGGTCCCGCTTCCACTTCCCTTGGAATTACTTGAATGTCAGGCTCTGCATCAAGTGCAGGGGTTGACGCTCCATCAACTGCCTGAAAGTTAGTACTTGCATTAGTAAGGATTACAATATTGAAAACATAACACACACTTGGGGTCGACCGCACAGGTACATATCAATGGCTAACCACGAATGAAACATTGTGTAGAACAATCAAACGACAAGTATTCCAGCTCTGATGATCTAGTTCGATGGAGCTGTCAGTATCCATACCTCGTGCTGCTGAAGAATTTCTAGGGATGTTGTCAATGTGGTGGACGCTTCAGCATCTCCCTGAAAGACAGTACTTTCATTACTATGGATAACACTAACCATAACTGAAAACAAACAACAGTGGACGATAACTAAGGTTATATCAATTGGAAAGCACTAACCAAACATTCGGTAAAATAATTACACAATACAATAAAAATATTACTTGACATGCATAAAACAAGTCTGTAGCGGAATAGTCAAGTAAGATTACCTGATACGTGCTAGAAGTGGTTGATAACTGTGAGCACGTCACAGATGTAGAATGTTCTTGCTTCAGATTCAAGGGATAGTCAAGCAGTTGTAAAGGTAAATTATTGATTGATAATATAATGCCAATATTAAAAATTGCCATGTAAGGAGACAGAATACTTGAGAGTAATGCTACTGAAAATGCGTGATATAGCACAGTTCCCTGTGCCCATATATAGATTTTGTTTGTGGGTTATGAAATCGAAAAAGAATATATTGATGAATGTCATTATTCAAAAAGCTATACACTCATATCAATGTCGAAGGTATTACAAGGGACACAACACCTAAAATATCAATGAATCCATTCGGCTACCGACACACTACCACAAGGCCTAAAGCTAAATCCGGACACTTGTGATACAAAAGTAAATGAACCGTACACTGTTCAATGCAAGGTTTGTTTTGGTCGCAGGAACTATACCAGTTCATCATGTGCGGCTTAGTATTTGCATAAATTGCATACATTTATAAATGATGTGACTAAACGCTGAACATGTGACTCGTCCCTTGGATCTTCTGTCTTGCACGAGAAGGAAACATGCTTACATTATAGACTGGACCCCCGAAGGATGCAATTCGATGACAATTGACACAGATGAAAATAAATAGATTTATTGATAGCATAACAATGGAAACTCAAGTCTATATCAATGAGACCAATGAACATAGCACTACTGAGTACTCTACTCGCAAATAGATAGAAATTTAAAAATCAACGAAATATGACTAGGATACATGGCCTTACCTTGACCAACAAACAGTTGGATTCAGCAAGCAGAGCAGCATGTTGCAGGAGAACAGGTATATGGCCACAGGTAGCACACTGACGAGTTTGCTCGAAGCGGTCACAGAAGTTCACAGATAGCACGACGACGAGCAGATTAGCATAGATCTCAGTGGTTCTCAGGTAGCACGTTCAGGAGTTGACTTGCAAAGCACAAAGATGTTCTCATGAGACATATCAAGTGGTTTATAAAGTATTACAAACAGGGGTGTGTTTGTTAATGAATGACATGTGTATGTCGTGGTATTCTGTGGTTTGCCGGGGGCCGGCCAGCGTGAGGGGGGTCCTGGCCGGACACACGGGGTCTGAGAAGGACATGTGAGCGATGGGCCCTTGGCGTGGGATACCTTTTGAAGTGTACATGCTGTTTGGCACCTTGGCCGTTCGCCCCCCAGACAGACCCCAATGCCAGCACGCATCCACTGGTGCGAACCGCCTTTGATAGAGGGGGGTGGGATGGAAGGCTCTGGGGCGTGCAGATAAGGCACAGGAAGACTGCTGAATGGAGACACACTTATGTGGATTGCAGGGGGGCGGCCTGCTTGAAGGGGGAGCCCTGCCTGGAGACACAGAGTCTGAGGAGGCCATGTGAGCGATGGGCCTTTGGCATGGGGTACCTTTTGAAGTGTACATGCTGTTTGGCACCTTGGCCGTTCGCGCCCCTGACAGCCCCCCATGGCAGCGCGCATCCACTTGCGCGAACCGCCTTTGTTAGAGGGGGGTGGGATGGATGGGCCTGGGGCGTGCAGATAAGGCACAGGAAGACTGTTGAATGGAGACACACTTATGTGGATTGCAGGGGGGCGGCCTGCTTCAAGGGGGGGCCCTACCTGGTGACTTGGAGTCTGAGGAGGCCATGTGAGCGATGGGCCCTTGGCGTGGGATACCTTTTCAAGTGTACATGCTGTTTGGCACCTTGGCCGTTCGCGCCTCTGACAGCCCCCCATGGCAGCGCGCATCCACTGGACTTGTTGTTATGGACTTTTGTTTTTGTTAAACTAACCACTTTTTTATACTTTATATAGTTATACTTCGCCTTTGATAGGGGAGGGGGATGGATGGATGGATGGGCCGGTGGGCGTGCAGACAAGGCACAGGAAGACTGCTGAATGGAGACACACTTGATTCATTTAAAAAATCGAAACAACCGTTGTTAAAATATATGTGGTGTTTTATTATTTATTTTTTTTTGATGGCACAAAAATACAAAACTTTACAAATTGTACAGTTCAGGTTGCAGCACAGCGAGGGAAAATCCCCTGTTCTGACCGCTGTCACTCAGGAAAGTTTCTCTTATGGCACAAACGGCACAGGCGGGTATTACTCTTCGAACGCGGTGTCCAAGCCTCCCATGAAACCACCATGTAAAGGCATGATAGGCCACCAGCCGGTACCACCTGTGAAAAATAATGATACAAACTGTTTTTAAATGACGAAGATAAGTTGATTACACGTTTGTTGTCAATGACAATTCTTGTAACTAATGGCAGTCTGCTTGGATAAATGCTATCTAGACACTGCACACTATTGAACGACTTTCATGCGTTACAATGATATGTAGATGTAATTTTGGATATAGGAGACGACCATGAAATAGTAGTGGCATCACAAGCAGATTATACTTACTCGTTACTCGGATTACGAGTACGAACAGTTGCGCGACGTTCATGCATAAGCACCATCATTATCCTCAACACGGACCGTGTGAGGCAGGCTGCCCTAAAGCCTGGCAGCTCTGTGATGCATTGCGGTTGTGGCTCGCCTTCCGAAATATAGGCCACGCATCCTGAGTTTTCAGAGCAGCAGCAGTTCTCCTCCTCGGTTGGCATTAGCTCGCACCGACTGCATGTGCACCAGATGGAAACACCGTCCATGCGACTAGGTCCAGTGTCTTCATCCGTTGATTCGTCCTGCCAACTGCCGTTCCGAAGCCCCATCGTTTTCGCATGTTTCCCTTTCCAGTAGTTCCTCCTCGGTATACTCGGGCTCGTACATGTAGGGCATTATTGTAGCCATTGTGTGGTAAACAAACTAAAATAATTTATAGCGATGGTACAGGTGTTCACACGGGCTACAAGCGGCAAAGGTAGCTGACCAGAGCACAGATACGAGTCACAGAATACTCAAAGTAACACAGAGAGAGGAATGGAATTGAAAATCTGCTGCTGTGTGTTGTGAAATGGTCTGTTTATACTTATTGAGGAAAGAGGTGTCTTGCCATTTCCATGGCGACATGTCATTAGCTGAAGCGCAGCGATTGTTGACACGGGACGTGCTTTGGCGTTGTGAAATGGGCAGTACGCGTCTGCTGATGACAGTCTCAGAGGCGGGGGATGTGATTTAGTGCCGCAAAAGCAGGTCAGCCAGGGCGATGGGGCAAGTGATAGGATTATCACAAAATGGCAGCGCCCGACCCGTAGGGACAATACACATTTTTGACCGAACCATTCCTTTAAGTCACACTTGTCAATTTGGGCAATTGACCAACTCCCTAATAAGGGATCCACTAAAAAAAATGTTAGCCAATGATTTGAAATTGGAAGAATCAGTGGCAGTAACAGGAAGCCTGGAAAAGACTGCGCATTACATGAGAAACATGAAAGTTGGTCAAGAGGTTTGTGCACTCTGATTAAGGAAAAGAGGCAAAGATTTTAGATATTTCAAGTGCAGAAGCAAATAGACATTCATCCACTAGTTTGTTCTGCCTGGCCAGGAACGTCAACTGTCTCAAATACATGCAAAATGCCCTTTTTTCTTGGATGTTTAAAGAGGTTTCTGTCAACGTGTTGAAGCCGGAACATACAATCGAACAGGTTACATAACCAGAACAGGAAGTGTTGCAGTATCAGAATCAGGCGCGGCATGTGCTTGAGATAACAGAAATCACAGGTGCGAGGAAAGACCTTGTTGATGAGTTTGTGCTAAATGTGAAACTCATTTCCCTGTAAGTCGACAGTGGCTCGACTTGGACGATCATTTCAGGAAATACCAATACTGATGCCCTGTGTGGGAAGTTGGAAGATCTTTGTGAGAACAACATTCAATCTTGGCCCTCTTCCTGCTCCCACCTGCAAGGCAAAAAACCTTGGGGTCATCTTTGACTACACACGCTCCTTCTCTCCTCACATCTCTGACGTCTCCAAGAAGTCACACTATCAGCTGCACCTCCTCAGAGGTAGTCTTCCTTTCCTCTCCTTCCGCCAGAAGCTCACCGTCTCCAGAGCCCTGGTTCTCTCTAGGCTGGACTATTGTAATAGCCTCTATCTAAATCTGCCTGCCTCTACTCTCCGCCCTCTGCAACTTATCCAAAACAGGACTGCGAGACTTGTCCTTGGCCTTAAGCCCAGGGATCGTATCTCTCCAGGACTGAAATCTCTGCACTGGCTCCCAGTGGCTGTGAGGATTAAGTTCAAAACCCTCTGCATTGTCCACAAGGCCTTCTGGGGTCTGGGGCCAAAATACCTTCAACTCGCTCTTCCTAAATATCTTCCTTCTCAAGCTCTTCGCTCATCCGCCTCCAACTCCCTCAGGGTCAGTCGCTTCTCCAAGCAACGAGTTCGTGGTAGATCTCTCTCTTCTGCTGGGGCCTCCCTCTGGAACAGCCTTCCAGCCTCCCTGAAACTTGAGGAGAAACATATCCGGTTCCGGAAGCACCTCAAAACCTTCCTCTTTGCTTCTGCTTTCTCTCCCCCTCTCCCCTGCTGAATTCCTGGTTGAAACTGCACTGGTTACCTGATCACCCTTTCTGATCTCGGGCCCAGGCCCCACCAGTTGCACACCTGCACTGCCGCCCTAGCAACCCCTGCATCTGGGGACGGTTTTCTGTATCCATACAGTCCCCCTACCAGCACTTATGTCTGCACTTCCTTGCCCTTACCACCAGCTGGTCGATTTATTTATCTTATTTATTCTAGTATGACATGTACTGTACTTTCCCCGCTCCCTTCCCCCTCGCACTCTTCCTTTTCCCCTTCTCCTGCACTTGCGTGATCTGAATGACACCTGGCCTAGTAAGATCGTTGTCTGTCTTCCCTCTGTTCCCACTCCCTGCCTCGTCGTGCCATGAAACACTTGTGAATAGGCACGTCATAAATGCCATATCATATCATATCATGCATATGGTGAAGTGGAGATCCAGTTGTTGGGCAAGTGCACAGCTGTCGGGGAATATAAGGGCAAGAAATGCACAGCTGAAATATATGTGGCCAAGAAGGGTTTGTCTTTACTGGATTGGGACGAGCAGGTTGATTTGGGTATTCACATTCAGGTGAGCAGTAAATAAACCTGTGTCTGTGGCAGAAGTGGAAGATAGATCGGTGATTTTCCTGAAGTGTTCACAGATAATTTGGGTAGGCTGAAGGATTTTGAACATTGCACCAAGGTTAAGGACTAGGCTGCGGCAGCTGTTCATAAGGTCAAGTCTGTTCCTCATCACCTTAAGGAACAGCTATAAAACAAACTGGAGTTGCTGCTTCATGGAGAAACCAGTTTCAGGGACCAAGAGAAATGGGAATTTGAGAGTCTGTGTTGACTCGAGACACCTCAACAAGAACATTTGGATTGATCGACACCTTTTACCGGTCATCCCTGAAGATTTGGCCACATTGGGTGAAGCACCGATTTTCACCGTCATCGATTTATCTGCTGCTTACCATCAAGTGAGTTTAGCGCAGGCTTGTCAGCATGTTACAGCGTTCATCACTCCGGAAGGGGCATATTAGTATTGCCAAATGGCTTTTGGTTTAACTTCAGCAGCCGCTGTATTTCAGCGGGTAATGGAGAACATTCTGGAGGCGGTAGAGATCTAAGATGATGTGTTGATGCATGCATGTATCCGGGAGGATCATGAAAGTGTGTTGAGACAGGTGCTGTTGAGGCTTAAGGCTATTGATTTGAGGGTTCAATGGAACAAGTGTCGGATTGGTGTGGAGAGGGTGGAGTATTTGGGGCAGTGTGTTTCAGTTTATGGTATCAGCCCAAAGGTGAGTTTGGTGCAGGCGATAAGTGAGGCCCCAGTACCTATGGATAAAGACCAATTTACGTATTTTCTGGGCCTTGCAGAGTAATGTCATACATTTGTCCCTAGGTTTGCTGTAATTTAACCTCCACTAAGATCAAGCTTATTTGGATTGAGGAGTGTGACAGTGCATTTAAGATGATTACGAGTGACATTGTTGCAGCTCCTTCTTAGGGGAAGGTGCTTCAGATCATACTGTACTCACGGTGGATGCTAGTATGCTAGGTTTGAGTGCGTCCTTGACCCAATGTGGAGTGATGAAAGAGGAACGGGTGGTGCCGTTCACAGCTAGGCATTTGAAGGGGGCTGAGAAAAACTACTCAGTTGTGGAGAGAGAAGTTCTTGCAGTTTACTGGGCAATTCTGTATTTCTTGTGGGGACATCCATTAGTGGTGCAGTTTGACCATAAGCCCTTGGTGCAGATGCTTGCGAGTGGGGGGTGGAGTGTTGGCTAGAATAGAATTTTGAGGTGGTTGTTAGGGTTGCAATCTTACAACTTCCAAGTGTGCTATGTACCTGGCAACTAAAATTCAGTGGCGACTTTCTGTTGGGACGGATGTCGATGGTGAGGAGACCTGCGGTGAGGAGGTGGTAGTTGCCAGTGTGGATCAGGAGGCTGTAGGCCAGTTTGAGTGGGAGTTGGCAGAGGATTGTGATGAGTTTGTCAAGTGTATCAAGGAGTGGACGGTGTGAGGGTGGCCTAGTAAGGAAGATTTGGGCCGGAGATATGAAGAGTGGTTTGAAGTTAAAGATGAGTTATCTTTGACACGGGGCAGACTCATAAAGGGGGCCAAGATGGTTCTGCCAGAAGCTCTGAGAGTAAAGTTGATAGATTTGGCTCATCAATGACATTTGGATGCTGGTGGCACTAGAAGAAGGGTGAGGCAAAGTTTCTGGTGGCCTGGCATGGACAGTTGTGTAAAGAGGAGAGTGAGAGAGTGTGTGCCGTGTTCGGCTCGTGATAAAAACAAGGTGGTGAGAGAGATGCCTCTCATTCCGATGGGGTCCCTTTTGGGTCAGGAGGAGGCCTCAGATTCTTATTTGTGATGTTGAATTACCATACCACATGGGTGGAGGGGAAGCCACTGAGGGAGGCAACCACTGTGGAGTTGATGCACATTTTTGTGGATGTGTTCTACTGGGAGGGGTAGCAATGGAAATTGTGACAGATAATGGGGAGCAGTTCTCTTCAGAGGTCATGAAATAGATTTTGGGAAAGGGCTCCATTTGTAATGCTCACACTGCTCTCTACCATCCCACAGCCAATGGCTTAGTGGAGAAAATGAACTGGTTAATTAAGGGAGGAATTCAACTGCCTGTTCATTCTGGGTTGGTGTGTGGGTGATTTGGTGCACATCCGTAACCCCAGGTTTGGGCATACATGCCAGGAGAGCACGTTCCTGGATCCCTAGAGAATTATGGCAATGGGAAACAGTGTGGTGATTATTGAGGGTGGAGAGGTGTGGTATGGCTCCGTACAGAGAAGTGGGAGATGGTGGTGGTGACCTGGAAGCTGAGAGTGGTGTTAGATCCAGTGGACAGGGGGCTGTCGGTGAGAGTGGGGGAACCTCTCAATCAGAGGGTGAGAGACAGGTACGGGTAAGTGAGAGGGTGAGAGTGCGACCTATGTGGCGGACGGATTATGTGTGATCAGCTTTGTTCTCTTTGTATCTTGTGGGTGTGCTCCATGCACCTCAATCGCAATCACTTTGTGGGTTTATCATGTTCTATTCTTTTGTTGTGTTTCTTTACCCTGTTAGAGGTTGTTCCTATACCCGTTTGATTGTTCTTTTATTTCCTGTCAGGAGGGGGATGTGTTTTATGTATTTTGTTCTGGAATGTTTGGGTGGGGGAGGACGTTGCCAGGTGGGGATTATTGCTGAGAGGACGAGCTGAACTCTGCAGGCTCTAATAAAGAGACCTACCTCTCAATCTGGCTGTGCACCTCTCTTCAGTTATCCTGTCAGACCAGGGCTGGGGGCTGCATTCCTTCTCATCGGTAGCTAAATGTGCAAAAACAAAAAAAACTCTCTCCAAAACATATTATGTCTTCTCTTTTAACACACACACTGTAAAAAAGAGACATACTTGCTTTTCAATGCTTGTTTTCATTGCTTGGGCGCATGTGGGGACGTGCAGGTCTCCCAGTAGAGGTGGGGATAAAAACAAAAATATGATTCTCTGCATTAGAGAGACCCCGGAGCTCCCTAAAGCATAACAATAATAAAACAAAGACCCTACTGCCCTCATTCTGCTTGTCCTCCAGCCCAGTGCCCAAAAGTACAATGAAAACACGTCCTTGTATCTTCTGGGGAACTGCACTCTCTGGCTAGACATTCAACAAAGAAACAGCTTACTTCCCATAGTGTCTCTGTTTCTTAATGCGTGTATATTTAAAACAAACCAGTCTTGGAGCTTGTCCGTGGTTGCAGGCGAACAATCAATCCTCAAAGATTGCTTCTTGTTATTGAAAAGGAAATATTATAATTTGAAACACCCTGGGCTGCCCATTATCATTTCTGATGAGGATTTTACATCATGGTGAATGCCAAGGGTTAGAGAATAGAGAATTTGCTCAAGTGGAACAGCACATTGAAATTAACATGGAAAATATTTTGCTATCATCAGGAAAAATGTGGAGAACTGTCTGCGTTCACCAGACACCAGTTGTTTTCACTGTACATTTAAACCAGGCGCTCACGTCATTGCCAGTTTGAATTGTAGCACTCATAAAATAAAACATGTTGTATATTGGCCTGTAACACCTGGAATGTATCTTTTTCTTTTTCTCCTTCTCCATTTTTTCTTTTTCTCCTTTCTATGCATGCTCCTGTCCATTTGTACCCTCTTTTCTACTCATTTTTCTCTTCTTTTCTCTCCTAGTTCTTTTAATATGTTCAAATAATTTTTATGAATTGTTTACTTTTTAAGATGTCTTAATTGTTGTAGTTTGTGAAAGGTTTCTACATGTTGTTTGTGGAAACGAAAAGACAATAAAAATAAATAAAAAATAAAAAAAACCTGATTCCCACTTTGCATATCGTTTTGAGATTTCATTATGCCAGTCTGCACATCTAGGGGCTCTTCAGATATACCCCCGTAGCCATCATTCAGAACTCATATTTTGTCTACTTTACACATGTGTACCAGTTACTGTAAGGCCGCACATGATGACCGGTTTTAAATATGGTTAGGTAACCCATCGTTGGCTGGCCTTGGCTGCCCTCTTCCGCCAGATTTGACCTTGTGTTGACTTGCTGGAAAGAAGGGAGGCCAATGCTTTCCATGGTGGTTTAGTGCCTTGATAGCAGTCAGGAGGCAGCCATCAGTGAACACTGCAGGGTTAGGGTGGGATGCCCTGCCAGCCACAGGCAGCCAGCAAGGAGGTAGGCGTGGATGGGACCTGTGGCATCACTTCTCTCCTAGATCTTCTTTATGGGGCATGCACATTCCTTGTCATATATACCATGGCCAATTACCCATACTGCACTGCTCTTATTGCTGGAGCAGTGACCAGGTTTGCGCTGGTTGTATTGACAGCGACATGAAAAAGATAGTGCTAGGATATCAGCACCAGTGCGACCAGCAGCACACATCTGGCCATTGAGTTGCCCCTAACAACCACAAAATGCATGTGGTGACACCGGCGCTAGGACATCAGAACATAGATCATTGCATCTGCATTGCTGTGTGCACACTGATTTCATCATCTGGGGTGGGATAGGGAGGTCGGGGGGGGGGGGGGGCAATTACAACATTTGAACCAGAGTTGGCACTGCAATAACCAACAACACAAATATAGTCATTCGGTCTGACCTAACACGTCTTCAAATCATTTAATTGTGCCAGCTCTAATACCAGTATACATCTGGAGTTTGCACTGGCTTTACAACCCATATTCCAAGCCTGCCATTAAAGTAGTCCCAAACGCCAATTTCTTTCTACTGGCATACTCCTAGGCTGTACGGTTCTGCTATTCTCTCAGCTTTGATATTTCATGACATCACATTTGTGGCATGGCGTGCCAATATGTTAAATTAAATATCTTGACATGAAATATTACGACATGACATGTCAGGAAAAATCATGCATGAAATACGTCATATCATTTCATGACATATCATGCCATTACATGACATATTAGAAGTTGTAATAAATCATGCATATCATGACATGACACATCATGACATGTATTATTATTTATGTGTTTATATAGCGCACCAAACCCAGGGGTATCTAGGCGCTTATGCTTAGGAAATTGGTTACATTATGGTTACAGGGCATCATGCGCATGAAGTAATTACTTCATAGAGTGCAGAGGTGGTTACGTCACAGGCAAAAGTGAAAAAAGTGTTCAAATAGGCACATTCGTGGAGCATGACCCCATGTTGCAGGGCGACTGCAACACAGATATGCAGTAAAGTCAATCAGAAGGGCACATTCATGGAGCATAACACCATGTTACAGGGTGGCTGCAACACCAAAGTGCAGTAAAGTCAATCAGATGGGCACATTCATGGAGCCTAACCCCATGTTGCAGGGTGGCTGCGACACCAAAGTGCAGTAAAGTCAGTCAGATGGGCACATTCATGGAGCCTAACCCCATGTTGCAGGGCGGCTACGACACAAAGATACAGTGAGGTTCAGTGGGCACAAGGGGGTATCCAGGTACATGGTTTGGGCACATAGACACATGCATACAACAGGGGGACAGCAAGGTACAGGGTTCAGGCACACAGACACATGCATACAACAGGGGGGACAGCAAGGTACATGGTTTCACCTGGGAGCGTCCTGGCAGCGGACAGGGAGCAGACAGGGGCCTTAGGAGCGGTCCTTGGAGGGAGGGCCAGCCAAGCCCTAAGTAATGGCATCATGTACTTGCCTGCTTTGTCGATAAGACATGCCATGATATATGTTCGGAGTGCTTTCTCACAATGTGGCATATTATATTATGAAATGACCTGTCACAATGTAATGACATATGTCATAATATTGCATGTCATAATGTGGCATGTAATGAAATGATTTATCATGTCAATACAACATGTTTTGCTTGCCAAAAAATGTGTCTCTAGTGCAAACTTCTGATACTCTTGGTATAGTCCCATTTTGCATAACCCCAGAATACTCCCATTTAGACATGCCATAATATGACATGCAATATCATGATATGCCCTATCATGAAATGGCTTATTACAGATCATGTTATATGATGACATGACATATTATATCATGTATGATATTTTAAGTCATGATCTACAGTGTCATAATGCATCATGCAATGTCATGCTATGCTATGACATTTTATGTAATTATATGGAGCACCATGACATAGCATGGCATGATAGGTAATGAAATATCATGCCATGCTATGAATGCTATGCCATGTGATAACATTACTTATTATGTCATGTAATGTATGCTAGCCTGTATCATTATATATTATTCCACCATATAGTATCTACTATATCATGGTATTTGATTATATGATAGGTCAACATGGGCATGTCATATCATGGCGCAACTTGTCATATGATGTGATGACAAGTCATAACATGTAGTTTGTGTAAAAACATGTCAACACGTGTCATGTTTTCTGTCAGATCATGCTATTGCAGATGACATGACACTTCATGATATAACATCAGGACAAATCAATACATTCCCAGTTTCTAGAAACCCAGTAACCTTTTCACTTCCGGTTTACTGTTACACAGATCCATTAAATTCCCAGATTTCACATTTCCAATATAGATTCGGTGTGCACTGTGTTGACATAATTGTCAAGCTTATGGTTACTTTGCAGAGATGGGGTGGTTCTACTATGCCCAGTTAGGAGTGCAGGACCAAATTCGAGTATGTCAGTAAAAAAAGATAAGAGGCCGTTTTTGCTGTGTCCAGTTGCTATTTTTTTCTTTTTTTTCTTTATTTGGTTGGTTAACTTAAATTAACCTTTCAAAACAAAATTTTACATAAAATGTCCTATTACAATTCACATCACAACACATTAGGAAGAGACAAATGAGAACTGAGGAGAAAGAAAGAAAAAAGAAGAAAAAAGGAGATGATAAAATGAGAAAAAACATAAAGTAAAAAGCAAAGAAATACAGAGGTCAATACAGCAAATACCTAACTAACTCAATTCGACCATAAAGCCACACACAAATTAGAAATAAAACCTGAACATGTGTAACATCTACTAACTCAGAATAAAATCACTAAATAAAACAAAATAATCAGTCTATAAGCAATAATGCACTTAAAAATTGCATAGTGGCTATTCTTAACGAGATTTTAGGGGTAGCAAATAATTCATAACATAATTCATCATCAGACCGCATTATGTAATGTGTTTGAGTTAACTTATGGAGGATGATTTTCCTTTGTTTTCTTAAGGCAACACACACAATTAGTATGTGTTTTAATGACACTTCCAGTCCATCAATTTTACAAAATCAACAGTACGATGTATCAACTTGGATTAGACCCCTTCTTAATAAGATTTGATTAGTTGGCCATAAATTCATGCGAAATCTTAGAATTTGACTTCTTAGTGTAAATGACGGGCACTTCAGTAAGTAGCCAGCTATTTGCCAACATTTTTTATGACCAAAGGATGCTCTGTCGAAATCTCTTAACAATTCGCATTTCTGTTGGGTATGATGCCATTCTAATTCATATAATTTAAGCTTGGCTCTAGCTGGATTATTGAGCAAAATATCTAGCGAGATGTTTGCTTCAGCCAGATCAGAGAAGACACTAACTCTCCAGTTTGCAGGAAAAGGGCGTGGGGAGAGCAAGAGATAGTTTGCGAATATTGTAAGCAAATTGTTTGCAGCTAGACCCAATAAGCATTTTCTAAGAAGACAACATCTCTTCCAGGACACTTGAATGTGGATTGACAGCAAGCCTAACCAAACCGCAGGAGAGCATTTGGTGTTGAGTTGGGAAGTTTGAGTATTTTTTTCCAAATTTGGGCTTCGATTCTATCCCAATACAATGGCTTTTGTGGAAGCCATGTCTCAGCCCCATAGGTAATAATGGGGATTACCTTTTGTTGAAAAAAGGTTAGAACATGAGCACAAGAGAATTTACCAAACTTGGCCTGGAGGACCTTCGCCTGCGATATTAAGGTGGAAAGTTTTCCATGTATGCTACATTTGTGAGGGTTGTTTTTAGGAGAGTTACTAAACATAACACCAAGATATTTATAGTCATTGACTAAAACCAGTTTTTGATTTTGTAGGAACCACTCATAGTGTTTTGTTTGTTTCAATTTGCTTTTTCCCAATTCCATGACTTAGGTTTTCTCCAAGTTGAGTGTTAGGTTGTTTTAGGTAACAAAAATTTCTAGTTGGTTAAGCAGAGTCTGTAATCCACTTGGCGTTTGTGAAATGAGAACCAGGTCATCTGCATAGAGAAGCCATGAGATGGCTTGGTTACCAAGCTTTGGCGCATCATTTATTACTTTCAAGAATCCAACTCCCAAGTCAAAAATAAACAAATTAAACAGAGTTGAGGCAAGAATGCAGCCTTGTTTAAGGCCGCGTTTAATATGGATTATTTCTGATAGTAGCCCACTCAAGTTCAATTTAACCTTCATTGTAGTGTTAGTATGAAGCCGATTTATAAGTGAAATGAGAGAAGATGGGCAGACAAAGCTCAACTATTTTTTAAGAAGTAGTTGACGGTCTACAGAGTCAAGCGCGACTCGAAAGTCTACAAAGGCCAAGTATAGAGGTTGTCATCTTGTTGCATAAGCTGCTTTAATGGCATTAAGCGTGGTGATATTAATAGCAGTGCCAAGACCTGCAACAAAGCAAGTTTGAAAGGGATCTCGACAATTTTCACTACTGGCCCAGATGTTAAGATCTCTTAAAATGATTCGGCAAAAAATCTTCCCAGGTCCATCAAGAAGTGCTATGGGGCGATAACTTGCCGGGTTCGTGCGATCACCTTTTATATAAATTGCCACTTCCACAGCTTGGCACCAAGATGTTGGAATGCTTTGCTTCGTTTGGATAGAGACAAAGATGGTGAATATGCTATTTGCCCACAAATCAGGGTGCTGTTTTAGAACAAAATTTGAAAGGCCATCCGATCCAGGAGCTCTGGAAGAGCTGGCCTTATTTAAATAAAACAGCACATCCTCTCGATCAAAGTTGAGAAAAAAAGGAAGATTAGTCGGCCTGAACGGCAACCGATCAGAACTAGTTTGTGGCAGATCATAGATGTTTGTAAAATATTCCACCCAACTTTTTTCTGGCACACCGTTAATTTGGGAAGATAACTGAGAGCACATTGTGGCAAATTAATTAACTTCCAAATCTGAGAGGTGTTTTTACCCTGGACCGCATGCAGCCACCGCTCACCATCCCTTTGATACATTTCCGCCTTGTGACCCCGTATCCAATTCTTATAGTCAGTGTTCAACTTGCTAAAGACGACTCACGATAGTGTGCTAGAAGAAGCAGAATCGGTCTTTTTTGTCTGCGAAATAGGGACTTCCTGAGTCTAACAGATTGATCGAAGACATGAGTTGGACAAGCATTATTGGATATCCTACCACAGGATATAGAAGGGGTTGCAAATAAGTGCATTTTATCATGATATTCCGGTGGATCATATCCCTTCTCTAAGAGGAGGTGATGGTCCTTCACTAGCTCATGACCAAATGCTTCCAAAGCAAGGTTAGACCAATGCAATCTGTTCTGCTGAGGATTTATGGTCAAGACTCTCAACTCTTGCTGTCGAGACTGTGATTTGGCCTGGGCATGAACCATAATTTCAGCTGTGTAAGAGGTATATAAAGGGGTGCACCTGCACTCACAGTCCCTGATCCTTCAAGTAGAATATATAACAATCAAAAAGGTGGATCAGTGGAATGGGATGACACTGGTTAGATTAAGTATAAATCACATATTTATTTGAAAAAACTCATCACATAATTAATCATTTTACTTTCATAAAATTTCATTAAAAAATTACATCAACTCATGCCTTCATACATATCTACATTCAAAAATACATTGAAACATACCATCAATAAAACACACTATTGTAATAGCAACACCAAATTGTATTATTCAAAAAATTGCTTTCTACAAGTTTTTAATTAGCATTTCCTATAATGACCCAGTCCATGGAATCAGGTGTCATTATATAACTGGTGTCCAATATCACCAGATATCCATCATAGAGATCACGTCGACACGTGTTTCGGTCAGAGACCTTCTTCAGGACGTCGGGCTTAGAGCACTTGCTCCGCCCAGTTCTCCACGTATATGGGCCAGTAACAAATCTAAAAAATATAAAAAACCAGAATGTCAACCCTATTTCTTTGAACAGGTGACAGGCAATGTCACAATATGCTTTCCATATAAGCACATGCAGCCCTACTCACCCCCACTTTATGGCTTGCGGGATTGTAAGCCAGGACGTCGGAAATCAATCCTCCATCGGTCTCAATATAACTGTTGAGCCTATGGAATCAACACAAACACTTCTAAGTATCTGTCACAGAACAGCACCTAGTTCACATGTCTGTTCCATTGCAGCATGTCCACTGTTGGACGTAGCTCAGGAAAAAACTTACACACACAACGTAGCTGATGGAGTCTCCTATTAGTTCACAAGACCCAGGAACACCTCAAGTCCACGTACATCTATGTCAGGTGATGTATCAATCGTAAAATTCACCGTACCACTGCAACAAGATGAAATATAATTGCAGTATGTACTGATTGCCATAAAATAATGTAATGAAAGACCTCACTACTGGCTATGTCACCAAGAGTTACCAAACATTACCAAATGTGTCATGTAGGGCCACCTCCCCTATACCATCGGTGTACGCCCGCTGTTAGTTTGTGGCCATATACCCGAAAACAACTTAACCAAGTTATGGACTCTCGCACCCAAAGTGAGTTACAGCCCATCTAAAAGTGCTCAACGATGTAACGTGTCCATGTGTCTTCCGCCGCATAAAATAACGAAAACACACATGAAACACTTCCCATGTGCTACATGCGTCCACTTACATAAACTTGCGTGCAAGGGCTCAGTTGCAACCATTAATTAGTTGTATTTCTGCATTGAGTTGATAGAAAATGCACAACACCACACGGGAGGCACCTCGTGTCTAATCCCCCGCGGTATAAGTATACGAGTAAACATACGCTCGTATATATCTTACCCGAGCGTACCGCGCTGCTCGCTACACTATAGAAAGCGAATCCTATTTTCTGGTCCTGCTGCTTTCACGTATCACCCACATCCAGACTAATGACAGCAAAAATGCGCACGGATAGCTGACGGCGACCTATACTTCTAGCTTTTGAAAAACGTTCCAAACCAACACTGAAGCAAGAAACCAACAAAGGACTAGCTCACAATGCCTGCCAGCCACAATAACACTAAAAAAGGACCATTGACACCACTTACTCACGATCAAACGGGCGAACCTGTCAACTCAGGGAGAAATGCCACAGCGCTGAAAACTCAGTTATGGCAGTGTCTTGCACAAACAATACTTACTACAAGCGCTAAATCACCGCGAAAAACGCCGGAAAATGCACATTACAACGGATATGTCTATTAATACAATGACTATGTATTATTAGAAAAAACACAAGACACAACCACCCACAATGTGAATTTAACACAAACTACACTAAAGCACGTGATCGCATAAAAAAGTTTCACATATAAAAGTTTTATTCTAAAAAATGAAGAAATCATCCAAAAGACAAAAAATGACAAATGCCCCCAGAGTACACTAAAACGTGGATCGCGTGAAGCAAGGATAAGTACATAATGGTCAATGGATAATGTACAGGTAAAGTGTACAACCTGATAGAAGGAACTGGGACATAAATAAAGTGATTGCCTGCAAATTGTATTTATGTAACCAACTAAACATGTAGAACCATTGAACACAAGATACAACGTTCCAGCTGAATTGGATCAATACTCATTGTAACATATGGAGGCACATTGTACAGAAACATATATAAACAGTTGAACTGATTCCATGGTATATACACATTTGGGGATGAATCATCCTAGCATATTCACAACAGATAGAAGAGTAAGTCTGTTCCAATGTATGTTATCATTGTGATACATCTATCCACCCCGGCCAAACAATAGTGTTCATTCTCAGTTTTTTGTAACCAGATTGTTCCATTGCACTGAAACATTCAGTCCCTTCTGGACTGTGTTGAGGGTATGTATCCATTTTTTTTATTTTATGCGGCGGAAGACACATGGAATACAACTAATTTATGGTTGCAACTGAGCCCTTGCACGCAAGTGTATGTAAGTGGACGCATGTAGCACATGGGAAGTGTTTTATGTGTGTTTTCGTTATTTTATGCGGCGGAAGACACATGGACACGTTTCATCGTTGAGCACTTTTAGATGGGCTGTAACTCACTTTGGGTGAGAGAGTCCATAACTTGGTTAAGTTGTTTTCGGGTATATGGCCACGAACTAACAGCGGGTGTACACCGATGGTATAGGGGAGGTGGCCCTACATGACACATTTGGTAATGTTTGGTAACTCTTGGTGACATAGCCAGTAGTGAGGTCTTGCATTACATTATTTTATGGCAATCAGTACATACTGCAATTATGTTTCATCTTGTTGCAGTGGTACGGAGAATTTTACGATTGGTACATCACCTGACATAGATGTACGTGGACTTGAGGTGTTCCTGGGTCTTGTGAACTAATAGGAGTCTCTATCAGCTACATTGTGTGTGTAAGTTTTTTCCTGAGCTAGGTCCAACAGTGGACATGCTGCAATGGAACAGACATGTGAACTAGGTGCTGTTCTGTGACAGATACTTAGAAGTGTTTGTGTTGATTCCATAGGCTCAACAGTTATATTGAGACCGATGGAGGATTGATTTCCGATGTCCTGGCTTACCGTCCCGCAAGCCGTAAATTGGGGGTGAGTAGGGCTGCATGTGCTTATATGGAAAGCATATTGTGACATTGCCTGTCACCTGTTCAAAGAAATAGGGTTGACATTCTGTTTTTTTACATTTTTTAGATTTGTTACTGGCCCATATACGTGGAGAACTGAGCGGAGCAAGTGCTCTAAGCCCGACGTCCTGAAGAAGGTCTCTGACTGAAACACGTGTCGACGTGATCTCTATGAGGGATATCTGGTGATATTGGACACCAGTTATATAATGACACCTGATACCATGGATTGGGTCATTATAGGAAATGCTAATTAAAAACTTGTAGAAAGCAATTTTTTGAATAATACAATTTGGTGTTACTATTACACTAGGGGGTTTTATTGATGGTATGTTTGAATGTATTTTTGAATGCGGATATGTATGAAGGCATGAGTTGATGTAATTTTTTAATGAAATTTTATGAAAGTAAATTGATTAATCATGTGATGAGTTTTTTCAAATAAATATGTGATTTATACTTGATCTAACCAGTGTCATCCCATTCCACTGATCCACCTTTTTGATTGTTATATATTCTACCTGAAGGATCAGGGACTGTGAGTGCAGGTACACCCTTTTATTTACCTCTTACATAGCACAGCCCGTGGCTGCAGGGGCATTTATCTAGTTAGTGTGAAGGAATTGTCCTTCCTGTTTTAATCATAATTGAAACTGTGAACTTATTTTCGTTCATAGACGACCACCATAAAAAATGATGGAGACACCGATGGCTCCTTTTGGAGATGGACCAATAATAGACAAGGTGGTCGCCACAAATGAAATTGAAAAAATCTTACAATAATTGAAAAAATTAACCCGGACAGACCTACATGGTTAGTTCATGTTACAATATTTAAAAGCAGGGATTATCCCAGAAGGTTTACAGGTTAAGAATATCCCTATGATATTCACTGATAACCCCAAATTTCAGAAAAAACTTCAGCGGGGTAGGCAATAGGTGTTCAAGGGATTGGATCATGTTGATCATTGAAACAGCACAGGAGGAAACTAAAAAACAGGGGGAAGACCTTGAGGTGTTGGAAAAAGCCTTTTTGGAAAGTACTACGGTAAAAGATGCCAAAAAACAACTTGAGGGGCTTGAAGAAGAAATTAAACAATTTAAAGATCTGAATTTGGAAAGGAAAATCAACAAGTTGAAAAAAGATATTGCAAATTATAATGAGGAAAGAACGTATCCATATTTAGGATTTTTCACAGATCCTCCCGTAGGTGGTTCCAACTACCGGAGGAATAATTGTTATACTAACAAACACCTCAGGATCCTCCAGTGGGTCAGACCCCTCCCTTAATGGACAACCTAGTACCAGTACAGGGACAGGTGGGAGGGGGGCAAAATCAAAATCAACAACGGGTTTTTTTCAGAGGGGGGCAACGAGGCAGGCCCAGGCAGCAACGACCACAATACGGGCAGGGACAAGGAATGAGGACCAGGCAGTGGTACTCCAACCATTGACACAAGGTACCTCTGATTTAATGCCCATTTTCAATCTATCTCACTATTCTCTTGTTAAATCAGATCTGGACTTGTTATCCAAAGGGCTCTCATATGTCCCTACTATGAGAGCCGATGCCTTTAGTATGGAATTGGAGTTACACAGATTTTTTAGGAATATTAGACTCAAACATTTTTTTGAGGTGTACCTTCCAGTGCTTCCCTACGAAACAAGTTCAGTGTCGGATACAGTACCTAATGTGAGTGGGCTTAAAATAAGATCTAATTTCACTCCACCGCCACATACTTGCACACCTAAAATTATAGCTTTCGAGAACATCATGACCCGTGAAATACTTGCAGTGATCAAATCAAAGAACTACAAACCAAACAATCTGACAAGAGCAGAGAGACAAAGTCTCATTAGACTATGTAGCGAAGACTCTATCACGATAAAACCCGCGGACAAGGGGGGCGGGATCGTGGTATTAGATACGGTCAAGTATGAAGCAGAATGTTTGCGATTATTGGGTGACACATTGTCCTACAAGAAACTAGAGAGGGATCCCACGGGGCGTCTACAAGACGAAATAAAGAGTCTAACTTACCATGCAATAAGAGAACAGTGGATCAGTGAAGAAGAAGGTTGTTTCCTCAATAAAACTGAGTCGAAGAAAGCGGCTTTCTATATATTACCGAAGATTCACGAAAATGTCACTGAACCGCCCGGTAGACCCATAGTGTCAGCTATTGACTCGCTGCTCGAACCATTATCTGTCTACGCAGAGGTGTTCCTAAAACCATTTGTATTGGGTATGCCATCCTATGTAAGAGACTCTACCCATATGATCAACATCATTAAAGACATTGAAATCAGAGAGGGTGACATCCTCGTCACTATGGATGTAGAGTCGCTATACACAGCGATTCCCCAACTAAAATGTCTACATGTGCTTGGCCAATTCCTTAATAAAAGAACAAGACATCATTTGCCTCCCACTGAGTTCGTTCAAGAATGTATCAGACTCGCCATGACAGAAAATTTCTTTCTGTTCAAGAAACAACTTTACAAACAAGAAAAAGGCGTTAGCAAGGGAGCCACTTTTGCCCCTGATGTGGCGAACTTATATATGGCTAATTTTGAAGATCAGTTTGTCCTTGGTGAAAACAATCAGCTCATGAGCCACCCCACTCTGAACATGCATCTGATGCTTTGGAAACGGTACATCGATGATGTTTTTGTAGTGTGGAGGGTTCTGTAACATCCCTTAATGAGTTTCATATTTGGGTAAATCAATGTGACACGAATATTAAATTCACTATTGAACATAATTTTCGCCAGGTGAGTTTTCTGGACCTTGTGGTTAAAAAATCTGGAAGTCATCTTATCACTACCCTTTTCAGAAAACCTACTGATAAAAACTCCTTACTACATTTTGATAGCTTTCATCCAGCTAGCCTCCGACAGAATCTACCCTATGGGCAATTCTTGCGGATCAAAAGAAACTGTTCTGAGAAAGATGAATTTAAATTCCATGCAGAACAGTTAAAGGATGGGTTGAAAAGCAGGGGATATCCAAATAGACTCGTGAAAGATCAATTGAAGAGAGCGGACAACACGAACCGAGAGATTTGTTTGACCACCAGGGAAAGAAAGAAGAATGAACGCTTAGTATGTGTCACTGCTTTCAATCCAGTGAGTACAGATGTTAGAAGAATTATTAATAAGCACTGGAATATAGTTAAACAGCCTGGCACACTACTGAAAAAGCCGATGTTTGTGTTTAAACGTAATCAAAACCTAAGACAAAAACTGGTGCACACTTATCGAGAACCCAAAAAAGAACTGACTATTAATGACCAATGGGGATTGCCTCCCATTCTTGGTCATTATAAGTGCGGTAAATGTGTTGCATGTCCGCTGACCGAAACCAAGAAGGAATTTCATTACGGCAATAGAGTATGGAAGATGAATTGTCATACTAATTGTCTTACGAAAAATGGAATTTACATCATCAGCTGTCCATGCAAACTCCTCTATGTGGGTAAGACCACACGTGAAGTGAGACATCGTATTTCTGAGCATAGGAGCTGCATACGTAATAAGGTGGCAGACAAGCCGCTGGTAGAACATTTTATTAAAATGCAACACAAGGACACAGACATAAACTGGTTCATACTCCAACATATTAGGAATACCATGAGAGGAGGCGACATTGACAAAATATTGCATTGTACTGAACAAAAATGGATACATACCCTCAACACAGTCCAGAAGGGACTGAATGTTTCAGTGGAATGGAACAATCTGGTTACAAAAAACTGAGAATGAACACTATTGTTTGGCCGGGGTGGATAGATGTATCACAATGATAACATACATTGGAACAGACTTACTCTTCTATCTGTTGTGAATATGCTAGGATGATTCATCCCCAAATGTGTATATACCATGGAATCAGTTCAACTGTTTATATATGTTCCTGTACAATGTGCCTCCGTATGTTACAATGAGTATTGATCCAATTCAGCTGGACCGTTGTATCTTGTGTTCAATGGTTCTACATGTTTAGTTGGTTACATAAATACAATTTGCAGGCAATCACTTTATTTATGTCCCAGTTCCTTCTATCAGGGTGTACACTTTACCTGTCCATTATCCATTGACCATTATGTACTTATCCTTGCTTCACGCGATACACGTTTTAGTGACCCCTGGGGGCATTTGGCATTTTTTGTCTTTTGGATGATTTCTTCATTTTTTCATTTTTTAGAATAAAACTTTTATATGTGAAACTTTTTTATGCGATCACGTGCTTTAGTGTAGTTGTGTTAAATTCACATTGTGGGTGGTTGTGTCTTGTGT
The DNA here is from genome assembly GCF_040938575.1 of Ambystoma mexicanum. NCBI lineage: Eukaryota > Metazoa > Chordata > Amphibia > Caudata > Ambystomatidae > Ambystoma > Ambystoma mexicanum. Next base: position 238,500,437 of record NC_090934.1, read on the forward strand.
TTTTTCTAATAATACATAGTCATTGTATTAATAGACATATCCGTTGTAATGTGCATTTTCCGGTGTTTTTCGCTGTGATTTAGCGCTTGTATTAAGTATCGTTTGTGCAAGACACTGCCATAACTGTGTTTTCAGCGCCGTGGCATTTCTCCCTGAGTTGACAGGTTCGCCCCTTTGATCGTGAGTAAGTGGTGTCAATGGTCCTTTTTTAGTGTTATTGCGGCTGGCAGGCATTGTGAGCTAGTCCTTTGTTGGTTTCTTGCTTCAGTGTTGGTTTGGAACATTTTTCAAAAGCTAGAAGTATAGGTCGCCGGCAGCTATCCGTGCGCATTTTTGCTATCATTACTCTGGATGTGGGTGCTACGTGAAAGCAGCAGGACCAGGAGATAGGATTGGCTTTCTATTGTGTAGGGAGCGGCGCGGTACGCTCAGGTAAGATATATACGAGCGTATGTTTACTCATATACTTATACCGCGGGGGATTAGACACGAGGTGCCTCCCGTGTGGTGTTGTGCATTTTCTATTAACTCAATGCAGAAATACAACTAATTAATGGTTGCAACTGAGCCCTTGCACGCAAGTGTATGTAAGTGGACGCATGTAGCACATGGGAAGTGTTTTATGTGTGTTTTCGTTATTTTATGCGCCGGAAGACACATGGAATACAACTAATTTATGGTTGCAACTGAGCCCTTGCACGCAAGTGTATGTAAGTGGACGCATGTAGCACATGGGAAGTGTTTTATGTGTGTTTTCGTTATTTTATGCGGCAGAAGACACATGGACACGTTACATCGTTGAACACTTTTAGATGGGCTGTAACTCACTTTGGGTGCGAGAGTTCATAACTTGGTTAAGTTGTTTTCGGGTATATGGCCACGAACTAACAGCGGGCGTACACCGATGGTATAGGGGAGGTGGCCCTACATGACACATTTGGTAATGTTTGGTAACTCTTGGTGACATAGCCAGTAGTGAGGTCTTGCATTACATTATTTTATGGCAATCAGTACATAGTGCAATTATGTTTCATCTTGTTGCAGTGGTACGGAGATCTTGTGAACTAATAGGAGTCTCCATCAGCTACGTTGTGTGTGTAAGTTTTTTCCTGAGCTAGGTCCAACAGTGGACATGCTGCAATGGAACAGACATGTGAACTAGGTGCTGCTCTGTGACAGATACTTAGAAGTGTTTGTGTTGATTCCATAGGCTCAACAGTTATATTGAGACCGATGGAGGATTGATTTCCGACGTCCTGGCTTACCATCCCACAAGCCATAAAGTGGGGGTGAGTAGGGCTGCATGTGCTTATATGGAAAGCATATTGTGACATTGCCTGTCACCTGTTCAAAGAAATAGGGTTGACATTCTGGTTTTTTAAATTTTTTAGATTTGTTACTGGCCCATATACGTGGAGAACTGGGCGGAGCAAGTGCTCAAAGCCTGACGTCCTGAAGAAGGTCTCTGACCGAAACACGTGTCGACGTGATCTCTATGAGGGATATCTGGTGATATTGGACACCAGTTATATAATGACACCTGATACCATGGACTGGGTCATTATCGGAAATGCTAATTAAAAACTTGTAGAAAGCAATTTTTTGAATAATACAATTTGGTGTTACTATTACACTAGGGTGTTTTATTGATGGTATGTTTGAATGTATTTTTGAATTCGAATATGTATGAAAGCATGAGTTGGTGTAATTTTTTAATGAAATTTTATGAAAGTAAAATGATTAATCATGTGATGAGGTTTTTCAAATAAATATGTCATTTATACTTAATCTAACCAGTGTCATCCCATTCCACTGATCCACCTTTTTGATTGTTCCATAAATTCAGCTGTCAGCATCAGGTGATCACTGGATGAAGAAGGCAAAATAGCGAACTCAGAGATTTGACCAAATAACGCTATATCAACATACACATAGTCAATAGTTGCTATATGTGATCTGCTTGAACACATATGGAAAGGAAGGATGTCACTTTTAAATGCATCATTCAACATAATCAAATCCCATGTTTCTAGAACATGAGACCACCAGGTGACCCGTTCCTTGGATGATGCAAAAAGGTGAATATTCAGATCTCCAGCGAGAATGATATGCACAATATTAGGAGTAGCAACAATCCCTTCCATGAGTGAGTTGAGGTCTTTAAAAAAGGTAGAGGTTGAAATCGCCACAGGATTCCAATAAAGATTAACTATCGCAAATTTAAGGATTTGAATCAAAATTATAGTGCATTGCATAAAAGAGTTTGGAGAGGGACAATCAACTAAGCTGGTCATGGTGGACATATTAGAAATGGTTACTAGGCCAGGCATTGGTCTGCCTTTTTGACCTTTCAAAGCAGGAACCAGGTGAACATGGTGATTGTCCCAAGATGGAGGTGACAATAACCAAGTTTCTTGTAGAAGCACTAGGTCAAAGTTTGTTAGAGTGCAATTTGAATTATTCAGTAAGTGCTTATGCCCTCTAGTATTCCAACTCAAAAATGCGATTTTATGTGTCAGGGGGCATAACTCATCTGATCCTAGTTATGCATTCTTACAGCAACGACAATTGATGGATTTCGTAATAGACACTGCTCTTTCACCTGATAGAGCTGAAGGGCGAGATCCCACGTCGCCAGCTCTTTCAAGCTGTTGTGAGACCTCAGTTAAAGAACTTTCACCAGTAGTAGGTGTTAGTCTAAAACCAAGGCCAAAGAGAGTGGATCTTGCAGACCAAATGGTGTTGAGAATGACACATGATCTTATCCAGAGACAGGATACAGTTAAGTCCTTGTCATTGGGAAATTCTACCTGTTCAATGTCTCCTGAGGCGATGTCTTCTAATATTGGAATGTCAGAGAATAGTTCCATAATACTTTTTCTATTCATAATGAATGTTGGAACGGAGCCACCACGACAACTGAGGAATAGTGAATATGGTTGAGGAGACTTTCTGTTTATTAGTGCCTGATGGTACTGAGACCTCTTTCCTGCCACGAGATACCTCCAAGGGAGGGTTTGAGTTCTCAACCTCTACTAGGGATTTGAATGTGACACTCTTAAAGCTCACCCTCTGATCTAAGTAAAGTAAGGGATCAGAGTGAGAGCCATGAATGAGTGATTTCATGGAGGACTTGAGAGTCTTCTGTTCCAAGGTTAGTGCCACTAGGCAGTCTTTAATAGATGATAATATGTTGTCCTGCGTATTCACCTGAGATGAGGGATCATCTGCTGTTAAGGGCACATTTTCTATGACTAGAGCATTCTCCTCACACATGGGAGGAGAAATAGCTAGTCTGGCACTTGTTTGAGTGCTCTGCAGAGAGATTTTCCGGATAGTAGGGGCAGGTTGCATCAACGGATGAGACACAACTGGCGCCGGATGAAATTGGCGCATATAATCATCCACGGCTTTCCTAAGTTCTTCTGTGTTATGCGACGGGACAAGGGATATGGGACTATTCCAAGGAATGCCCTTAGATGGTGATGCCGAATGGTCCTCAGAAGGCAAACCCTCGGGACCAACTTCAAATTCTTCAACGGCCTGCACCAGCTCATCCAAAGGAGAGTGTAAATCCACCTGGGGGTTAATAGCCCGTTTTTTTGCAGTTCTTTTCCTTTCTTGTGCCAGGTTAGAATATTTTGTGGTTATAGCATTAGAGGCTAACATAGAGCACCTAGCTGGCTTTCAAAGTGATTTAAAGAACTGTTTCGATTGACCACTAGAGGCCACTCCTTTGGATTTCTGTTTTTTTGATTTTTTTGACTTCGCATTATGTTCAGGCCTAGAGTTGGATGCATTCATCAGCCCATTTTTAGAGTTTTTGGCAAAGATGGTATACACCTCTTTGTGAGGCAGTACCATGTTTGCTGCAGATGGTTCATCAGCAGTAATGGCTGCAGGTAGTTCATGAGTAAACACCGGAGACGGTGATGGTACTACCACAGCCGCCTCCGTGGGTAACTCACGAATGATACCATCAACAAAAGGAATAGCAGCCATTAAACATTGTGTTGCCTTGTCAACAGCGCATAGGTCAGGCTGGGGTCGCAGGTGGTCTATTGCCAGTTTGAGCACAGAAATGATCTCTGGAATCTGATTTATCGACAAAATGACATCTCTATCATCAAAATCCTGCCTCTGAGCCAGGGAATCAGTAATTGATTTTTGCCAAATGGCATTGTTTCTAAGGCTGTCAGCAATAGAATTTACTTTAGAATCAAGAACTTCGAATAATTTAGTCAGAGACATTATCGCGATGTTCATTTCTTCAAGCGTTATCATGGGGGATTTCTTTGAGAAAGATCCCATGGTTGCGGCAGAGTTTTCTCGAGCCGGCCTCCTTGGATTAGGTGGAATGAAAGAGATTGAAATATCTGATTCTGATGGACTTTCATTCCGAAATAATGCAGGAGATCTAGAGAGGTTGTGAACATCTTCCCTGGCCGAGAAGCATGAGTTTGATGAGTGTAAATCAATAACAGCATCATCAACATTATGGATAACACTTTTAGACTTATTTGACAAAGGTACCACATTGTCTGAACAAGCATTTTGCAGAATCATAGTATCAGATAACGAAATATTACACAGTGGTTTGCAAACCTTGTTGCTGCCATTTGAGTCCGATACTGATGGTGAACTCATTAGAGGTTGCTTTGTAACAGAACATTCTTGGTTAGCAGACAACGGCTGTGCCTCTACATTTGAGACATTTGAGACACTTAAGTTTGTTAGTTCTAGCATCTGCGCCACAGGTCGAATGGGGCGCAAGGAGCCGAACCCAAAGTCCCGAATGTCACCAGCCGGGGTGTTGGAGCGGGTGCATTTCCTCCCCGCTCTTTTGTCCAAGTTAGAGCTTTTGACAAGAAGACGAGAAGACTTTGGAGTTAACAAAGGACCTTCCTCACTCGGGGAGTCACGCAGCGCACGCAGTCGTGCGGGGCAAGGCATGTCAGGGCGCAGGGTGTAGAGTTTTGCCCTTTTATCGACCATGATGTGGCAAAGATCGGGCAGGCAAAGGAAGGGATGCAAAAAGGAAGTGTTGGTGTATAATATCACCCACAATTTAGCAACAGACAAAAAGGAAGAAACAAAAGTATACAGTAACCCTCAATTTAACAACAAACAAAAGGAAAGCATAAAAATGTACAGAAATTAGATAATAGGGAAAAATAAAAATAAAAAACAGAGAGTCAAAACACCCCAATCAAGGAAACTCCTCACACCAAGTGCCGCGGCGAAGCGGCAAAGCGGGACTTTCCGGGGCTTCCACGGGTGCACTGTTATATAGGCACACCCACCATGCGTGACGTGAAAAGCCTAAACAAACTAAAAGAAAATATAAATATCCCTAATATACGATTACTATCAGTATATAGAGTTCTTTGTGTTGATCTCCACCTTATGGAACTGGCAGTCTTTGCAGAAATTAAAGCGTAAAAGGTCGTGAAGGAAAGCAATCCAGGTATCTGAAGACAAGTCCGCTGCAAAGTGGGACTTTCCGGGGCTTCCACGGGTGCCCAGTGTCCAGTTGCTGTATCAGTGCGAGGTCCATTATGCCCTGTGAGCACAGTGAGGCTGTATTGCATTATTGATAGTTATCTCAGCAAAACCAGCTACCAGTATGACCAGGAAGCACAATACATCTAGCTTCCAGAATACCCAGTTTCACTCACAGGCCAGATTCTATGGGATTTGCCTGTGTGTGTTGCTGGGATCAGTGTAAGCGGAGCGTTGTTGACAGTGTGTGTCTATATGCCATGAAGTGCTCGAGTAGTGTTTGTATGCAGCACAGGGCTGAAGGCAGCATGACTGTGGTGCGGAGGACAGCGAATGTGCAGATAATGCTGGGGCCATAGTCTGTGTGCGCTGTTGTGGTGGAATGTGTGTTTACAGTGCTGAAGGCAGGGTATGTGCAGGGACAGGCTGGTGTGCACTATGATGGGATGGCATGTTTGTGTGTGTGCCTATATATGTTGGTGCTTTTATTCACCAGCCTGGCACATTATCCCCTTTATCTCTGCACAAAAGCCACATTCATATGTTTTTTTTCTTTTACGTTTCGTACAAAAACAAAGGAGGGACATTTTAAATAATTCTCCAGGAAAGAGTAACACCGCTGATGTAGTTGGTCAGTAACTGCAGTGTGTTATTTGTATTCATATTTATTTGTAGAACAGGGATGTCAATTTAGAACAAAAATGAATTACAATAACACCTTTACAGATGGCAGGGACACTCCCTGGTAGGTTGCCAGCACATAATCTAAAACATGAGGATACACAGTGAGGCAGTTTCTGTGGGTGAGAATGAAGGGGGGCAAAGACCATGGACAAATCAAAGAAGTAAGTTATAAAAGTAATATTAACCCAAGAAGTCGAGTGTTTCAAACTAACCAAGAGTACTGTTTGCATAATGTTTAAATGTGAGGTTAAGGAGCCCAATTCAAAAGCCATATGTTAACTCTCACCGTGGAAAACGCTGCATCTCTGGGTCAATCCTCATAGTCCTATGTGAGGTGCCAGGCTTTGTAGAAACGTGCAAGCCATCAGTCATTCAGATCTAAAGGGGACTGGCTCTGAGTCCCTGTGTCAGTGGCGCTTTGAACCGCTACGTTCAGATGTACAAGAGCCTTACAAATGACAAATAAATAAATACATAATCCCGAAAACCAGCCTTAGAGTAATCATCTTTGTATCCCTGTGCCTGTACAGAACAACCAGCTCTAAACGTAGTCCCAAACATCTACCCAAAGACTTTGCGCTTCTAGAGAGGAAATGCCCCCTGAATCTATCTGGGCCCAACCAGCTCCAGTCGTGAAAGCGCCTCAATCCCTGAGCTCATGCTGCTTTAGAGGTGAAAGGTGTTAACCCTGTGTGCGCCCCTCACCTGACGCCACCCTGCTCTAAATGTGATACGCTCTGTATTCCTGTGCCAATCCACTGAGCTGTTCCTTCCTGCTGAATTTGCATTTTTAATATTAATGCCTTTGTTAAAATTCTGGAAATAGCAGCTGGTTAATTTCGCCGTTTTCCTTGCAATGATAAAATGAGGTGTTTAAACTAATCTCCAGCCTCACAAAGGCTGTAATTATAATGTGGCGTAAAAAGAAATCCAAGGCCTAACATTTAAGTTGACGTGACTGTATTCATGAGCCACTAGGAGCAGCTGTTGAACAGCGGAGTATAATGGGGATTTAGGATTGATATGAATGAGCCTGAAAGGGATTCATTACAATAGTAGTCATGTTGCCAGTTTTGCACACGCATTCCCCATCCCTGGGTTCCCTCGAGGACAATTCTTTGGGTTACAATTCTCATTGTTACCTCGCAGAGGGTCTATCGGACACAGTACACGGCCCCAGCACAGAGAAGAACCCTGGCCCGTGATGCACATTCCTGACCTGGGAAAGGATTTCTTTGCATGTGTCCTGGGCGATACATGCAACAAGTGACCCCCTGAATATTAGCAGGTCACCGACACCAGATCCAAAATTCCGCTTTCCCAGTAAACCGGGCTTCCAAATACCACTATGAAGTTGTAGTGGGGCCTGGAAAAGCACCGAAACCGTGATCGAAATAACTAACAAGCATTGGCAACACCAACAGTTTTGGCTTTTGAGCATGAATTTGGAAGCCATCTATCATAATGGTACTAACTGGCGATTATTGATAGCAGCTGGAAATTGGTGTGAGTAACTGGGCGTATGCTAGCACTGCCTGGCAAATGCCTATCTAACACCTATGCACAAGCCAGAACGGTTGGCTTTGCCAATGCTTGCTTTTAACAGACTTCGATGCAAAGACGCACACAGTGCTTATAAATCAACTAGCTAAAGACACATTTGTTTTTTTTAATATTTTAATTACGTTTTCTCAAAAACCCAACACATTCCCCCCTCCCCTGTACAAACACAGAAATGTAAACACCAAAACAGCAGGAGGTACATGCGAAGCTCATCCGGTTCCAAAATACCAGCATTATACAGGCAGAGCAGGGTGACGATGCAGAGCATTGATTAACCTCCCCGCTGCGATGCAGTAGCGAGGTGGTTTGCATTGGAATAGGGCGCTCGTGCATTAGCATGAGTGCCCTATTCCAGTCACTGGCTCCCTGCGAGGTGCCGGAGCGAGGAGGTAGGAAAAAATGTGGCAAATCCTCCCCCCGCCCTGCACCCTGTTCACCAGGCACACGGGGAGGCGGAGGCGCAAATTTGCCCAGGGCGCTGGTGCCACTAAGGCCAGCCCTGGGTGCACCCCACAGAGAAGTCAATGGAGAGGGCCACAAGGATAACTTCCCGGTCTGACCCATTTTCTTCCAGACTGCCCAAAGGACCTCCAAGATAGGGTGGGAGCGCACTCTATTGGGAGCCATCTTTACTGTGACCATATTAAGTCTCACACCTTTTTGGGGTGAGCGAAACAATCCTCCAAGAAAGACCAATATGTGCCTAGACCATCCCTCATATGCTCCAGGAGGATTCTAAGTTGTGCAGCCCTATACTAATTAAAGAAGCCATGGAATCTAAATCCTCCCATGTCCTTTGGGAGGGTCAACATCACCCTTTTAATCCTAGGCTTTTTTCCCTGCTATATGATGCTGTATACCATACAATCTATTTCTCTAAAAAAGCTCTCGGTTAGAGGCGTAGGGATCATAGTGAAGAAAAAAAGCAGATGACGGAGAACATTCATCTTTACAGAGGTCATCCTTCCAAACGAAGAGAGGGTGAGCGCCGACCATCTCTTAATGTCCTTTCTCAAGGACTCGAGAAGTGGCTCAAAATGTAAGGCACGAAGTCTTGTTAAATCAGTAGGCATTCTTATGCCTACATATCTAATTGCTTCTTTCTCCACCTTCATTGCATGTATCTCCCCCTTCTCCACTATTCTGCACCCATTAAGACCTAGTGGTAGAACGCTGGACTTATTCACATGGATCCTCAGGCCTGTACATTTTCCAAACTTTACCATCGTCCCCATCGTTTCCAATAGCAACTCTCCCGTGCGGTTCAGGTACCCCAAAATATCATCGACAAACAATGACAGTTTAAATACTATTTCCCCACATTGAATGCTTCTTATGTTGGGATTTCTTCTAATTGTTTATTTTTTTTGTTTGATTTGGTTTGAATTAAACTTTACACAAATGAGCAAAATAAAAACACATTTCGGGACAACAAACTTAATATAGACTCAGTACTTAAAACTACAAACAATCATATTCTGAATTCAAGAAAAAAAAGAAACTTTAAAAATAAATAGTTAATGCATTACACTATTATTCATCTAAATGAATCAAAACATCAGACAAAAATGGACATAATGAAAGCATCTGTGAAATATTCCACCCCCCTCCCACATAAGACTAGACCTAAATACTTCATTAGAGACAGTGGAGTCCGTACATGCCCCATATTTCAAGTATTTGTCTCTTTTGGATGTGAGAGCCTGACAATCGAGGAACCAATGCTTAATGGTTTCAATGGAACCTGTCCCTAGCCAGAATCCACATTCTGCCATTTTAACACACAATACCAATTGTCCTCCCCAATAGATGATCCTGTCCTTAGTGGGAAGTTGATTTAACTTAAAGCGCATATACATAGAGCACATTTTTCAGTCAGGGGAAACGAGACAGGTACATTGAAAAAGGCTACCTTTTCCTCAAGAATTTGGAGTATTCTTTATAAGTACAATAGGATGGAATAGAATCGAGAGAACATAGCCAATCATACTGGAAAAGTTTTGATTTAGTTCCCCCCGGAGGATTGAGTAGTTCTTCCTCATTCGACCCGATAGTATCAAGCAAATCCTCCATCTTGGCCACAACCATATTAATAGAGAGAATCTGTTGTTCCTTCATAAGTGTATTTAACTCAACATATAAAGAAACACTTTTGTATAGGCGCATTATAAATGCCATATCATATCATATATCATATCATATCATATCATATCAAGAGTTTTGTACGGGTTTGAGGAATTTAGAGTAACTGAGGAGCTGTCTCCATTGACATCTGGCTTTAAATGATATAAGAGCCACCTAATGCGGATTACACAATTCGGGATTGACATTGCAAGAAACAGCACCTCTTTCCAAAGTTGGGCCTGTAGCTTAATCAAAAAAGTCCCCAAGATCCAAAAGGGAGAGGTCCAGACCATACAGAAGCACAGGTTCTGTTTTCATTAAGTAATAGCGCAGTGCTGGTAAGATAGAGAATCTGCAAACTTTGTAAAGAAGTCGTTTCATATGAGGAAAGAAAGGAAGAAGCTTGGCCCTCAGTGAATGTTGCCACATATTTGGAAAAGCCGAGGTAACAAGATTGCAACTGAGATATCTAACCGACGAGACCAACTCAATCGTTTCACCTCCCAATGACCAGGTCATTATTTTGGACTGCCTTTCCTGCACCACAAACTCTCATTATCGCTCAAACAAAGATTAAGGAGCGTGGGAGCAAGAGTACTACCCTGTTTGACTCCCACATAAGTTGGAATAGTCTCGAAAGGGCACCTTCCCTGGTAAGGCAGATTCTGATTGCGATATTTTGATGGAGTAGAGCAATAAGATAGACAATATTTGCAGGAAGTCCAAATTGTATCAATTTGGCCCATAAAAGTTTCTGCACCACACAACCAAAGGCTGCAAACATATCCAGAAATGCCATATAATTGGGCCCTGTATCATGGTTCTTCACGTTGTGGCTACTCGAGTCTGTGAGCATGATTGGCCTATAGTTATCGGGAAGGTAGGGTCATCCTTTTTCTAAACAAGAATAACTATAGATTGGGATCAGGATTGAGGAATAGTGTAGGTAGTAAAAATATGATAAAACGGTATCTTCAGATAAGGAACCCATAATTGAGAAGCTTCTTTAATGACATAGGGAGAGGCCGGGGGCTTCAGTCTCGTAAATGCTCACTCAATATCCTCAATGTCCGAGGGACATTTGCCCATCAAGGGCCGACCCATACCAGAAAAAGGGAGAGCAGACTTGGGGTCCCAGCTGGAAAATGTGGCTGTACAAAATTCCACCCATCTGTCCTCCGGAATTGGACAGTCCTTCTCATGGCATTTAGCTCCTAAGGAGTTGTTAATAGTACCCCACAACTGTCTAGCATTAGCATGAGTTATGTGGTATAACATGCTCTGGTTATCTCTAATATGCAGTTCTAATTTGCATGATTTAACCAGGTTTCTATGGTGTTGATAAAGAAGTTTTTTGGCATTGCGATATTCAGTCACATTAGGAGCATAATGGGCCAGCTGTTTGATGGCTTTTCTAAGAGATTTTTTAGAATTGGCAATCACAGAATCAATGATGTGTAGGATTTTGCTTAGAGTAGGGTCTTTGAACATGGAACATACGCCAGATGCAGATGCCAACAATTCTAGGAAATTCATACATCACATTTAGTACATACAAGTTAGAGAACTTTCCCCAACCAGCCTCTTCTGTCAGTTCAAACATACAACGTACGAACTTAATACACAGCCTATTATCCCATCTAAGTCTCCTTCCTCCTCACTCCTTGGAAATGGAGATTGCAAGTAGGAAGGTGTCATTTCAATAGTAGGGTAGTTTCAGTGTGAACACTATGGCAAGATGGTCACCTGCCTTGTAGTCAACCAAAGTACATGAACCCAAGAGAGATGTAACCATAGATGACATTTAAATATAGTCAATTTGCAAATGTAAGGGACCCCTGTGCCATGTGTAAATAGGTGACTTGTCTACGGGTAAATACTTCAACAAAAAAAACTCCCAGTTGGTCATCAATGCATCCCACTCACTACTTCTCTGACAGCTGTTGTTCGGAAAGAGAAAAGCTCCCTCATTGGAGTTTATCTTTCTACCCTCGTTACAGTTAGAATTAATATCACCCCCCCGCACTATAATCGAATGGGTATGTCCCTGTATAAGCCAGCCCTCAAACAATAAGGAAAGTGCAGATTGAATAGATTTAAGAGATTGTCTGGCAGGATTCAATATGTATTCACCAAAAGTAGCTTAACGTTAGAGCTGCGGTTAGCGAGGGTCACTGCCAAGAGGGAGTGATCAGAATAAATTAGCTTTGAACTTATTTTTAAAGAGTTATCAATAGCAGTAATCAAACCCCCACTGGGCTTGCCCCTTGCTGCGTGAATCAACTAACTAGAGAAGATATGATATACCTCCAGTTCGCAGTTTCTAGTTAACATGGTCTCCTGTAACATGTTAATATTACAGTCCCTAAGACTAGCAGAGGGACAAAAAGAACGATAAAGATGAGCCTAACCACCTACATTCCAAGATAGAGCCTTAATCAGGCGAATGTTAGGGTTGGCTTGGAGCTTGTCGAAGTCCCATCAATGATTTAACAGCCAGCTCAACACATGAGCAATCTTGTTGGCACGCATTGGAGGGCACCGAACTGGAGGCAGTATTTTCTAGCGTGTCAGCGACTGAGCTAGTAGCATTGCTAGAGGGAGGGGGGATAGACGAGAATATTTCAACATCGTCTTTTGTCTTAATAACCGAATTGTCAAAGCCTAAGGAAGACAGATTTTCCCTTTGTTCCCAGCCCATACTAGGGGCGATTTCAGACTGAAAAGAGCAAAGCATACGATTGTTGTTTAACAAAAGTAATGATATTAAATCAATGTTGTCCGAGTTAAGGGATCTCAGAGGAGGAATCTGTTTGAAAACTGCCAGAATCTTAGTACTGTACTTACACTCCCAGCCCAGCATTCTAGAAGAAAGGTCAGGAGAAACAGGTTGAAAGCTGGAAAGAAGTCTGAAAATGTGCCCCTAATAAATGCAGAGATGAGGAAAAAAATCATCAAAAGCCTAGCTCCGGGGGAGACTGCGAAGGCAGCAAGTACAGAAAATTGCCAGAAAGGAAACAAGGGGAACAATAAACAATCCTCACTTGTAGGTCCAAATCCGAAACAGACAATGGCTCAAAAAGCAAAATGTGATGGACAAAACAAAACAAGTTCTAAGGAATTCGTCAAATCTGTAAAGACCCACAGTTGGAAATTACAACTTGAGAACATTCTAAACGAACAGAATGATGTGAACCTAAATCGTCGCAATATTATCAAGCTCCTACATAGCATACCTATATTACGAACAATTGAATCCAACGACCTTGCAGTCGTCGAATATATGTCAGAGGCAAGACTAGACTGGGTCACCCTTCATCTCAAGTCAAAACTAATTGCTAGGCAACTTCTTGACGCCAAGGAAGACGTGTTGTGCTTTGGCTTCGATGTTCAGTTCTTAGAAGAAGGTTCATCCCATCAAAGATGCTTGAACTCAAGCTTGCTCGCTCGACAGAGCGACGATCAAAAACGCGCAGATCTATGAGATCAGTTAAGAGTTTCACCAGCGTCTGCCCAAATAGACTCCTCAAACTCACGATGGAACCCTCAAGGGCAGAAGAGAGGTGATCACTAGGACAAGTCCCCTGGAAAGATCGTTATCTACCGTTTGGCATCCTGGAACACAAGAGGCTTCGCCCACCTATTCAAAGAGAAATGGCCACAATTAGATGAATGCACGCTCATATGTCTACAAGAAACTTGGCTCAGGCATAAACCAACAAGCGATGGATATACAGTACTGTTTAACGCAGCTGGCAAGAACGAGCTTGGTCGACCGTTTGCTGGGCTCATCACGATGATTATAAACAATCTAAACTGGACCATTGTAAAGGCTGTAAATCCGAACTTGTTTACTCAGGCTACCACAGTAAAACTCCCCACGACCAACGGGGGTCCTGGGTATTACTTGTTAATAATCAATGTGTACTGGAATCCAGGGATGATTCCCCAAAATAAACTAATAGCGACTTTCACTGCATTAATCGATGAATGTCTAATCACTTACAACGATCCAATAATAATCATATGTGGTGACCTAAACTACTCTTGGTTCAAAGAGCAAAGTCCACTCTACAAAACAAATACTCTGATAAGCAATCAATCATTAAACCGAGGTGCTCGCTGGACGAAGGAGATGACGATATGAAACTGCTCTATGTTAAATGGATGCACAAACGGAGACATCCCAGCTGCACCCACATGGCACTGTGGATCCAATTCCAAAACACTTGATTATATTTGGGTGTCCAGAAATCTAAAAAGCAAAATCACTCACTTGACAACAGCAAAAACTACAAAAAGCGATCATGATGCATTAGTGATGACGTGGTATGAGATGGTGATGCCGAGTCCTGAAGCCAAATACACGGAATCCATAACAACAAACCACTCAGGATCAAGGTTGAGAATTAATACCAAACAACTGAACACTTTTACTGAAAAATACGTGACAATCCCTACACTGGCTTCAAACATCAACTATAGCCCGCTCCTGATGCAGTTTAGAGTGGTAACTTCAAATCAAAGGACACATCAAATATTCAATAGACTCTCCTTTAGTGCAATCCTTTGCCTAGCAAAGAAACAATTGCACAGTGACTTAACAAAGATAAAATAAAGGAAAAGGCAAAGAAAATGCCACACAAATGAAAAAACGACGGCTCGAATATAGAAATTGGCTAAAAGCATTTAATATCAAGTGTGACCAGGATCAATCGGAAACCATGTTGCAGCTCATCATGTGAAAAGACACGAGACTGCTATGGGAAATAATCAACACCAGCTCTGTAAAAGCAGCCTACGACATGGCAAATGGGGTAAACGATGCAAGATGGGTCTCCTACTATACAGCCGTCTTCGACTCACGGAGCATTGCATGCACAATACCACGGATTGAAAATACCTGCAACTGGCTCATTGCTGAAACATTGGAGGACATAAAATGTGCCATTCAAAAACTAAACAACTCTAGAGCTGCAGGGCCAGATGGAATCTCCAACCTAATGTTGAAAACAAACAGTTATCTATGGGCAAAGTTCATATCCATATTGCTCGAGAGGATTGCATCGAGCAAGACCTTACCTGAATCCTGGAGTACGGCAATAGTCGTGCCCATTTTCAAAAAGGGTGACCGCAACGATCCAACGAACTATCGGCCCATCACGCTCCTCGACACAATAGGAAAAGTGTTTGCTGCGTTTCTTCAAAAGAAACTAGCGCCCTGGGCCGAGCAGGCAAAGGTCATCGACAAACACCACAGGCTTCACTAAGGTGGTCGGTGTAGAAGTGAATTTAATCATCTTAAACACCATAAAACTAGAATCCATGAAGAGCGGCAAAAATGCCTTCCTTGCCTTTATAGACTTGAAACAAGCCTTCGATACCATCAACTGCTATAAACTATAGAGAAAATTAATTTCATGGGCATGCCCTCTGGAGATACTGCAACCTATCATGGCACTACATTCTAACACTTCCTTCCGTGTAAGACCGAACGCGAAAGGGGACCTATCTGATGTAATCTTCACAAAGAGGGGAGTAAAACAAGGCTGCCCACTGGCAGCTCTATTGTTTAAACTTTTCATATCGGATTTACCCATCGCTTTAATGGAGCCAAGGACTTTCTCCCCAAAGATAAACAACCATCACGTTTCCTGGGTCATATATGCTGACGACATAGTCCTGCTAGATAACACACAAATTGGGCTGCAACGATCATTAGACGCACTTCAAAAGTACTGCAAGAATAACGACCTACTAGAAGAAATCAAAGATTATGTCAATTATCAGTGGATGCCCACGAAGCTAAAAAAACTTCAGCTGGCTCTTAAACAATGAAAAAATAGATGCTACAAATTCCATTCGATATCTAGGAGTGCAATTCAACATCTGAATACGTGAATGGAACTGGACCCAAGAGTTGCTAACGCGAATAACAATGTTCGCCTTAGAAGGATTGAAACTTCATGCTGCATATGGCAAATTTACGTTAAAACTGTTACTCTCCTTCTACTTACAAAAAGTCGTACCGGCCATAACGTTTGGCAGTGAAGGTGGATGGAACATACCTGCAGACATCTGGGTTAAGTTGGAGGGCAGATTTTGGCGGAAAGTGCTACGATTACCACAGAACCTCTCAACAACAGTTATCCGCTATGAACTCGGCATGGAGTCATTATACGGCACAGTGCTGTGTAAGTCTATCTCGGCATGGCGGAAAATGAGAATGGTCCCAGTAGCTGGCCCTTACGAAATCCTACAAAAAAGCTCCAACACTAACACGTCGGATCTAATAAGCGTGTGGGAAAAAAAATGTTCGCGATCATGCGATCTGCAGATCTGATGGATGAACTTGTCATAAAAATGCCACAAAGAGCCAAAATAAAATTGAGACACTGAAATTGGATACAGAATGATGAAAGGCGAAAAAATGTGACATCTATTCAAGATCTGGGAACGTCGTCGCATAGCCTTGACGAAACCCCTATGTCCTTATGTAAATTCCCTTCACGACATCATCGTAATCAATTCATGAGACTGCGCTTCAACCTCTACAAGACCAAAGCAGTTCTAATGATGAGGCGCGACCCTGACACTACTGATAATCAATGCAGATACTGCAACAATGCAGCGGAATCAGCCAAACATCTGATAATTGAATGCCCAGCTACCAAAGTCCAAAGGACACTACATCTTGCAAGCTATGCTCCAATAGACAACAACTTAGAACAGTGGTGGAGCTATTTAATCTCTGGAACAAATACACAGCTGACGTGTGCAGTGATAAATTATATGGACTCCATACTGCCAGAAATCTGATGAGGTTTTGGCCAGACCTAACAAGCAGCAACATGATGGACTGTCAAGTAAAGGACATATGGAACTGTGTAATAAAAAGTTTTTTTTTTGTAAACTAAACTAAAAATAAAAATAAAAAAAGATAGAGCCTTAATCAGGCGAAGGTTACGGTTGGCTTGGAGCTTGTTGAAGTCCCATCAATGATTTAACAGCCAGCTCAACCCATGAGCAATCTTGTTGGCACGCATTGGAGGGCACTGAACTGGAAGCAGTATTTTCTAGCATGTCAGCGACTGAGCTAGTAGCATTGCTAGAGGGAGGCGGGATAGATGAGAATACTTCAACATCGTCTTTTGTCTTAATAACCGAATTGTCAAAGCCTAAGGAAGACAGATTTTCCCTTTGTTCCCAGCCCATACTAGGGGTGATTTCAGACTGAAAAGAGCAAAGCATACGATTGTTGTTTAACAAAAGTAATGATATTAAATCAATATTGTCAGAGTTAAGGGATCTGAGGGGAGGAATCTGTTTGAAAACTGCCAGAATCTTAGTACTGTACTTACAGTCCCAGCCCAACATTCTAGAAGAAAGGTCAGGAAAAACTGGTTGATGCATAACTGAACCAGAGTTACTCTCAACATTGGCTGCCCATTTATCAAATGAACAGTATGATTTAAAGGTTGATGGACCCCATATATAATTGATGACATAATTGTAGATTGAGCGACAGCTCGTGGCCTGCCAACATCAGAAAAAACATTTGAAACTGGATTGGAGACTCTTGGGAGCTTGAAAAAATATGGCATTTTTGCTCGGTGTCCCCTAGAGAATTTCAAGTTAGTCTTAGTGTCCAGCGTGTGTGGTTCAGTAAAAGGCATTGGTTTGCTAACTGGAACAAAAAATGTGGGAGGACAGGGGTCCATTCCAGTATCCATGGTGGTGATTGTTCTTGCAATTACTTCAAGGGAGGAACTAATACATTCCTTTACTTTATCACAACCATTTCCATCAGCAACCGCCTCACTTGCTTGACTAATCTGAGAACCCAAGTCAATGATACAGGCTTACTTCTAATAGCTTTAGCTGGGGGTCCAATGAATAGGGCATATAGAAGCAGGGATAACAGACCTCCCTGTCGCGTGCGCCATGATGACTCAAAGGGATCAGATAATACTCCATTTACCTGGACCCTGGCAGTAGAAGAACTATACAGCAAGGCTACCCACCTCCTGAAATTTTGGGCCAAACCAACTCTTTCAAGGACGGTCCCGATAAACTGCTACTCAATGCAGTTGAAGCCTTTCTCAGAGTATAGGGAGATTAAGCACACATCAATCCCCCATTCCTTTTCCAGGTGGATAAGGTCCAATGTTTTTCTAACATTGTTGGAGCCCTGCTGACCTCTTATAAACCCGTGGATGGGGGAGGGGGGCCACATCTAGTCTATTCCCCAAGATCTTGTCAAAGATTTTTAGGAGAGAGATGGCCATGAAATAGGATATTTTCCTTCTTTGTGAATGACAACTATTATGGGCTTGAACATCAACTCCGGCAGGGAACCCCCTTTTAGTATTTTGCTGAACACCCTAGCCAGAATCAGAGCCAGGGTGGAGCAAAACATTTTTTTTAAAGTGAACCATAAAACCGTTGTCACCTGAGGTATCCCTTCTTTCATATTATTAATTGATGTTATTACTTTCTATCTCTGAAATTCTCGACAGGGCCAATGAATCCAAACATTTTGATATTTGAGTCCCATCACCATTATATTCTGCGGTATACACATTCTCATAATAATTTCTAAATTCCACCCCAATATTATAGTTATCATACTCTACCTTAGAGTTTGTGGAATGCATTGAGGAGATCATCTTTGATTTCCTCACTTCTCTTTTTCATAATACCTTTGTTTGAGATATTGAAGATTCCTTTTGGCTTCATGTATCAATAACGCTTTTAACTGAGTTTTATAAATCTTGGGCTCCTGTGAGACTGCCTGATTGATATAGTTTTTTCCCGGACCCTACAAAGCACCCCCTCCCCCCCTCTGGTTCCCCAGCTGGAGAGCTGCAATCTTGCCTCTCAGAAATTCTTCTTCCTTTTGTTACTCCCGTTTTTTGTATGAGCCTATCCTACTTAGCTCACTCCAGATAATAGTTTTAACCCCTTCTGACAGAGAGGATATAGGTACCTCCCCATGGTCATCGAACTGAAAATATTCTGTAATGCTTGTCAGCAACACCTGACCCACCCCTCTATCCCTGAGAAGGAAATAAGTTCATGTCATTACATGTCCAGCATCATCTCCTTCCCTCCCCAGCCCATTCTCCCATCTTAATCATGACTGTAAAGACTGGAGGGGTTATGTGTTTTCCTGCTCTCTGTATGGCAGAGTCGAGACACAGAGCACCCCAGTCAAGATTCTCTATTGTTGGTAGTAATGGACAAGCAATCAAGGCTTAGCTCTCAGGAGGTGATGCGGGCTGGTTCTTAAGTACAGTGTATTCCACAAGAACCAACAAATGAATGTTCACACACTATGTTAGTGAAAACATAGTCTTTCTATAAATAAGGTACATGTTGTATACACAATCACGATAACACACTTTGTACTACGATAATTCTAAAATGGAAAATATATACATTTTCTCTGTGCTACCACCATTACTCTGATTCCATTAAAATGCATCAACAGTAGACAGTTAAAATAGCATACAAATCAATATAGAAAAGGGTATCTAACATAGACTTAGGAGGGAAGCAAGGGTTTAGACAATTGGCAGAATACTAGCCCCGTTACCTAAACACAGTTCTGTCTGAGGATTTCCTACTTGGGCAACCTGTAAATAAATATATAATACAAGCCCAGTCCATATATTGTTTATGTGAGACTTAGTTCCCTCTAAAATGGTTCCACCACCCCACTCTACCTGGAATAGCAGAGTTCAATGTTGGGTCGTCGACAGATGCTTCTTGAGTGGCTCCCTTTAAGGCAGGAGCCACGGATCGTCGAGATCCCTCGAAGAAATTATGAATAAAGGCATTGAGGCAGCAGCTCCAGTCCTGGTGGTGCTCGTCGATCAATCAGGGCTGCGAGGATGAGGCATGCGGTGTAACTCTACGATGATAGTTTGTTGCCGCCAAGAGTCACTGAAGAACTTTGGCCCAGCAAGGGCATCTAGTCATCAGCGCCTCTGCGGTCTTTGGGTGGTGGGAAGCCCACTGGCGGATGCTCCTTGGCGCATTGGTGGCCTCGACTTTCTGCAGCGGGACAAATCGGTCATCGGTGATGAGCGAGGGAGTTCTTCGTTCCAAGTGTTCCTAGGCAATGGAGCGCTGCGGCTCCGGTCGACAATGATCATCGTCGACGGTGATGGACTTCAATGTCCGGGCACTTCGCTTTGTGATTCTGCTGGATCCGTTTCTTGAAGGCATAGCAGCTTTCAGATTGCGTTGAAGGGAATAGCGGTTCACCTTCTTCTTCCAGCTCGGCTTCGAGAGTAAGCATTGAGTATCGACTTCAGCTTCTGAACATTTTCCATCAGTTAGAGGTCCCCAGATATACTGTTCGGTCTCTCATTCACTCTGCTGGGTCACACTCAGGCAACCAATCATCCAGAAGGGCCTTCAGGGAGGCAGGCAGCCAATCAGGCTCCTAGTGCATTCAGGACATTCTCCTCCCTCCAGACACTCACAACAAGGAATGTGTATTGGGACAAGTACCCAGCCATTCACCACTCCACACTGCATTCATACCAGTTTTGGGCAGGGCTATCTTAGTCTCTGTGTCATATACCAGAAACCAGACCACCATAACAAGAAGTGCATATTGGTCATACACTCCATTCACCCAGGTCCCACCCCAGGGTGTACCCACAACATACAATCACTGGGAAGGTTCCAGCCAGTCTGGCCTGGATTACCCCCACAATACCATATATGGAATTTCCAACCAACAGCAAGTCAAGGGGGAAGGGATAGAGTCAGGGCTTCCCAGGACTTTTCAGAAAACAAGGTAACAGGCAATGGAAAGCAAGAGGCCACAGGGGCCATCGTGTCTCCTATCAGGAATCAACTGATTCCAATGGCAGGCCCTGTGTATTCAAAAATGCAGGATACTCAGAACACCTGTCAAATTCAGCATGCAACTGTCACCAGCCCATACCCTGCTCTGTGGGCAACACAAAGGTGCCCAAAAACATACACTAGGGGCACAGGGTTGTACCCCAACCCTTGTGTGCCATAAGGGTATCCCAAGGGTCTGTACACCAAATCATCAAAAAGAGGAAGAGCTGCACTGCCAGGGGTCCCATATGGACTCCTGGGCATAAAACAATACAGAACAAACATGAAAAAGGACTCCTGGACAAGGACAGAGAGTCCCTGTCCCTCCAATGCATTTGCAGCATCACAATGACTAGATCATGATCAGACCATGGGACTGGTAAGAGGCCTACGTCTTGCCCTTTCCCTTTCACCATTGAGTGGAGTAAAATAGGATCTACCCTAGAATTGGATTCATGTACCGCAGAATATTGAGTATATGCTTGATCTCCATCCCTCACTGCTTCCAAGCATTTACAATCCTCAGATCCCCAAACCTTTGGGAATCCCCTATCTGACCTGTAGAGTCTGTGTGTTCCTCCAAAATGTCCTCTCCTTCGCCAGATCCAGAGCCATGCTAGAAATCCCCTAATATGAATAGAATTCCATCCACGAATAGCTTGATTTTCTGTGACAGTTACTCCCAAAGGGAATCTGGGCAGGGTTGGAGCAATATACCAATTTCCTCCAGGTCTCTTAGCACCTTCTCCACTGACAGTATGCATCTTTCTCCCACCACTATGGTGACTCCCTTCTTTTTTTACTGGGGGCGAGGCATGATATATCTTTTCTATTCCCTTCCCCCGAAGTGACGGTTCCGACGCATTGCTCCAATGAGTTTCCTGGATGCAAGGAAATCCAAGCTGAATCTTCAGAATTCACGGGTTAACATGGAACGTTTAGCTGGCAAAGCATTAGTAAGGTCAGTCATGACAATATCTGTTTTAGAACTCACATAATTTACACTGTTTGTACTTTTTCAGATCCACCTATATCACAACCCTCCCTGCATGTCATACCCTTCTCTGCTTTTCAAACTACAACCTGAATAAACCCCCAATACAACTCCCCCAATATTTCTCGCCCCCTCCCAACCCTGAGGCATCCAGCCCGGGTCAACCCACCTTCCCATTACCGAGCTGGACCACCAGGACCTCTCCTCTCCCTCCTCATTTCTTACAAATGAATACCACAACATTGAGGCCCCCAGAACGTTCTACCCCCAAAGATCGTATTGAACATCCCTTCCTCCCTCTCTCCCTCGAGGCTCATAACCCTTCATAGTCACTACCACCCTAAACGTCTCCCTGCCCCAACCCCTATCATTGTGAGGCGCCTCTCAGCCTTCTTACTCTTCCCCTTGAACAGAACAATATCTGCCTATGCCCGGCATCAGTTAAAACAGTAGAGCAAGTGCCCCTCTCTCATAAACTCCAAAATGCATTTCTTATCTGGAGACCATTCTCCAACTCATCTCTTCCTTGGTGACGGTGTATTCATTTTTACAAAATTTCAGAAACCTGTGACTCTCCGTCTAGCAGTGTGTTTTCCGCTCCTACAAGGGGTATTCCGCTGTGGGTCCTCTTGCTGTATCTGGGAACGTTCCTCACACCAGCAGTTCACCCGACACTCTCTGTTTATCTTGCTCTGTTTCCTTCTCTCATACTTGAAGGAGATTGAGAAGGGAAACACCCATCTGTACCTCACCCCTTTCTGTCTCATCCAGGTGATAAGAGGAAAACACAGAAATGTTCTGGTCAGCGTGAAGAAGGAGAGATCCTAGAAGATGGAGATGGATACATAATCTATAGGCCCTTCTCTCCTTGCTTTGTCCAACACTTTTGATTGTTTGAGTAGTAACAGAATCTTGCAAGAACAGATCAAGGACCTCATACGTTTCCTCCCTCTCAGCGTGCTCTGTCATTTGTTATTTCTTTGGATTCTTCTCCATTGAGAAGGATGTGCAGTACCGCATGTATTGCTCTTTTGATGTCTTTCACGATTTCCCTTCCTTTTCTGGAAACCCAAAGAAGCAGAGGTTATTGCACTTCCCCCAATTTTTTAAGTTATCCATCTTCAGTCTGATGGCTTCCTTCTGATGTTCTAATTAGGAGATCTTCATGTCAAGTTGTGTCTCTAGGATGTCCACTGACGTTTGGCTTGCCTTTAAACCTTGCAGACTATTTTCCAGGGACTGCATTTATGTGCACAGGCCATCGATCCTCAGACCAATATCTGTCCAGATCCCTCTGATTTCCTCTAGGATGGTGGAAATCTCACTCTGGTGGCCCCTTGATTCCCCATAGCCAAAGGAGTGAAACCGTCTCATGTCCCTGCAACTGTCGAAGTAGTGTTGGTGCTTTTGAACATCTTCAGCAACTCTTTCCAGCTCATCAGGGTTGTTTCCAAGGTTGGGGGTCCCATTTCTAAATGGCTCTCTTCAACCTAAATTTGTCTGCACAGGGCAGTCACAGCCGGCTGTTACCAGAAGGGATCCTAAAAGGGTGCTCCCCTGGCAGCCGTCAGAGAACCCAGAGGGTATTGTAACTTCTCGAATTGAAACTCTGGGGCTCTGGGGTTCCAAGAGAGGTTCTGGTCCCCCGTATATCCCTTGCACAGGGTGGGCTATACTCAGCCCTGACTAATTACCTGGATCCATGGGTGTCCTATATCTATTTGGAAAGATGCTCCTTTAACTGTTCATGTTGCTCAATTATCAGTCAGGGCTCGGTATTCTTCCCTCTGATCACCCACTACCAGCAGGACCTAGAGCACGTGACTCCTGCTACACTTACCTCCTTCACTTCTGCTGGTCACCTAGTCTCTGGCCCACCAATTCTACTCCTCGCCGCAACCCCAGTGGGGCACTGTACACTCCTCTGGATAGCGTCCGGGCGGGCCGTCAGCTAGGCTTCCCACCGGGCTCTCACCCTCATGGGTGTTCCTGGCAGGGGTCTCCCTCCGTGGGAGGATGGCCTCTTTCTTCACTGCAGGAGGGCCCACGCTAAAGGAGCCTCACCTCTGCGTCCCCACCGGTCCTGCGCTTTCAGGGAAGCCCACATGACTCTGCTCTCCTCTAGTAAACCCAACCAGGCTTCAAGCACTGGGGCCACCATACCTGGTGAAGCAAGTCAACATCTTTTCCCAATAGAGTAGATCGTTGATCTGTAGGTGGGCTGCATGCCCGGCCGTTGTTATTTGAACCCTTTGCAGACTTCCAAGATCATGAACCGGTGAGCTGCTGCACATCCCAGTGGCAAGCGCAGCGACCAGGCGTTGTCGGCTGATAGGCTGGGTCCGTTGGGCGAGGGTCGCCTTGATCGCAATCCGTTGGGTCTCACGGAGAGTGAATAGACACCTTCCAACAGGGGGCTCTCTTGGGCTGGATTAGAGTGGACAGACCGGCAGTCTGGACTTCACCTTTCCCCGCTCTGGAGCTGCTCACCTGCAGGACCTCTGTACAGAAGTTACTTGCTGGGAAGCAAGGGTTCTCGAAAGCCCTAGGTAGCACTTTTCACACCTCTGCATTCAGCGGGACACCCTCCCCTTATAAATCAGGACTCACAGGGAGGAATAGGGGGCTCAAGGCTCGTTTAAACTACCAGGGGAGAGGAGCTAATCTACAAGGCTGCCATTTTGTCCACGCCCCCTGGAGGCCTCATACACTCCTGTTAAAGACATTTTTATTACATTAGTAGCATATTTTCAGCTCCAACTAAGCGATTACCTTGCATAAGACTGCCTTGAAATAACACTGGCAGGCACTTAGAGCACAAACCTTGATGTTACAGCAGACAAAGCTAGCCCCAACAGATCCCAGGAGGATGTGTTCTGGGTGGGAATGGCCATATGGATTAGGATGGCTTCGAATGACTGAAAGTGACCAGTAAGTAGCCATGTCCTCAGGCCATGGGTAATGCCCAGTACACCATTGGTCTGGGTTCCTGAGGCATTGGGGCATGGCCTGGTGCCAGACCCCATATAACATGGCTAGAGTTATTTGCCAGTACTCTACCCACTATGTGTATGTTTGGGTGTACCTGCATGAGTGCCCACTTGGCATATTCAACAGTAATGGCCAGTGCTCACCAAGGACGAAGTTGGGTATGGTTTAATGACATGCCCTGGGTATGGCTTCAGGCTTAAAAGCGTGGGTTGGGGGCCAGATACGTAGGCCTTCTGTAAAAGGCCTTCAGTAAAGGGGATACTCTGATTAAATTTCCCTTAAAACAAACCTTTGCATTTCAATGAAAGCAAGTTGGATAAAGAAGGGACATTATGGTTGCAACAACAACAAAAAATACTAATAGAACACCAGTTCCTAAAGCAACCATTACCGATGCAAAACAGCCATAACGAGGCCACGGCCGTAAACTGCACATGGCACCACAGATGCCAACACTTTTACATCACTTCATCAAAGAAATAGAGCATTGGAAAACAGGAATATCCCAAACTGAGGAGGGCCATTATACATTTGATGTGACGATCAACACAAACAAGAAAACACAACTATAAAACATACTTTCACTAGCTGTCCTGTTTTACATGGAAAGTGCGTCTGCATGTGTGTGGGTGTGTGTGTGTATGCAAGTGCGCGTGTGCGCGTGCGCAAGTGCGTGTACAAAGTTCCCAATATTCTCATTACCGGAGCCACTACTGGGTGGGATGGAGTGCGGCTCTCTTGCCTCCCTCGGCACCGCCACGTGGCCCACCGAGGACATAAAGAGATGCAATATTCATGGTGTGCGCGCTGCACCCGCAGACTAGGGAACGAACACAATGCATTTGCGAGCCGCCCCACGACTCGCAAAACCTCATTACACTCTGTATTCTGCGCCCCACTGAGTGACATCAAAGAATGCTAATTATCATTCTTATTATTCCCTTTCAGGCTCCCACGAGGGCGCCATTACACGTATTTCTCCCCCTGCAGCTCATTGGGTTTTTTGTGAGTGTGGCGGGGGTTGGCAGAATTGAAACCCCTCAGGCTGTTTCATTGTATCCCTTGATTCATGTTGCAGATCACACATGTTCATTTGTGGTTCCTTCTCGCTTTTGTTGTAGGGAGGGGGGCCAAACACTTAAAGCTGCCCTGCATTATCTCCTTAACCAAACCAGGGGAAGGAGCGGCTAAGGGGGAGAGGTGGGAGGGGAGAGTGGCAGGAGAAAGGAAAGGAGGTAGGGTGCAGGGAAGAGAGCGGGAAGGCGGATACAAAAACCACTGGGTGGCCGAGAAGACTAGAAATGAGAAGAAGTTTGAAGGAGGGAAAGAGAGTGTGGGCGATAGAACTCGCATTGTGAGTGGAAGATGGGAGGGGAAACATGACGCCAGGCTCACTGCAGCCCTCCTTTGTCTTGTCTTCTTCTTCTTCTTCCCTTCCCTCTTGGGATGCCACAGAGTAACTGTACTCAGCAGTTGGCACTGCCCAAATCATATATACATGAAAGAATGTTTATATAAATTCATACTGCGATGATCAATGGGAGAGAGGAAAGAGAGATGAAGGAAGAGAGAGGAGTGAAAGAAATGAGCGGGATACTGGAGCAGGGTGTATAGTCTTTGCATCGATTATTTTCCATCGAGGGTCCTTTCCATCGAAAATTTTGCATCGAAAAAATCTTTTCTTTTAATGTGGGCGTTCTCCCTCAACCCTGAGTTATTTACCCTTTAAAACCCCCAAAAAACTTTAACCCTTTACACTTTAAAAAATGCATTCAATGCATATTTTTTCGATGCAAATCCCTCGATGGACAATAATTTGATGGAAAGTCCATCAATGGATTCACCAGATACCCTGGAGCAGGGATGGAGCGGAATGGTGATTGCAGTCTAGTGTGAGTCAATACTCCTCAACCCACCACGCCTAGCGTGAGAGGCACTTAATAGCCCATACAGTTGCCACACTTGGACACACTACCTTCCTGCGCTTACATTTCTATCCACGCTCCACTCTTACATAGATCCATTGCCAAGTAGAATCTGGTGGACCACCCAAAAGCTGTTTGCTGGCTGACACCAGGTGACATTTGGCTGCCTCGTCCCCTAATAGTGTGTCCTTCTTCCTGAGGAATCAATGAGGTAATATCAAAGCAACACAAACACACCAACACAAATACCGCAGAGTATCGGGGATAGCGATGAATCAAAGTGGCACTCCCTACCTGGAGAAGGCCAGAGACTATAAATAAGGAGGTCCGCACCATCGGGGGTGCCTACGGATGCCAAAAGAAAGACAGTTCACAAGGAGTAACCCAGCAAAACGAAGATGGAGAATAATGGGGTGAACAATTATCAGTAACACCAGTGCCAAAGTTCCAAAGCCATGTTACCTATCCAAGAACCAGATACTGGGAGCAATGGTACACTTGTGTACAGGCGTGTTATAAATGACATCATATGATATCATATCATATCATTTAAGCCTTGTGATTAGGTCAGTACCTGTCCTTGTCAAGAGAGGATGGGATGCCATCTTAGCCTGGGTTACAAGGCCTACCAGGGATAAATCCAGTAGAAGTCCTATCCCTGAGGGGGAAGGCCATTGGGAGGACCCCAATTCCTGACCCCTGCCATATGCCAATTTATATATGTGCAGTACCAAATTGCATTCCTCTATGGCTAGGATCCAAAAAAGTTTTTTCTTTTCATTTCAGAACCCTAATCTATTTAGAAGGTGAACACTCACAAGTGGCAGAACCATCAGTGTCCCACACAGAGACTTGTGAAAGCTCCAACAGACACAAAAAAACTCCTGCAGATGTCAACGTATGTGAGCAGTATGCTCGTAGCACAACAGGAAGTAGAACAACAAAAGCAGGAGGTGGAGCCCCTATGTGGCAGTCCCCTAAGCCCTGTACTGTGCGCATATCCAGGACACCCAAAGGGGGTCTAGAGCGGGCCTCCTAAACCACAAGAGACTTGGAATAGAGCAGTGGCCTTGCAACCAGACTGTACTTACCCCACGGATAACCGCTGCTTGGATCCCCAACACAGTATTGAACGCTTTGCAGTGCCGGCCACATGACATCAGCATGGTGGGCCCGTGAGAGAAAAGGGGCAGGGCTTAAACCACCATTGAAACATTCTGTAATGCTAATCCCTCATGGGTGGGGAAGACAGAGCCACACTGACCACGTCCAGATGACCAATCAGGAAGCAGGGAGGGAGGGGTAAAAGAAGCTACAGAAAACAGGAAGTTGGGTGTTGTTGGGTGTTGTTGGGTGTTGTCTGAGGTCAGAAGAGGTGGAAGTGCCTGACCAGGAGAGGATAGTGGAGTCAACAGCTACCCAGGTCATTGACGCTTTGGTAGGATTCTTTTTTGAGAAGCAGTGGAGCTAAATTAGCGCAAATCTATTAGCTCTTAACATGAACACAAAGAAGTTAGATTCTTTTTCACACATAAAAGGTTGAGATTTATTAAATTTTCAAGAGTACATATTTTTAAAAACGAAATATGTCATCCTTGGCACAGAAGAACATTTTTTACACAAGGTTATGCAATGATTGTGCATATAGGTGGGTTAGTACATCAATAGTGACTGTAATTACATGTACTGCTAGTGTTGCGGCAGTACGTAAAAATTGTCGACACACACAGAGTTCAGGTGTTTCTAGTTCAGTGAGTAGATGGAGTGGCCAGCGGTCGAAAGTGTGGAACCTGCTGGTGGATGCACTGGACTGTCTTCAGGACTGGGGGAACTTTGGAGCACAGGAGTGCTTGTTAAGTGTCAGGCACCTGAAAATGGTGAGACAAAGGATGGAGTGTTATAAGGGAAGATTTAAAAACATGCGGTGTTCAGAGGGAGACATTGCAAAAAAAGACCTACCTAGGGTAGTTGGAGCACCATGGCTTGCGTGGTTTGATAGAGGCCAGATTCTGGGTAAGTCGCTGGCGAATAGTTAAGTCCAAAAAATGGACCGACGGTCTCTGAAACAAGTTGGAAAACCGAGTTGGTTGGGATGTAATGAATTACAATGAGCAATACAGGCAATGGTGGTAGGTAGACAGTCTAGGGCGCGGGGTAAAGGTGCGGACTGTTGTAGACAAAAGAGAGAAGGCAGCTAGTTGCAGAGGTAAGAAGTGATTAGTGAGGTGTACTGGTGCAAGCGTCGAGATGTCATGCTGTTGGTGCACACTTGTAAAATCAATATCGAGTGCCTGTGATCAAGTTAGTTGCCTTGGTAATGATAAGGCATACTGGTGCAGGCATCAAAATATCTTGGTGCTAGTGTCCAGCGGTCTAGTCAATATCGAGTGTCTGTGGTCGACTCGTTGTTTGTGATTGTGTTTGTTATTTTATAATTATTTATTGTTGCGGCTTGAATGTGAGACTAAGAAATCAACAAGAGGCCGGTGCCCGTGTAGATGCAAGTTACGGTTTTAAGAAAATCAAAGACCTGTGTCCCATGGGGTTTGGGGCTCCTGTGATGTAGATGCAGTGGGTAGTGGCAAACAGCTTGCAGGAACGCTAAGGCTGGTGGTTCCCATGCGTTAGTGGAAATGGGAGTGGTCTGTAGCAAAGCTTACCTCTGCAGTCGAGCTGTGTCGGCGACTGATGGAGCTGTTTGATACGCGCGCATGCATATATAGATCGAATTAGTAAAAGGCGCACTCAAGTGGCGCATGCGTGGTGCGGGTAGTGTTACTGTATCTGCGCATGCTCGTTGTGGGGAAACCGGACTAGAAGTCTTTGGGATCGCCGGTAAACCTTGAGGGCATCGGGGAATGGGGCACGTAAAATGTAGTATGTGTCCATGACGATCAGTATCAAAAACATATAATAAATAAATCAAATGGTGATGTGACAATGCAAAAACAAACTGCATGTCCATACACTTCTTGGTTTGTAGTAACTGTGGTTTCTGAGAAAGACCTTTTAGATATTTTTAAGGTACTTTGAACACAGCATGAAGGAACAGGAAATTCTGTTAATACTATAAGTACATCAAACATAAATTTGCATGTGATTATTGTGGCATACAGGCAACATGTCAAACAGTGGTACAGGGGTTTATTTGGACGAACAGATTTAATTCTATAAATACTTCAAACATAACGTTGCATATGATGCATACAGGCAACATGTCAAAAAAGTGGTCCAAGGGGTCCTGTATGTACATACATTTGCTGGTTCACAATAAAGTAAGTTCTCAGCACGTAGAACACTATAGACCTTTCAAAGAGAGCATTGAAAAACAGAAGTTTCTTCTAATCAAGGATGGTATGTAGAACTGTAGGTGGTTATGCTTAGATGGAAGCGGGTCTGGGAAGGCTGATGGTCTGGACAAAAACTCAGGTGGAAGCTGTACACGGCCCTTAAGTGAGGAAACTGAATCATTTGTTAAAAAAAAGGTTCCACTCGATGGATATGTTTAGACCGTTTTTGACAGAGTCAAGGCGGTATATCCATTTCTGCTCAAGTTTTCGTAGTGCCAGATCGCGATCACCTCCGCGGAAAGGATTTTTGGCGGTCTGCAAGATGACCCAGAAAATGTTGTTATGGCTGTGTTTTTTTCAGCTTGAAGTGAGCTTCTAGAGTTTTGTCCTCGACGAGATTCTTGACACAGGAGCGGTGTTCACAGATTCGTTGTTTAATTTCTCTTTTACATTTACCGATGTGAATCAGGTTGCAGGGACATTTGATGGCATATATTGACCATTTTGTTTTGCAGTTGCTGAAGTTAGGAAATGTCCATCTGGTCTTTTTTAAGTCGATGTGTTTGATGTTTTTGGTTAAGCAGCACACTGAGCAGTTGCCGCATTTGAAGTTGCCTTTTACGAGGGGGAGATCCCACAGCGTGGTCTGCCTTGTCTTTTCTTTTGTTGTGTCTTCATATGTGTGCACTAGGCGATCTTTTAGATTTCTATTGCGTTTAAATGCAAATCTGTGTCTTTCTGGTTTGAAGACATCTGTGTTCAATTTATCCCAGTGGCTGAGAATGCTCTTCTTGATACAGTTACTAAAGGACATGAAGGTGGTTACGCATGTCATCCTTGTTGTTTGTATTTCTTTGGCTATTGGAGTGAGGCACTGTTCTCTGTCAGTGTGTTTTGCTCTTCATGCGAGCTTTGCGTATAACGTGACCGGGATAACCTCGTTCTTTAAGACGTATGCTGAGATTGCTAATCGTGGAGTCATATTCGTTGTTGGTGCTGCAGTTTCTTCGTAGTCTAAGGGACTGACTGAAGGGTAGGTTCATCTTTAGGTCTTTGGGGTGGAAGCTGCTGTAGTCTAGAAGGGTGTTCTTGGATGTGGGTTTCCTGTATAGGGTCGTAGCTAGACCGTTGTTAGGGTCTTTGTAAATGTGAAGATCTAGGAAAGGTATCTTATTTTGGTTTTGCTTGAAAGTGAATTGGATACAGCGATTGCGTTTGTTGAGCCAGTCTACAAAAATGAGCAGTTGATCATACATATCCTTCTAAGTCATAAAGACATCGTCGATATATCTACACCAACAACTGATCGAGTTTTTGAAGGGATTGGAGGTATGGTAAATGGAATGCTGTTCAAAAGAGTCCATAAAAAGATTTGCCATGTCTGGGGCGAAAGTTGCCCCCATGCTCGTACCGTGAAACTGCTGGTAAAAGGTTTATTAAAAAATGAAGTAGTTTTCTGTTAATGCTATCCTTGTGCATTCTAGCAGAAAAGAGGTGGGTGGATCTAAGCGGGTTCTTTTATCCAGGTAGGTTGCCAATACTTCTGTACATTCCATTTGTGGAATGCTAGTGTAGAGTAACTCTACGTCAAGAGTCACTAGTAGATCATTGCTGTCCACAGTTAGGGTTCTTAGCTTTTTAATCATTGAAGTAGTGTCTTGTATGTAAGATGGCATAAGGCTGATGAAAGGTCTTAAGAAATGATCAATGTAGATCGATAAAGGTTCCAATATTGAGCCGATCCCGGCTACATTCGGTCGTCCCGGTGGGTTCTCTGTGTTTTTGTGTATTTTTGGGAGCAGGTAGAAGGCTGGAATAATCGGATGATGGTTTACCAGGAATGCCTTTTCATCTTCGTCTATCCAACCCACTTGCCAGGCATGGCACATTAGGCTTTCGATTTCGGCCAGTAATCTGGTGGTTGGATTGGCAGGAATCTGTCTGTAAAACTTGGTGTTGGACAGTTGTCTGGTCACTTTGTTGTTATAGAGGAGGCGACTCCAGAGAACAATGCCTCCCCCTTTGTCAGCTGGTTTCATCAAGAAGTTGTGATCTCCTTCTAGTGATTTGAGTGCCTCGCGTTGTGATTTAGTAAGATTGTCTTTATAGTGGATAATATTGTCTCTAAACATTTTCCCATTTCCAGTAAAATGCGATTTTCAAAGCTGAGGATCTCCGGACATACCATCGATGACAGAGGTGTAAAGGATGATGGAGGTTTTAGACCTGTTGTTTCTGGTGGATCTTTTTCCGGGCTGTCCCTGAAGAAATAGCGGAGGCGGATGGTTCTGAAAAAGTTTCTTAGTTCTACTTCTGTGCTGAACCGGTCAGGTTTTGTGTTTGGTATAAAGCTGAGACTTTTACTGAGAAGGTTGATTTCGTCGGACGATAAGATGTGATCGCTGAGATTGAAAATTAGAATGACCATGTTTGCGTTGGCGGGACCCATTGACGGGTTCGCATTTGGTGGGGCCCTTGGTGTCTCGGCCATCTGCGCTTGCCTCGCACTTGAAAAAACTGCTGCTGTGGTTGGTTAGCTCCTTGGTTTGTCCCTGCTTGTCCACTTGTTGTAGAATCAGAGTCGCTGCTCTGAGAGCTATTTGAGAAAGTTACGAATGTCTTGTTCCTTCTTGGGTTTTGTCTATTGTTAGATGTTGTTTGGTTTAGTTGGTCGTAGAAACCGGGTACGAAGTAAGGTTCGGTTTTCTCTTCTTTATAGTTTTTTATATCATTTTGTAATTTCCAAAGTTTTTTGTCAATTGTGAATTTTTTTAATTTGGCTATCTCTTCTTCTATTTTCTCCAGGTGGTTTTTGATTTCTGTAATTACGCAGTCTGTTTTGATTTTGTCTTCAAGGGTTTTTAATTCTTCTTGTTGGTTCTTACTTTCCTCGTCTGCTGTCTCGATCACTAAGATAATCCAGTCACGTGAACATTTGTTACCGACTCCACTGAATTTCTTCATGAACCGGGGGTTATCAAGGAAGACTTGTGGGATATTCTTGACCTGTAAACCATCGGGTATCACACCGGCTTTTAGATATTCGAGCATTAGTTGGCCATGGGACTCTGTCCGGATTAGTTTTTTTTTCTGTAGTAGGATGTCTAGATCGTTTGGGCCAGGATTGGTGGCTGGTCCTGTTGGTGTTGTAGTATTACGTAAAAGTGATGGGGTGTCTAACAATTTTTTATAGAGTTCGTCAGAAAAACTAACAATATTAACATTCTCCATTGAGTGTTATTTGATGAATAGATAAGCCCAACAACCAAAGGGTTGTCCAAAGGGATGTATAAGGTAAGGCAAGGAACCCTCTTTTTTTTATAAAGGGGCTTGACTCCAGAGGGTAAGGCGAATGTTTTGAGAAAAGAGTGTAGTCAACAGCTACCCTGGTCATTGACGCTTTGGTAGAATTCTTTTTTGAGAAACAGTGGAGCTAAATTAGCACATATCTATTAGCTCTTAACATGAACACAAAGAAGTTAGATTCTTTTTCAAACATAAAAGGTTGAGATTTATTAAATTTTCAAGAGTAGATATTTGTAAAAACGAAATATGTCATCCTTGGCACAGAAGAATTTTTTTTACACAAGGTTATGCAATGATTGTGCATATAGGTGGGTTAGTACATCAATAGTGACTGTAATTACATGTACTGCTAGTGTTGCGGCAGTACGTAAAAATTGTCGACACACACAGAGTTCAGGTGTTTCTAGTTCGGTGAGTAGATGGAGCGGCCAGCGGTCGAAAGTGTGGAACCTGCTGGTGGATGCACCGGACTGTCTTCAGGACTGGGGGAACTTTGGAGCACAGGATTGCTTGTTAAGTGTTAGGCACCTGAAAATGGTGAGACAAAGGATGGAGTGTTATAAGGGAAGATTTAAAAACATGGGGTGTTCAGAGGGAGACACTGAGATAAAAGACCTACCTAGGGTAGTTGGAGCGTCATGGCTTGCTTGGTTTGATAGGGGCCAGATTCTGGGTAAGTCGCCGGCGAATAGTTAAGTCCAAAAAATGGGCCGACGGTCTCTGAAACAAGTTGGAAAACCGAGTTGGTTGGGATGTAATGAATTACAATGAGCAATACAGGCAATGGTGGTAGGTAAACAGTTACCTGGTCTGGTCATAAAATTGAGTCCCAGGTGGTTTTAGATGAGAAGATGTCTCTATCTAGGGCGCAGGGTATAGCCGCGGTCTGTTCTAGACAAAAGAGAGAAGGCAGCTAGTTGCAGAGGTAAGAAGTGATTAGTGAGGCGTACTGGTGCAAGGGTCGAGATGTCATGCTGTTGGTGCACACTTGTAAAATCAACATCGAGTGCCTGTGATCAAGGTAGTTGCCTGGGTAATGATAAGGCATACTGATGCAGGCATCAAAATATCTTGGTGCTAGTGTCCAGCGGTCTAGTCAATATCGAGTGTCTGTGGTCGACTCGTTGTTTGTGATTGTGGTTGTTATTTTATTATTATTTATTGTTGCGGCTTGAATGTGAGACTTAGAAATCAACAAGAGGCCGGTGCCCTTGTAGATGCAAGTTACGGTTTTAAGAAAATCAAAGACCGGTGTCCCATGGGGGTTGGGGCTCCTGTGATGTAGATGCAGTGGGTAGTGGCAAACAGCTTGCAGGAACGCTACGGCTGGTGGTTCCCATGCGTTAGTGGAAATGGGAGTGGTCTGAAGCAAAGCTTACCTCTGCAGTCGAGCTGTGTCGGCAACTGACGGAGCTGTTTGATAAGCGCGCATGCGTATATAGATCGAATTATTTAAAGGCGCGCTCAAGTGGCGCATGCGTGGAGCGGGTAGTGTTACTGTATCTGCGTATGCTCGTTGTGGGGAGACCCGACTAGTAGTCTTTGGGATCGCCGGGAAACCTCGAGTGCATCGGGGAATGAGCCTTAGCATTCCTGCAAGCTGTTTGCCACTACCCACTGCATCTACATCACAGGAGCCCCAACCCCCATGGGACACCGGTCTTTGATTTTCCTAAAACCGTAACTTGCATCTACACGGGCACCGGCCTCTCATTGATTTCTTAGTCTCACATTCAAGCTGCAACAATAAATAATTATAAAATAACAACCACAATCACAAGCAACGAGTCGACCACAGACACTCGATATTGACTAGACCGCTGGACACTAGCACCAAGATATTTTGATGCCTGCACCAGTATGCCTTATCATTACCCAGGCAACTACCTTAATCACAGGCACTCAATATTGATTTAACAAGTGTGCACCAACAGCTTGACATCTCGACCCTTGCACCAGTTCGCCTCACCAATCACTTCTTACCTCTGCAACTAGCTGCCTTCTCTCTTTTGTCTACAACAGACCGCGGCTTTACCCCGCGCCCTAGATAGAGACATCTTCTCATCTTGAACCACCTGGGACTCAATTTTCTGACCAGACCAGGTAACTGTTTACCTACCACCATTTCCTGTATTGCTCATTATAATTCATTACATCCCAACCAACTCGTTTTTCCAACTTGTTTCAGAGACCGTCGGTCCATTTTTTGGACTTAACTATTCCCCGGCGACTTACCCAGAATCTGGCCTCTATCAAACCACGCAAGCCATGGCGCTCCAACTACCCTAGGTAGGTCTTTTTTTGCAGTGTCTCCCTCTGAACACCCCATGTTTTTAAATCTTCCCTTATAACACTCCATCCTTTGTCTCACCATTTTCAGGTGCCTGACACTTAACAAGCATTCCTGTGCTCCAAAGTTCCCCCAGTCCTGAACACAGTCCGGTGCATCCATCTGCAGGTTCCACACTTTCGACCGATGGCCGCTCCATCTATTCACCGAACTAGAAACACCTGAACTCTGTGTGTGTTGACAATTTTTACGTACTGCCGCAACACTAGCAGTACATGTAATTACAGTCACTATTGATGTACTAACCCACCTATATGCACAATCATTGCATTGTGTAAAAAATGTTCTTCTGTGCCAAGGATGGCATATTTCGTTTTTAAAAATATCTACTCTTGAAAATTTAATAAATCTCAACCTTTTATGTTTGAAAAAGAATCTAACTTCTTTGTGTTCATGTTAAGAGCTAATAGATATGTGCTAATTTAGCTCCACTGCTTCTCAAAAAAGAATCCTACCAAAGCGTCAATGACCAGGGTAGCTGTTGACTCCACTCTTTTCTCAAAACGTTTGCCTTACCCTCTGGAGTCAAGCCCCCTTATAAAAAAAAGAGGGTTCCTTGCCTTACCTTATACAGACCAGGAGAGGAGCAAGGATGCTGAAGTTGATTATGTTATGAAGCCCATTTTTGGAACAGATGAGGCATTGGTTAGTGAGTGAAAGATGCGCTGTGCTGTGAGTGTGCATGTGAAGTGACTGTGTGAGCGAAAGGAGGATGTTTGAGTAGAAGGTGGGGTGATGTAGAATTACGGAGCAAGGAGTAGCAGTGTGAAGGGATGTATGTCTATTTCTCAAAAAACCTGCTCACATTTGTTTTGTGTGTTTCTTTCTAGAATGTTTTACCACAGAACATAGGAATTATCCCCTGCAGCCCCTCACAGCCCCCACACCAATATTCCCTGACCCCAACCCACCATCTACATTTTGGTGGTAAAAGATGAGAAGAAAATGTGCTAAATAAATTTGAGAAGGTTTTGGTCAAGCAATAGACCTAATACCTTGTGCGGTAAGGAGTAATAGCGTGGAGGAGACAGTAGTAGTGTGGAGGCGGGACTAATAGTGTGGAGGAGGGAACATAGTATCAGGGAGACAATAGTAACATCAGAGAGTTGAGGCCAGGCTTAAAAGGAGTGAGACACTTCGAATGGGTAGAGGAGGAAAATGTAGGGCTTAGAAAGATTGATTGAAGGGGGATGTAGTTGGAAGGAGGAGAGTAGTAAGCGGAGAACACCAGGAAGTGAGCAGTAGGGGAGTGCAAGGGAGCAATAGAAAGAAGACTAAATCAGGCAGGATGTCTGTAAGGCACAATCCGATACCCTGATTAGACCACTAACCACTGGATAACGTAGGGACAGTATAGGAAGTCCCTGAGGGTTGTTTAGATAGAGAAGACATTCAGCCTTTAGGTCTCCACTTCTAATATTAGTAAGAACTAAGACAGTAGGTTGGAATCTGCAGTATTTACTAATGTGGGGAGTATGGATGCCTGGGTTATGGATGGTTTGTGATTTTTAGATGAGAGAAAGAAGAATCGTCATACTGCCCCAAAAATTCAAATAAAAACCTTTGAACCATTTCTGAGCATTGGAGCATTTCTTGGGCCATCTGTGACATTATGTAGAGGCTATTGTATTGTAGTAAACATTTATATAGTGCCTTTTAACATTATTATAGTGTCAATACGCTAGCAGTGGGACCACCCTCAGGGTCCGAAGCCCAAAATTTGGGAAAATCACAGAGCAGGTTTACAATATGTATGCTCATTTGCCCACTATAAGGTCGATGAAGGCTGGCCAGGCTCTGATAAAAACAAGTTTCCCACGAGTGCAGGCATGTGAATGGGTGCTGAGAGAGTTCAGGAGAAAGTGTGAGCGCAACAGACTCGTTATGTGTCCAGCTGGCCCAAGTTTTTCATACATCTTCGCTGCATACTGATGGCAGAGGTGTTGAGGCATAGTCTGGTGTGAGTAGGTGGAACCATTATGTCACCAGTGAGACCGAATTTGTCATAGTCATTGCTGTATTCTGATGTGTGCGGGTAGAAATGCTTGTGGCCGATGTCCACTGGAGTGGTACGTTTATAAGTATCTAGAAACTCGAATGGAGATTTGTTGTAGATGCACCTGTTTGTTTAGGTCATGTCATTCTCTGTTGATTCTTGCCGCTGTGAAAAATGGTTATGGACACAGGCTAGCCCTCACAAATTATCACTAGTAGAACAGGGGCTATATTTTCAATCTCTTACAGGTGGAGAGCATGGCGAATCTTCACAAGTAGTGTGCACGCTCTAAACCTTCACAAGTGATACAAGTACCATGAATGGTCAACCGTAACAGTTCATCCAAGAGTGATACCCGACCACCCTTCACGTCTTCACATAGCAATTCAGGGCAACTCTTTGAGTTTGTTCAGATGCAAAACATGAAAAAGCCCCCACCTGCACTTCAGATTCACAAAATTGGCACACAATTCCTCCAAATGCAGTGCATTGCCAGACACCACAATCTATCCAAGTGATGCAGGGCTGTAGTTCTATCACAACACCTTTGATTGTTATTTGCTTATTTCCCTTATACACAACAGATGCTGAGACTAATCAATCTTGTGGGATTTCATGGTGTGAAACTGGGAGAATGAGGGAACCGGCTGTTTTATTAATGCAGTTCGGGTGGTAGTGGTTGTCATGAGATTTGGTTGGTGTGGACTAAGGCTTGGGCAGATAGGTTGGATCACCTGACCACCGTAATGCCCCTGAGAGAGAGGTGTGTGGGAGGAGTTACATTGACAGGAAGGGGCACAATGCAGACAGTTAATATTTCCGTCATGCTTAGGGATTGTGGTATGAAGATAAATGCTGTGCCTTCTGTGTTAATGGTTAGTGGGTGTTCTTGGGCGGGGCGCCGTGATGAAGTCCAGTCAGGCCTACTAATGCTCAGAAAACAAGCTCAGGGTTGGTGTTCGATAGTGTCGGAGGTCAGTGCCACTGCGATACCGGGCGGCACTGCCTAGATGAGTGAGGTTATGTACAAGAATATTTGATTGCATGGCCAGTGCTATATTCGTGATTTCTTGACAGTATCTTGAAGCTACGTGGACTACAGTATTACCACACTTTTAATTCTTCCTGCGCTCTGCAGTTTGCCACTGTGTCAAATTTAACTGGATTTTGAGCATATTTATTTATTTAATACATGTATAATGGAGCCACGTGCCCAAAGGCCTCAGGCCACCTACAGTGTTAAATTTAGCTGCATTTTGAGTATAGTCTGTTTGTTCAATTTAGCTGCATTTTAAGTATAGCCAATGTGTTCGATTTAGCTGCATTTCGAGTGCAGCCAGTGTGTTAATTGTATCTCCATATGGGCATAGCCATTGTTTTCAAATGAGCTGCATTTTGGGTATACCCAATGCAATAAATGTAGCCATGCTTTGAACCTTTACAGCCAGTGGGTTCAATTTAGCTGCATTTTGCGTATAGCCAATGTGTATAATTTAGCTGCGTTCTACATTTGCCCCCTGCAATCTAGCTCCATTCTGAGTTTAGCCACTGTATCAATTCATGTAGACTTTAGCCATGCTTTGAGTACACCACCTTTCAATCGAACCCCTATTTTAAGTATAGTATAATCCTAACTCCATTTGAGTATTGCCATTGTAGAATTTAGCAGCACTTTTAAATATTGCCACTTCATTTAGATGCATTTTGGGTATAACCATTGTGTTGAAATCGGCTGTGCTTTGAACTTGCCACTGCATTCATTCTATTTTGCTCCCTGAGTGTCGCATCTGCACTGAATCTAGCTTCATTTTCAGTGTAGCCATTGTTTTATTCCAGCGGTGCTTGAACTCTGACACTGTGCTGTGTTGAACCTATTTGTGTTTTGAACTGCATTGAACCTAGCTGCATTCTGAGTGTAGCCACTGTTTAATTCTAGCTGTGCTTGAACTTTACCACCGCTCTAATGCTAGCAGCACTTTGAAGTTTGCAGTTTGCCACTGTGTTAAACCTAGCTTAATTCTGAGTGTAGCCATTGCTATACCAGCTATACCCCCAGCTATACCTCGAACACTGCCCCTTCTCTAATCAAGCATCCTTTTGAGTACACTGATAGTACGGCAAGTCCCCCATTAACCAATCCAGCCAACAGAGCAGATGCAACGCATTACCCTTCATGCCAACCAACTCCAAGACTGAGGAGCACTATGGTGCACCAGAAACACAGCAACCCCTCTGCCTACCCACTCTTATCCCCACACCCTTCACACATTCAGCCCTCTGGGGGAGTACTCCTCCCATCAGAGATCCCTCCTCCCCCACAGACCTTGGCATCATCCTTCCCATACCACCGTCTCCCACCCTTGCACCTTGCCTCCACCCAACACCCCATCCCTCCTCAGTCTTCACATCCCTAATCAGGCTCGGGCTTCCCTCGCCAACAAACCTTCCTCAACCACCCCGCCGACCCTACCACACATGCCTCAGGTACCCAAGAATCCCCTTAAATAAAGAATCTGCAACACCAAGACCCTATCATCGCTACACAACTTCCTCTATCTTCCTCTACAACTACAACTCTATCTACCCTTCCAGATCCCTGCCCGCAACCCTCACTTAAACCACTGAGACATCCCCAAACTCTCCTAACCCAGCAAAATCTCTCTTCAACACTTCCTTCAACACCCTAACTCCCTTGAGCACTCTCAAAA
This sequence comes from Ambystoma mexicanum, assembly GCF_040938575.1. NCBI lineage: Eukaryota > Metazoa > Chordata > Amphibia > Caudata > Ambystomatidae > Ambystoma > Ambystoma mexicanum. The sequence goes on from NC_090934.1 coordinate 238,540,733, forward strand.
CTCCCCTGGAAATCAGCAACACAGCGTCATCTCCGATCTTACACCCTTTCCCTTCTTTCCACTTCCATTCATCAACATCCCCTCTCCAGCCCTCCGACCCTCCCCTGATTCACACCTATATTTCCCTCTAACAATCTCTCTCCACTCCCCTCCACTACACCAGACCTCCCTCCTAAGAACTGTAGATCACAAGCTCTCTTTTCACACACTCTAAAAATGCTTAATGCCTCCCCACTCCCTCAGAAACCTCACCTTCCCCTTTCTTCCACTCCCGTCCTACTTCCCCATTACATCCCCCTCTCTGCCCTCCTTTACCCTCCCCCTTATTCACACTACACCCCCCATGGTGCCCCCTCCACTCGCCTCACCGGGGGCGAACAACTCCTGCCTTTCCATCCAACTCTCATGCATCCTCATTCATTAACGCCGGATCTGTTGTCAAAAACCGACCCGACATATTCAACCATGTTTCCTCAGAAAGCTCAGGCATCCTTTTCATCACAGAAACATGATTCTCTGATGACTTGGCATTCCCCCATGCTACACACGTATCACACACGAAAGAACTAGCAGAGTAGCTGAGATCACCATCCTCCACAAATCATGCCTCTCCATATCACCTGCCGAGGAACAAGCCTTCAACACACACTGTAAATTCCTCCTAGTGAAATTTCGAATCAACTCCTCTCTTACCTACAGCCAGCTGCTTACTCCTGTACAGACCTCCTGGCTACAACAGAAACTTTGCTAATGCTATTAGAGACTCCCTAGTGGCCATCTTGGCCGCCCACTCCACCCTCACCATGCTAGGAGATAACAACATATGGTTCAATGCCCTGCTTAACCCCATGACACAACCTCTCCTGGGCAACCTGGAAGCCATCAACATGACTCTACACTCATACTGTAGGACATAGCCTAGATGCAATATTCAGCTCGTCCAACCTCATCTTCATGCTACCCACAACACCTCATATGGACAGACCATGCAGCCATCTTCTTCTCGCTCTTGGCTCCTATCCCCTCTCCCCGCTTGGCTAACAGCAGACCGTCCACCCGCTTCCAGCTGTGGAAAAAGGTCATAGTAACTCTAGACTTGGCCAACTTCCTGCTTTCCTCCTTTCCAAATCTGCCAGTCCAGGAAGGTCTGTCCTCTATCAGTCAATTAGACCCCTGGTTCTCCAACACCCTCAAACCTCTCACCCCCTACAGGTCAGCCTACTACAAACTAGGCCCATCCCCTAAATAGTGGACCCCTTCTCTCGAAACCCTCAGAACACCCAAACACACCCTGGAATGTAGATGGCAGGCTGACCCTTCCCCCCTAAATATAGCTGCCTATGTCAGTCAGATCCATGGCTACAAGGCAGAAACCCAGAAGGCCAAACATTCCTTTTACTGGAACAGAATCTCTAATACCTGTAACGGCAGCAGGAAACTCCACAAAATCATCTCAGAATTCAAGGCTCCTCACTGAACCCCGCCCCTCTCTCAACTCCCAAGCACTCTGTTATGCCTTCCCAGACCATTACTACAACATTTCTGTAGCAAAACTAGCTGCACTCCCGTCCTAATCACCTGCACCCCCGTCCAACCCCTCTAATCCTCTGTGCTCATGCCCTATCTTCTCTTTATCTCCCATCTCTGTACCTAAATTCCTGAAGCTAATTGCAAGCAGCCCCGCATCCAGATTCCCGGGCGATCCATGCCCTCCCACCCTGCTCAAAGAAATATTCTCTGCAAACCTATGCAGGCGGTATCACAATGTCTATCATTAACCCCTCCCTCACCTCAGTCATATTCCCAGCAGCCTTCAAGACATTGCACATCAGACCCCTCTGCAAAAAATCCTGCCTTGACCCCCTCATTCCAGTCAACTACAGACCTGTTTCTAGCAACCACTTTTTAGCCAAATTTATTGATCGAACAGCCTACTCCCTGCGATGCCTCTTTATCGAATTCAACCTCATTCACAACCCCACCCAATCCGGGCTCAGACCCCTCCATGGATCTGAATTGTCCATAATCTCCATTTGGGATTATCTCAAATGCACCACAGACTCAGATACTGTACCGCATTTATCCTCCTTGTGCTCTCTGCAGTCTTTGACACCATTGACCACAGCATCCTCACTGACAGTCTCCACTCGCTCGGCATAAGGGATGCAGCACTAAAGTGGATTTCCTCATTCTTCGCTACCAGATCACAAATTACCCTCCTTCATCCTTTCACCTCAGACCCCTGCCCTGACACCACAGGATGTGACAACCAGATCATCTTCAAGATTCCTAAGTCTTCCTCCATCCCCTCTCCCGACCTCTCTTCTAGCCTCACAGACATCGACCGCTGGATGACTGCTAACCACCTCTTCCTCAGCGCCGGAAAAGCCAAAATCATGATCTGCGCAAAGACGCCTCTCTTCTTCCAACCCACCGCTTGCCCCTTGCCCATCCTTCCTAGGCCCCCCACCCCTCTCTGCATACAGTGCAGAAAGAACCTGGGATGCACCATGGACACTGATCTGACAATCTCACACATTAACTGTGTGTCTAGATCTTGCTAGCTACACCTGCATGAGGCATGATGTATCACCCAACATATGTAATTATTATTCTATTACCACAATGAGGTTATAAAATGGGATTATCACGTGTGGGTCAATGCGAACATCCTAAGGATAAATGCCCATTGACACCATTTTTTACATTTTTAGATTAGATTTCCAACGAGCACCACTATTATTTAATCCACAACTCTTTAGATGCTAACTAATTACTTATATAGAAAAAAAGAGTTTTTCCTGGTTATCTTGCTTTGATAGTTCAAAGAATAGTTCTAACACAGTGGTAATTGCGATACAGTTTTCGCTTTTATTTGTACTGGTGCTTAGTTGTTTTATCGTTCAGTTGGTTATGCATTTGATACATTTAGGGATAACTGTGTTCCTGGTTTGTCAGCCGACACGTGTTTCGACCCGTGGGTCCTGATCCTGTTGGGCCTTGTTGAGTTGGTCTGCGTGCAACAGGAGCCGCCTCGCAATTGCACGCAGAACAACTCAACAAGGCCCCACAGGAGCCACTGTCTCAACAGGACAGCCACCCATCACCACGGACCAGGACCCCACAGGGGGCTACAGACTGTACTCAATAGCCTCGATAAAGACCCACGGGTCGAAATGTATATATATCATGTATATAATTACTTATATACATGATATATCAGTGACAAACAATGAATTATTTTATTGTTTTTCTTTGCTCTACCTCCATTCCCTTACCTTTCCTCCGCATGCTAAACCTCTATGTCTTTTTTTCTTTACCTACCTCATTTGGATTTAACAAAAGTGTTTACTGCTTACTTTGCTGTTTGCAATTGTGTTCTGTGATAAACTTTTAACATTATGCAACATTGAATATCATTTGGGACATGCATAGGATTTATTGCTAAGGATGTGATGACACTAACTATATATAAATAGCCAAACCTTGAGAAACACTGAGGTGCAGTCGAAACACGTGTTGGAAAAATGGGCATGTGCCAGTGGCACTGTAAATAAAATAATAAAGAGATAACCGTTGTTCAGCCAACAAATGACCTCTTTTGATCTCAATTATTGGATTTATTAAATATGTAACTAGGTATTAATTTTTATTTTCATTGTGATATGGTTTACATGAAACCTTCCATAAATTCATATAAAATACACATGATTCATATACTACATTCACATAAATAGTTAACAATTAAAATCAATTCCATTTAAAAAACAAACAAGTGCAGTAATTAAACATATGTTCACTCCCTGCATAAGACGAGACCAAAACAATTCTTTGCATTTTAAGTATTGTGAGAATTTGAAAAAACTATCCAATTCCTTGTGAAAGGCAATCGATCTGCCAGAGCTCAAAGCTTTACAGTCCAAAATCCAATGTCTTAGACTTTCAATTGTGGTAGGACCATTAAGAAAACAGCATATCACTGAAGAAACAAGTTTGCTTAGTTCTTTCTCTTGTATGAAATTGATTCAACTTAAAAGGCAAAAATACCTGTCTGATCTTGTTGCAGGGAAAGCACTTAAGATAAATAGACAGGTCTCTCGTCATCCGGCGAACCCTATTATATTCCCGATAGGATGAGTACAAAGAGAAGGGGCCTCATTTTGAGTGTGGCAGTCTGGAAACAAGGGTGCCGGTAAGCCTACTGGCACCCTTTTTCCGGATCGCCACACTCCAAGGCAGCCTGCCGAGACCGCTGCGCCCGACAGGTCTGACTCTACCGGGCACAGCGGCCCCAGTAGGCTGTTCCAGTGCTTCCGTGAACCCATACCTGTGGAGTCGCACAACACCAGACTTTCTGTTAGAAAGCCCCCTCAAATAGTCCTCAACAAAAGACCATTTCTCATTTATCAGTGATAATGTCGCAGTATTTATCCTCACAGAACTTGATACTAGTTCTTGTTGATCATAAAGTGATGTAAGCTCTTTATTCAGGTTCGGAGAAAATCTCCCCAGGTCACTTCATCCCTATGCTCAAAAACCTCACATGGGTGATCTTTAGGTCAGAAATCTCCCATCGTGGATGATGGTATCCTGGAATGATTTATCTCCCCCATATCAGA